>NC_141900.1:17945179-18248209 GCF_057802395.1 Ceratotherium simum simum
TGCCTCCATCCCAGCCTCATTCTTATGGAGTTCACTTTAGCATTTGGCCCTTTCTTTAGCATTTCTCTCTGAAACTCTCTTTCTCCTTGACTTCTGCAAGACTATTCTTCCGATTCGCCTCCCACTACGCTAACAGCTCCTTAGTGTCTGACATTGGCTCCTCACCCACTCCTTGACGGTCAATCTTCCCCAGGCGTCACCCCTATAGTTTTAATTCCATGGACTCTTTCTAGTCAATCTCCTACATGCTGATGGCTTCAAGTATATCTACATGTTAATGAATCCCCAAACTACACCTCCGGTCCAGACCTTTCCTCTGAGCTGCAGACCCATGTATCCAACTGTCTGAATGTCCCCCAGGCACCTCAGATACACATGTTCAAAACTAAATATATTACCCTCCCTCCCAAAACTACTACCCCTCCTTTCCTCTCAATCGCTACATCACCACTCACCCAGTTACCCAAAGTAGAATCTCCAGAGCCATCTTTAATTTCTCCTTCTCCCCTTTCCTCCACATTCAGTGAGTCGCCTGTAGATATTTCCTCTGGAATCAGTCTCTTCCTTTCCACTTCCAAAGCTTTAATCTAGACCCTTATCATTTCTCATCTAGGCTGCTGGGAAGAACTTTCTAACTAGTTTCCTTGTCCATCCCTAGAATGCTCTCCCATCCCATTTTCTGACTAGAAAATTCCTTCAAGAATTTATTCTTCAATAACTGTGAGAACTTCCTTCCTTCCCCAGACAGAGCACTGTGGTCTTCAGCCTGTTTGCATCTGTAGAATACACCCAGATGACGTTATTCTATAGTTCTGTGCTTGTGTTCCCCTAGGGGCAGGTATTGGTCTTGTTTACCTTCTTATTCCCTGTCTGTTACCTAATTCCCAGGACATGACAGACATTCGGTAAAGACTTATTGGGTTCTGGGATACAGCCATGAATAAGACAAGCCCCTGCCCTCGTGAAGCTTATAGTCTAGTGGGAAAGCCAGATAATAAGCAAATAAAAACACATTTCAGGTAATGATAAGTGCTGTGAAGAAAAAAGGACAGTTAAGAGACAGAACAACAGGGATGGCACTATTTTAGACAGGCAATCAAGGATGTCAAATAATGTGACATTTCAGCAGAGACTAGAATGAAGTGAGGGAGTCAACCTGGTCAGTATCTCAGGGGAAAGCATTTTAGAGAGAGGGATGACAAGTGCATAGGTCCTGAGGGAGGCATGAAATTGGCATCTTTAATTTTCCCTCTCTACTGACTCCTATCCCTAAAATCTACAGATATATTCCAGTTTCAAGGCTTCCTTATAATTAAATATTCTCTTGATCTCAGTAACCCTTTAATTTAATAAACAATTTTACTCCTTCTCCATCATCCCAGATCTTTTTGAAAGTGTCTCTTCCTGCTGCCTCTGCTGCCTGGCATTCCTCTCAGTCCTTAACTAAGATCATCACCTTCCTTCCCATGGCACACCACCCATCTCCATCCTGGGTTCTGGTGACCTCTCTCTCTCTCTCAGTCACTGCTAGGTCTTGTCAATGTTAAAGGCTTGCCTGTGAACAGACTTTCCTACCTCCGTGGCTTCTCTTCTTCCATCTTTCTCCAAATCCTAGGCATTCTTTTAAATGGTCAAGTTTTCCCAGATACCCACCAAGAGGAAACAATCTTTACCCTACTTTCTCTGAATTTTCATAGCACATGATCTGTGCCTCTCTTATTCATTCCACAAAAATGTGAGGACCTACTATGTGCTGGGCATTATTTTAAGAATAAAGAAAACATTAAAGAAAAAAATCAGATTGCTTCCTGCCTTTGTTATTCTACAATACTTTTCCTTTCGTTACCACAGGTATATATAAATGTTCTATCTTCCTTCAGGACAAGACTCGGGTCTAATTTATCCTTTGATCCATTATATTACCCAGCTAGGGCTTTCCACATAGTAGATATGAGGTAATATTTGGTTGAGTATTCTGTGCAAACAAGTACTGGTTAGCACCTACAAGAACGGGATTCCTCAAAGATGACCAGAGGTAATATGGGGTGCTAAGGAAGGTGTTTTCTGATGGAACCCAGCAGCTTTGCGAAAATGGACTATAGTAAGTAACTGGTACATAATAGGTCTGGCAATCCAGAACCACAGCATATCACTGGTCCATGAGCATATGTTCTGTTTTGGAGGAATCCTAATTTTTAATAATAAGCCACACTTGATGCTCCAATCACTAACTAGGGAGATTAACTCACGAGGATCCTGCCTAAAGGAAAGTGGTTGATTTTCTTCTAGGAACTACTAAAAGTTTTTCTCATTTAAACCTTTTCTTTCTTCCTTTTCACATGAGGGCATTAAATGTATATTTTTATTGGAAAGGTATCCTTTAGTTATAGAAGACACTGCACTAATGGTAAACGGGTACCATGCCTCTGCAACCCCCAAACACTTAACCAGATGTCAATGAAACGCACATTTGCAAATAGAGATTCAAATCCCCAGCTTCCTGTGGCCAAACAACTCCTTCTTCCTAACTGCTATTCTGTCTTTTCTCTCTTCAGATGACTTCATTGAGAAGCTTGCTCGGTGTGAATTTTTTGATGATGAAGTCACGGACTCAATGTTTTTCTTAACCATCCATGATGCTGTTTTGCATATTTTGATGAAGAAGGATTACAGTACTTCAAAGTTTAACTCCAGTCAGGTACCAACTCTTTGGTGACTTTCATATTTGTCTAACCAACCATCTGTGCTTCTTAAATTTCTCTTCATTTTTCAACATTAAAAGAAAAATTGTTCCTAATCCATAATTCCATTCTGGTTTTCTCAGGAAAAAGAAATAAAATCTGATTTTACCATAAATACAAATGGAGGATTACGTAATCGGGAATGTCAGGTAAGAGATTTTAACAGGTTTATCTTGATCTAGACACGACAACAAAATCTTCAAAGTATGAGGCCTCTTCCAGCACACTGCAGAAAGGCCAGGACTTGTTTGAGCCTCAGTGCGTCACCCCTAGAAAAATGAAGCAATGCCAATCTCATGAGGACTTTAGGGGAAAACAAACTCAGACCAGTACAAAAAAGGATGAAAAATAGTGATACTGTATCTCTAGTAAGGCAATATTGAGAAGAGAAGGAGAGAACTTTTTATGGTTTCAAAATACTTACAACCAAGATCTTATTCTGGTCTTGTAATAATCCATGAGGCAGGGAAAGTATTACTGTTTCCATTTACAGTTGAATTAGTAATGGAACTGAGAAGCTAAAACACACCTCCTGACTCCCATGTGCATGAGAAGTCCCTAGCACAGTGCCTAGCCCAGCAATGAAAGTGAAGTTCATTTCTTTCTTTACTAGAAAGAGTTGCCAAATTATCATTTAAATGGATAGTTCCATTTCATTCTAGAACATTCATTTCTAGACTATTCAGTCCTTTAAGGGAATGTCTCTAGTTTGGGAAAAGCAGAACCACAAATCAAAATGAGTACCTGCTGTAGGCCACATGCATTACATTCATCATCTCAGTCCTTACAACAATATGCAAAGAAGAAATCCTCGTTTCTCAAGTGAGGAGATTAGGAAGGGCTCAGAGAGCTTAACAAGCTTTGCTTAAGGTCACACACCAAAGTGACAGCAAAAGGATGTGAACCAAGATCTGTCTGATGCCAAGACCTGTGCTCTGTTCCCTATACTATACCAGCTCTATCCTTTGGTGAAAGATCAATGGAATTGAGGGTCTTGAGAAAGAACCTAATGATTGTCTTCAAGTATGGGAGGTATCTGGTGGTATTTCTCTAATCTGAAGAAAGGTCTAAAAAGAATAGCAAAAAGGAATTTAGATTAGAAATGAAGAAGAAATGCATAGCTTAAGATAACCCTGGACCATTATTAAGAGTTGTATCCAAATAGGAAAAGGTTAGATGAAAAAGCCATTCCAGAAAGTTGGAAAGATCTGAAGTGAGAGGAGAACCTAGAAGAACACCATGATTCTGTTTGCCAGGGCTGGATTCCCGAGAAACCAAATCTAGCACCTTGCCTGAGTCCCCTATAAGGAGAGCCTTACCAGAAATCCTCTGCCCAGTAGTTGAATTCAGAATTGTCACCAAGTTTGAGAGGATAAAGTAGAGGAACAAAATTTAAACCTGATGTCTGATCACAGCTTTAGAACCAACTGTCTAACAGAACATAGTCAGCACCATCCTGTACCCATTTCCCCATACTAAAAAGAAAAGAAAACATTTAACATCAGCTCCTTGCATTTCTTAGAGGAAGATAAATCAGCAGCTATGGATAGGCCACCAGTGGTGATTGATGTAAAAGCTGAATGTGCCTGGCCAGCACACATAGCCCTTTGGAGCTTATGTGGCCCCTGAAACAAACATAAGGAAACATATTGCTACAACACATTGTATTGTTATTTTGATTAAGTTAAATTAGGCCTTTGAAAGATACACTTATATTACAATATGGTATCACATGGGTCCATGTTAACCAAGTAGCAATAGAAGGTATTTGACCATTAAAATTCAAGACAAAAAATGTGTTGATGACTGGTAAATTCTACCTCCTAATTTTAATCAGATTGATCACATTTACTCTTTTTAAATACAAGATATGACTATTGAAAGAGATAGAACTTAACAAGTCTTAAAACAAGAACTTTCCGTCTTCTTCCAGGTACCACTTGAAACAAGATTCTAATCAAAATATAATTCAGAGGGATCCTCATCTGATTGTCACATAAAGAACAACTTAAAGAACAACCAGAAAGTTATTGATAAATTCATACATTGTATGAAGGATATTTTTGTTTGACAGAATTACGTTTCAAACTTTGGAACAAGATTGTTCTAGATTGGGATATTTTTCACATATTTAATATAAAATTGTGTAAATACTCTTAATTTTGTACCTTGTAGATTTATCAAAGGAAGAAAATTATTTTGTTTATATGTATTTTTATAGCACAGACAGATTTCCATCCAAGTCACTACCTTTGTGCATATGTTTTGCAGTGTATTTACACCACTGCTTTGAATCTCATAATTTATGCTGTTCATACTAATATATCTCCATGTTTAAAAATTCAGTTGTACAGTAGATATGTCTTGTTTTATTAAATTTCTTGTCAGCTTTCTGAAACATGCTTGCTGTGGGTCCCCTTTATAGCATTCTGACTAGAAACCTCCTACATGAGAATCTTCTAAACCTCCTGCAATGACACTTCTTTGCCCAGATTTTATGATTATCACTATAGCTTTTTAAAGTGTTGGGGCCCAGGACAGGCTGTCTCAAGAAGTTCCACAGTGGCATATTGACTATTTTGAGTTAAAGTTACTTAAAAAGCAAAAAGAGCTTTCTGACCCTCTTGTCTCTGTTCCCCCTGAAAGCAGGAAATAAATCTCCCATGTGAAAGGTGCTCTCTCTGCATCCTTATCACTAGAGCGAGGGGATTCAGGGCCAAGAAGCCTGCATAAACAACCCTTGCTAATTATGTACCCCAAACCTAAGTTTCTTTGTCCTGTCAATTCTTCACAAATTTATTGTTCACTCTTCGAGCATTATCTTTATGTTCTCCCACATGCACATAATTAAATTGGATTTTTCTGCTGTTAATCTGGTCTTGTGTCAATTTTACTATTAGTCCAGCCTCAAGAACACAAGAAGGGAAGAAGGGGGATTTTCCCTGCCCCGACAGTTTTGGCGTGCCAGCCAGGAGACCCACCGGCTAGAAAACTGCTTTCTCCCTGGGCTGCTACAGCTCAGAGATCCTGGGACATCTGACACATAACCGGCAAGAAGGTAAGCCTTCTTACCACGTCAGCCTCCCAGGTCTCTGTCTGCGCGCTCTGATGGGAATGAAAATGGTGAGAATCTTTTTCTCTCTTTCTAAATTTATATTGGCAGGAGAAAATATTTGTGAAACTGGTTTCTTGGATTTTAGCAACTTTGGCATTTGGTAAATGAGTACTCTTGGTTTTGTTGATCCTTTCCTCCCAGAGAAGGTCTTTGTTTTCTTTTGTCTCTGTCTGTTGTGTCGTTTGTCATGAGGAGGAAGAAGCAGAGGGCAGGACAGCAGGCCCTTGATGAGCCTGCTATTCGAGCCGGCCTCACCGACTGGGGAGTTTTGTGGTTCTCACCAGACCAGTGTCTATTTAGACTTTGCTGTGGGTCCCCTCTGCAAAAACCAGATGAGATTTTTCCTTCCATCTTGTTCTATGTCCTGAGAGCTTGGCTTTGTGACCAGTGAAAACATTTTCTCTGGTCTCCACCATCCGGAAGGTGCATTTACTGGGGTACACCTGGCGGCCAGTGGAAAGACTGGGGTTCTGAGACACACAGTCACAAGCAGCACTCTCTTTGTCCGGCTGTGCCAGCTCTCAGGGGAGTTTGTCATAAAGGGTCCAGTTCATAAGGGTTCTTGTCGTCTCAGCCTTCATTGCTTGTTGGTGCTAGAAAAATCCCATTCCAGTAGCACCTACCTGGTGTCACAGATTAGCGGGTCTGTGACTGGAGGCGTCCCACACTCCCATGGGAGACCAGAGACACCATTTTCACTACACCATCCTTACCACCTGTGCAATGCAAGTCTTTTCTTTCTAGACTATCTTTGGGAGTGAACTATAGGATCATGGGGGCTGCATCATCTACGCCCACCCCAGGGACACCTCTTGCATCCAAGGTGAAGATTTAGTCTAAGCCTGGAAAGTTAGCTCTGGTCTTTCCCAAAAAGGCTTATTGGATTGAGTCGCTATTGAAATAAATATACTAATAAAGAACCTACTTGTCAATGGCCAGACGACAAATCTTTTGAATTGGAAAAACTTCTATATTTAAAAAAATTTTTAGAGAGCTCTCATCATAAGCAGCTGCCTTATTCGTATTTATGGGAGGATCAAATGGAAAGGAGGACACAAAAAAAGTACACCAGCTAGCCTTAGAGATTCCCTCGACAAAATTAAAAAGGAAAAGTCAGAATTAGAGCAAAAATTAAAAACCAAATCTGATGTAAATTCCCCCACTCCTCCCTCTTATACTCCCCTTTTTCCTCAACTTCCTGCCTTTGACCCCCCAGAAGATCCTTGAGATCTCTGGGCCCCTGGTCAAAATCCCCTCCCTCAAAATCCAGTTCAAAACCCAGCTCCAGCTCCTCAGCCAATTCTCTTAACTCCTAAAAATCCTCTGACTTCTCCAGAAAACCCCTTAAATGCCGAGCTACCTAATTTAACTTCCCTCTCTTGACAAGGTTTACAGAGGGCACTTCAGTCTGAACTCCAAGCTGGAGGAATACAGGTTACTTATATAAATGCTGAAAGTCAGGAAGTAAAGTCGACAGAAGCACCTGGGAGGGGTGGTCAGGCTCGCTTTGTCGTCCCTTATGACTCCTCCTACTTTCCAGGGCTCAATAAACAGACCGTGCCAACTTCAGACATCCATATGCAATACCCCATGCAGTGTCCTTTGCGGATGTATCCTGGGCCATCGCCACAGAGAATTCATGTCCCCTGGACAACAACTGATCTTTTAAATTATAAAACCTTTCTACCTCCATTGTCAGAAGATTCTATAAAATTTAGAGAGGAATTAGAAAGATTAGTGGCTATCCATAACCCAACTCATCGAGACCTTGACTCGCTACTATGGGGCATTCTTCCAGCCCATGATTATACTGTAATTATCAGACAAGCCAGACGGCCCCCAGGAGAAACCCTCCCCCATAGGGGAAAAGGCCTATTTTCAGATGGTCAGAACCTCTCCCAGGCCTGCCTACAAATGCCCAGGAAGTAGCTCAATAGGAGGCTGATATTCAATGGTTAATAGGAGCAATACTAGAGGCATTCTCTCCCAAAGTAAATTGGTCTAAGGTGAATTATGCACCCAGAAAGAAGGATAACACCCAAAAGCCTTTGTTGAATGTTTAATACAAACTTTCCAGAGGCACACTGCATTAAATCCAGAAGCCCCAGAGCATAGGAATCTCCTAATCTCTGCTTTAGTGGGAAATTTTCTCCCTGATATTAAAAAACAAATTCAAAATAGCGTGGTTAGGTGGTCAGGGCAAAAGTTCAGTGTAATAATGGAAGTAGCAACACAATTCTTTGAAAACAGTTCGCAGGAATGCAGGAAAAAAAAGGAGTTAAAGGCTACAATTCTTGCTCTGCAGCTTGAATCTTTAGAAAAACAAAAGTATGACTCTGAGAGTAAATTAAAGCCCACTCAGAGCGCTTTCTATCATCCTCAGACAGTTGTAGATATGGCAAAAAATCAGGACATTGGAAGAGAAATTGTCCTGTATTAAAGCAAAAGGAAAATTTAAGAAGCAATCCCTCCAAGTGCAAACAGTCCTCTCAGAAAGTTCATGTTTCTCCCTCTAAGGGGCAATTTCCCCTCAGTTGACGGGGTCAGCCGATCTTCAGTCGCACCCCAGAACCTACCATTAAACTTACTTAAAATAGAGGATCGGGAACTAGATTTCTTTCTTTCTTTTGTGAGGAAGATCCGCCCTGAGCTAACATCCGCCAATCCTCCTCTTTTTGCTGAGGAAGACTGGCCCTGGGCTAAAATCCATGCCCATCTTCCTCCACTTTATATGGGATGCCTGCCACAGCATGGCTTGACAAGTGGTGCGTTGGTGTGCGGCCGAGATCAGAACCAGTGAACTCCAGGCCACTGCAGCAGAGGGCGAGCACTTAACTGCTTGCGCCACCAGGCAGGCCCCAGGAACTGGATTTCTTAATTGACACTGGTGCAACTTTCTCTACTATCTGCTCAGAAGATTTATCCCCACCTGTCACCTCTGATTCAATTCAAGCAGTAGGAGTCTCTGTTTCATTCCCTGTATCTCATCCCCGCCACCCCCCGCCAGTATCTTTAGGCCCTCTTAACACTCATCATGCCTTTCTCATTTCCAGTCGCTCACCAGCAAACCTTCCCAGTAGAGATTTATTATGTAAATTTAATGCCACTATAAATTGCAATGAAAAAGGCGCTTTTATTTCCTACCCTTGGACCAAGCCCCAGATTACCTACTTTCCTTACTAGAACTTATCCCAACTTAAATTCCTCTGAAAAAGAAGAATCTTTAAAAGATGTCCCAAGCAAACTCTGGGCTACACATGCAAATGAAGTAGGATTGTCACTAAGTGCAAAGCCCGTGCGCATTACTTGGAAAAAAAATAAACTGTTTCCATCAGTAGCCCAATACACTCTCTCCAGAGATGCAGGGCAAGGAATTAACACTATAATTAACTCTCTTTTACAGGAAGTTGTTTTAATTTTTTCCTCCTCACCCTACAACACCCCAATTTTGCCAGTAAAAAAGAGGTTAAATTGGATTCAGATGGAAATCGTGTCTATCGATTCGTACAGGACCTAAGAGCTATAAACTCTTTTGTGATCCCTCGCCATCCTGTGGTCCCTAATCCAGCTGTTATTCTAACCTCAACTCCTGCTGATGCAGCCTGCTTGACAGTGATTGCTCTCTGCTCAGCATTTTTTTCAATCCCATTGCGCCTGACTCACAATTTCTTTTCGTGCTTAGGTTTAAAGGGAGACAATTAACGTGGACTCACATACTTCAGGGATATTGTGAGTCCCCCTCAATATTTTCCCAAGTCCTTAAAGCAGACTTGGATTCTATAGCCTTTACCCAAGGCTCCACACTTGTTCAGTATGTTGATGACCTTTTACTTTGTAATCAAACTAAGCAGGGAGCTCTTACCGACTCCCTCTTCCTGCTGAAGGGATTAGCTGAACGAGGCCATAAAGCCTCCAGATCTAAACTTCAGTTGGTACAAACAACTGTTACCTACTTAGGGCCTGCGATATCTCAGGGCACTCAAAAGCTCACCCCAAAGTACCTTCAGTCAATTTTATCCATCTCTCTCCCCAAATCAAAAAAACAGTTACATGAATTTCTAGGAGCAGCTGGCTACTATCACCAATTTATTCCTAATTTTGCAGCCCTTGCTAAACCTCTATATGCCCTTCTCCCAGAAATCATCCCAGAGCCTATTTCCTAGCCTATGGAGGCATTAACCTCCTTTGAAGCTTTAAAATTAGCTTTGTCCACCCCCAGCTCTTGGCTTACCTAAGTTTGACAAACCTTTTCATTTATATTGCCATGAAAATAGTGGAATTGCTGCAGGCATTCTAGGACAACTCTTTGCCTCTCAGATACGTCCTATCGCATATTCCTCATGCCAGTTAGACCCTGTAGCATCAGGTATGCCTCACGTTTGTGTGCTGTAGCTGCAGCTTCCACCTTGATAGACAAAGCCGGTACTCTAACACTAGGTTCCCCCACTCATCTCTATGTTCCCCACACTGTGTCTGCTATTTTGCAAATTCATAAGACACAACACCTCTCTACACGACGACAGACCACCTATGAACAGGCTCTTTTAACTAACGCTTCCATCATCTTACATCATCATAACACTTTAAATCCAGCTACCTTACTACCCCTCCCTGATGACGGAGAGCGCCACTCAATTCCACGTGATTGCCTTGCTACTATAGAAATGGTCTCAAAGCCACAAGAGGGTCTCTCAGATATCTCATTAGATAACCCAGATTTAATTCTACTTTGTGACGGCTCCTGTAAATGAAACATCCGGGGAAACATAATATCTGGTTATGCTATAGTCTCCATGATAACTGGTTATGCTATAGTTTCCCCACATGAAATTCTCGAGGCATACTCTTTCCCTACTGTAAAATCAGCCCCAGTTGCTGAACTCATAGCTCTTACTAGAGCTTGCACATTGGTAAAAAGAAAGACTGCCACTATTCACACAGACTGTAAATATGCTTTTGGAGTCTACCATGCTGTTGGCACAACTTGGAAATCCCGTGGATTCTTAACTTCTGCAGGAACTACTCTTCTTGTTAATGGATGTATAATTGCCGCCCTATTAAAAGCTATTCACCTCCCTGCTAAAATTGCCATTGTTCATTGTTTAGCCCATACTAAGGAGACTGATACTGTATCTTTAGGAAACTAACAGGGCTGACAGAGCTAAATATGCAGCTCAAAATGGACCCCTTATCCTTTCTCTGCCCAATTTTTAAATTTGCCTTTATCCCTGACTAATATTGTTAACTATCAGGCAAATGCCCTACAATCTGAAAAAGATAAATGGACACAAAAGGGTGCCAAACAATTATCAGATGGATTATACATCGGGCCAAACGGACTTCCTGTAGCTCCTTTTCTTTTGACTTTTTAGCTTGCATCTCCCACCAAATAGGACATATGTGCAGACCGGAGATAATTAATTAAGGAACTAAAAGATAATTGGTTTTACCCTGGTATCCATAAAATTTCTGACCAAATTACTTCCCAGTGCACTACTTGTAAATCTCACCAAATTTCTAGAAGAAATAAATTTACTCCAGGACGTCCTCCCAGGCCCACACTGCCCTTTGCAGCACTCCAAATGGACTTTATAGACCTGCACCCAGCTTTAGGCTATTCTCACTGTTTGGTTATTGTCTGCATGATTAGTGGATGGACTGAATGTTACCCAACTAGACATGCCAATGCCATTACAGTGGTAAAGAAATTAATACCTGAAATTATCCCACATTTTAGCCTTCCTGTGTGGATTGAATCAGACCAAGGAACTCATTTTACAGCAGAGATAAACCACCTGCTTGCAAAAACTCTGGAGTACTCGTTAAAATTTCATACCCCTTACCATCCTCAATCATCAGGGCAGGTGGAACATGAAAATCTAGACATAAAAAGGACTTGAGGAAAGATCTGTCAAGAAACTGGACTAAAATGGCCAGAAGCATTGCCTTTGGCCCTTATAAAAATCTGGAACACCCCAAATAGGAGACATGGATTGATCCCTTTTTTAATAGTGTTTGGACACCCAATGCCTACTGGCATGTCTAAACCTTCTATTCCTAAGCTAAGCAACCCTTATGTGAAATTAAGTGAACAATTTGATGCTATGACTAGCTCTACACAAGAACTAACTAGTATACTTAAAGTATATCACCAACAGGTAAAAGGAGCATGGCCTGCACCAATTGACAGGCCTTGCCATCCTTTTCGACCAGGAGACCAGGTATACATCAAGGTCTTTAGAAGAAAACACTTGCTGTCACCCTGCTGGGAGGGACCTTATGAGGTACTACCAACCACTTACACTGCCATTAAAATAAAGGAAAAACCCTCTTGCATCCATGCAAGCCATGTCCAAATAGACCCATATCACCACTCTTAAGACAGCTGGGGGGCAGTCCCTACAGGTGATCTTAAATTAAGGATTTCCTGAGCCAATCCCAAGGCTCCAGGAGCAGACAGCACCATAATGTAGACAGCTTTTCCCAAGATCACAGATCAAGAAATTTTGCTTTCATTTATTCTTTTTTAAGACTTTATATGTATACATATATATACACACATGCACATATATATATATATACACACATATATATACACGCGCGCACACACACACACACACACACACACACACAAACACAAGTAAGAACACCTTTTTTTATTAATGAACACTTGTTTAAAAGCCGACTGGACAGTGTTGGTCTCTATCTATCCTACTTCTCCTTTCTAAATTTCCACTATGGGTTCTTTTTCAACCTGTGTCTTACTCTTATTAACCCTTTCCTTTTCAACAAGTCGGGCACAGACCATACACCCTTTTATGCCAGTTTACCAAACCCTGGCCACATTAACTAATCAGTCTGACTGTTGGTTATGTCAACATCTAGATAGTGCAAAGGAACCTTAACTAGTTTTTGTTCCTGCTGATGTGAATACCTGGTGGACTAACTATGGAAGATGGATGGACAACAAGGTATGGTATCCACGACCAGAAGAACGTCACTCTACTTCTTCCTCTGGTGAGTTACGTGGGCCCCAGAAAATCTCTGCAGAAGCTCAAAGACTATCCCTTGGCCAAGTAGAAACAATTGCTGAAAGTATTTCCCTTTGAATTGAAAACAGACATGGCACTGGATTTCCTCTGGGTGATATACCAAAATTGTACTGCAGCCAAACTCTGTGGTTTGATGCTAAGGATGGCATCTTCAAACTTGCCAAAGAGATTAAAAGTAACTCTAGCACAGAAATTTGCCAAATCATCAGATGTTTTACAGAGCAGTCCCACACAACTTGGGGTATCTCAGCTACCCCTCTTGTTAGACTGCCCAACACCACTCACTGTATTTGGGTAGACCAAAGATCAGGACTTACTTAGCTAGGTGACAAAACCAAGCTTTATAGCCGTCAGAACCAAACTACAGGCCTCCTACATCAGCTATTTCACAATCTGTTTTGGTCTCACAGGCTGACAAGAACATATGGAAATTGGAAGTGTATGGATGTTAACATTGTCAATGACAAGGTCATGAAACACTCCAGACCTGGAGAATTAAAGTTCTAACCTAACTTAGTCTATAAACCACACTGGCCTCTTCATTCTGTGTCGCAACAAAGTGTATAAAGGATTCCCATCTAAATGGTCAGGACGATGTGGACTTGGATACCTCACTCCTTCTGTCAGCAAACACTCCACTCTAAATGCCAGCCAAATTACAAATTTGGGCTTCTTTTTTCATAAGGTTGTGCCACATAAATGTGCCAGGCAAGAAACTGTAGACAACCCTCTTGTGTATCATAACTTCAAGTTCTTTTCAGCCTTGAGGGTCTTATTCCCAAGCTTTGGAGACTATGAATTGGAAAATGCTATCTTCAATACCACCATGCAAAGCTTAAAAATATTGCATTCAGGTGATATCAGCATCACGGCAGAGTGAGCTTTCCCCATAGACTCTCCCCACCTAAGATACAACAAAAAAAACATTCATATACCAACAGAGGACATTCACACAACACAAAAGATGACTGAGAAAACAACACAGCCATACATCTGAAGGTGGAGGTGCTGGAACCCCCAGAGGAAGTGCAAGGAGGTAAGGAGAACACCTCTCCTTCCTGAATGACAGCGACCCTGGGACCAGGTCCATGTGGCTGTCAGAGAGAGAGGGGGGAAGGGCAGCCCTCTGTGGGAAAACTGTCACTCTTCAAGTTCTCTCACAGCCTGTGGAAAGTCCCATATGGAGGGGAATGAACTGTTGCAGGGGTGCCTTCACCAAGCTAGCACCCCAGGAGAGCAGATAGCAAGAGAAACACGAGAAGCCCCTGGGATCAAGCAGGCAAAAGAAAGAGCTCTTCCTCCCCCGCCCAGTGCACCAGCACAACCAGTTGACCAGAGCGCCCACAGATTGTAGCAGGTTCAGAATACACAGCTCTTGACCCCCACCTAGTGGCGGCAGGTGGAAGCTGCAACCAGATATTTTTAGAATGAGGAAAAATAAGCCCACACCCTCAAGCACTATGCAAAAATATATTAAATCTCCAGACCAGAAGGAAGATGACAAGCACCCAGAAATCAATCCTGAAGGCACAAAAATTTATAACCTAAATGATAGAGAATTCAAATTAGCTATCATAAAAAAGCTCAATGAATTAAAAGAAAACACAAATAGACAATTCAATGAAATCAAGAAATTCTTCACAAAAGAGATTGAAACTATAAAGAAAAACCAATCAGAAATGTTGGAGATGAAAAACACAATGGAGGAGATAAAGAAAAATCTGGAATCTTGAAAGGTCAGAGCTGACAACATAGAGGAAAGAATTAGCATTATTGAGGATAGGAATGCTCCAGATGGAGGAGGAGAGAGAACTAAGACTAAAAAGAAATGAAGAAATTCTCCGAGAAGTATCCGACTCAATTAGGAAATGCAACATAAGGATTATAGGTATTCCAGAGGGAGAAGAAAGGGGGAAAGGAGCAGAGAGCTTGTTCAAAGAAATAATAGCTGAGAATTTCCCAAACCTGGGAAAGGAGCTGGAAATACAAGTGAATAAAGTCAATAGATGTCCTAAATATATCAACATAAAAAGACCCTCTCCAAGGCATATAGTAGTAAAGCTAGCAAAAGTCAATGACAAAGAAAAGATATTAAGGGCAGCAAGACAAAAAAAAAAAAAATAACGTACAAAGGACTCCCAATCAGGATTTCTCGGCAGAAACTCTATAGGCTAGGAGAGAGTGGAATGATATATTCAAAATTCTGAAATACAAAAACTTTCAGCTAAGAATACTCTATCCAGCAAAAATATCCTTCAGATACGATGGAGAAATAATAACTATCCCAGATAAACAAAAGCTAAGGGAGTTCATTGCCACAAGACCTTCACTACAAGAAATGCTCAAAAAAGCCCTCATGCCTGAAAAAAGAAAAAAGAGAGAGAGAAGGGGGATATAAACTTTGAGCAAGGAGAAAAACAGGTAGAAAAAATCATAAAAATTGCAGCTCTCTATCAGAATAGGTTGGCAAACACTTAATTATAACATCAAAGATTAAGGGAAGGAAAACACCAAAAATAAATATAAACTATCACTTTAAACACAAACTCACAACACAAGATGGAACAAATTGTGACAATAATAACTTAGAAGGGGAAGAGGAAAGGACGGAGTTGACTTAGTCTAAGAAAATAAGAGGCCATCAGAAAATGGACTATTTCATCTATGAGATTTTTTATACAAACCTCATGGTAACCACTAAACAAATAAACAGAACAGAGACACATACGATAAATAAAGAGAAAGCTAAGAAGACCATCATACACAACTACCAAACTGAATTGGTAGTCTGAAACACACAGGACGAGAAACAAAGCAAATACAAAAGAACTGGAAAATGAGCAATAAAATAGTAACTTTAAGTCCTGATATATCAATAATCACTCTAAAGGTACATGGATTGAATTCTCCAATCAAAAGACAGAGAGTGGCGGGATGGATTAAAAAACAAGATCCAACAATATGCTGCCTCCAGGAAACACATCTAAGCTGCAAAGACAAACACAGGCTCACAGTGAAAGGATGGAAGACAATACTCCAAGCTAATGGCAAACAAAAAAGCAGGTGTTGCCGTACTTATATCAGACAAAGTAGACTTCAAGATAAAACAGGTAATGAGAGACAAAGGGGGGCAGTATATAATGACAAAAGGGACACTCCACCAAGAAGACATATCACTTATAAATATATATGCACCCAACACAGGAGCACTAAAGTACATAAAGCAGCTATTAACAAACCTAAAAGGAGATATTAACAACAACACAATAATAGTAGGGGATCTTAACACCCTACTTACATCAATGGGTAGATCATCCAGACAGAAAGTTAATAAGGAAATAGTGGACATAAATGAAAAACTAGACGAGATGGACTTAACAGATATATAGAGAGCAGTCCATCCAAACACAGCAGATTACAAATTCTTCTCAAATGCACATGGAACATTCTCAAGGATAGGCTGTTTGTTGGGAAACAAGGCAAGCCTCTATAAATTTAACAAGACTGAAATCATAACAAGCAACTTTTCTGACCATAATGCTATGAAACTGGAAATCAACTACAAGAAAAAAAACTGGGAAAGTGACAAAGATCTGGAGACTAAACAACATGCTACTGAACAACCAATGGATCATTGAAGAAATTAAAGGAAAAATCAACAAATATCTGGGGACAAATGAAAATGAAAATACACCATACCAACTCATGTGGGATGGAGCTAAAGTGGTCCTGACACGGAAATTCATAGCAATACAGGCCTACCTTAACAAACAAGAAAAAGCCCAAATAAGCAACCTTAAACTACACCTAACAGAATTAGAAAAAGAAGAACAAACAGAGCCCAAAGTCAGCAGGAGGGAAATAATAAAAATTAGAGCAGAGATAAACGAAATTGAAACCAAAAAAATAGTAGAAAGGATCAATGAAACAAAGAGCTGGTTCTTTCAGAAGATAAACAAAATTGACAAACCCTTAGCCAGACTCACCAAGAAAAAAAGAGAGAAGCCTCAAATAAAATTAGAAATGAAAAAGGAGAAATTACAACAGACACCACAGAAATACAAAGGATTATAAGAGAATACTATGAAAAACTATATGCCAACAAATTGGACAATCTAGAAGAAATGGATAAATTCTTAGACTCGTACAACCTCTCAAAACTGAATCAAGAAGCAATAGATAATCTGAATAGACCAATCACAAGTAAAGAGATTGAAATAGTAACCAAAAACCTCCCAAAAAATAGAAGTCCAGGACCACATGGCTTCTCTGGACATTTGTACCAAAAATTCAAAGAAGATTTAATACCTATCCTTCTCAAACTATTCCAAAAATAGAGGAAGATGAAACACTTCCTAAAACATTCTACGAGGCCAACATCACCCTGATATGAAAGCCAGACAAGGACAATACAAAGAAGGAAAATTACAGGCCAATATCTCTGATGAACATAGATGCATAAATCCTCAACAAAATATTGGCAAACCAAATACAGCAATACATTAAAAAGATCATACACCATGATGAAGTGGGATTTATACCAGGGACACAGGGATGGTTCAACATCCACAAATCAATCAGTGTGGTACACCACATTAACAAAACGAGGAATAAAAACCACATGATCATCTCAATAGATGCAGAGAAGGCATTTGACGAGATACAACATTGATTTATGATAAAAACTCTCAACAAAATGGGTATAGAATGAAAGTACCTCAACACAATAAAGGCCTTTGATGACAAAACCCACAGCCAATATCATACTCAACAGGGAAAAACTGAAAGCGATTCATCTGAGAACAGGAACAAGATAAGGGTGCCCACTCTCGCCACTCTTATTCAACATAGTACTGGAGGTTTTGGCCAGAGCAATTAGGCAAGAAAAAAAAATAGGAATCCAAATAGGCAATGAAGAAGTGAAACTCTCACTGTTTGCAGATGACACGATTTGATATATAGAAAATCCTAAAGAATCCATCAGAAAACTATTAGAAATAATCAACAACTAAAGCAAAGTTGCAGGGTACAAAATCAACTTACAAAAATCAGTTGCATTTCTATACTCTAATGACGAACTAACAGAAAAAGAACTCAAGAAGACAATCTCATTTACAATCGCAACAAAAAGAATAAAATATCTAGGAATATATTTAACCAAGGAGGTGAAAGACCTATACAATGAAAACTATAAGACATTATTGAAAGAAATCGATGATGACAAAGAAATGGAAAGACATCCCATGTACGTGGTTCAGAAGAATAAACATAGTTAAAATGTCCATACTATCTAAAGCAATCTGCAGATTCAATGCAATCCCAATCAGAATCCCAATGACATTCTTCACAGAAATAGAACAAAGAATACTAAAATTCATATGGGGCAACAAAAGACCCCTATCACAAAAGCAGTCCTGAGAAAAAAGAGCAAAGCTGGAGGCATCACAATCCCTGACTTCAAAATACACTACAAAGCTATAATAATTAAAACAGCATGGTACAGACACGCAGATCAATGGAACAGAATTGAAAGTTCAGAAATAAAACCACACATCTACAGACAGCTAATCTTTGACAAAGGAGCCAAGAACATACAACGGAGAAAGGAAAGTCTCTTCAATAAACGGTGCTGGGAAAACCGGTCAGCCACTTGCAAAAGAATGAAAGTAGAACATCTTCTTTCACCATACACAAAAATTAACTCAAAATGGATCAAAGATTTGAAGGTAAGACCTGAAACTATAAAACTCCTGGAAGAAAATATAGGCAGTACACTCTTCGACATTGGTCATAGAGGGATCTTTTCAAATTCCATGTCTACAAGGACAAGGGAAACAAAACAAAAAGCAAACAAGTGGGATTTCATCAGACTAAAGAGCTTCTGCAAGGTATATGAAACCAAAATCAAAATGAAAAGACAACCCACCAGCTGGGAGAAAGTATTTGCAAATCATATATCTGAAAAGGGGTTAATCTCCATAATACATAAAGAACTCACACAACTGAACAATAAAAAAACAAACAACCCAATCAAAAACAGGGCAGAGGATATGAACATTTTTCCAAGGAAGATATACAGATGGCCAATAGGCACATGAAAAGATGTTCAACATCACTAATCATCAGGGAAATGCAAATCAAAATTACACTAAGATATCACCTTACACCCGTTAGAATGGCTATAATCACCAAGACAAAAAAATAACAAATGTTGGAGAGGCTGTGGAGAAACAGGAACCCTCATACACTGCTGGTGGGAATGCAAACTGGTACAGCCTCTATGGAAAACAGTATGGAGATTCCTCAAAAAATTGAAAATAGAAATACCTTGTGATCCAGCTATCTCACTACTGAGTATCTATCCAAAGAACCTGAAATCAACAATCCAAAGAGGTTTATGCACTCCTATGTTCATTGCAGCATTATTCACTATAGCCAAGAAGTGGAAGCAATCCAAGCGTCCCTTGACTGATGATTGGTTAAAGAAGATGTGGGATATACATACAACGGAATACTACTCAGCCATAAAAGAAAGAAAATTGTCCCATTTGCAACAACATGGCTGGACCTGGAGGGTATTATGTTAAGCAAAATAAGCCAGACAGAGAAAGACAAACACTGCATGATTTCACTCATGTGAAAGATAAACTAACACATGGACAGAGAGAACAGTTTAGTGGTACCAGGGGGAAGAGGGTTGGGGGTGGGCACAAGGGGTGAAGTGATGCATTTATATGGTGACTGACAAATAATAACGTACAAAAGTTCACAATGTTATAAACTATTATGACTTCAATTTAAAAAAAAAATACTCCAGTCAGAAGTTAACAGCTCAGCCTCTGTGGTTCTCCAAAATTGTGCTCTAGATACACTGACTGCCCAGCAAGGAGGAGCTTGTGCAATCATTGGTGAAAAATGTTGCTTCTACATAAATCAAATGGGACAAGTAGCATCTAACTTCAATTTCTTAAAAGAGAGGATTAATGCTTGTCATCAGATAAATAAAGCACAGACATTCTATTGGACTGATCTATTCCCAGGAACGGAGCTAGTTTAATAGCATGTGGGGAAATGTGTTTCGATTTGCTCTTTTCATTTTCATGCTAATCTGTATTCTTTTCTCTTTGCAGATCACTTACCACTCATCTTCTAACCCACTCTCTCTCCACAGCCACTAGTTCAGCTTTTATGTGAAGCTTACAGGGAAGTTTCAGAGGAGGGAACTGGTGGGACCCAGGACAGGCCGCCTCAAGATGTTCCACAGTGGCATATTGACCATTTTCAGTTAAAGTTACTTAAAAAGCAAAAAGGGCTTTCTGACCCTCCTGTCTCTGTTCCCACTGAAAGCAGGAAATAAATCTCCCATGTGAAAGGTGCTCTCCCTGCATCCTTTTCACTAGAGCGAGGGTATTCCAGGCCGAGAAGCCTGTATAAACAAACCTTGCTAATTACGTACCCCAAACCTAAGTTTCCTTGTCCTGTCAATTCTTCACAAATTTACTGTTTCCCTGTGTAATAGATATATATACTGCCTGCTTCGTTCACTCTCAGAGCATCATCTTGCTGATTCTCCCACGTGCACGTAATTAAATTGGATTTTTTCTGCTGTTAATCTGGTCTTGTGTCAATTTTACTATTAGTCCAGCCTCAAGAACATAAAAAGGGAAGAAGGGGGATTTTCCCCCGCCCCAAAAAAAACATCCAACATCATATCCAGATTTAGACACAGTCCTTCTTTTTTTTTTTTTTTTTTGGTGAGGAAGATCTGCCCTGAGCTAACATCCAAGCCAATCCTCCTCTTTTTGCTGAGGAAGACTGGCCCTGGGCTAACATCTGTGCCCATCTTCCTCCACTTTATATGGGATGCCGCCACAGCAAGGCCTGACAAGTGGTGCCCCAGATCCAAACCCGGGCAGCCAGCAGCAGAGCATGCACACTTAACCACTACGCCACGGGGCCGGCCCCTAGACAGAGTCCTTCTAATGCCATATCTTTAACTATAACTAGATTTTGCAGCAAATCCTTGTTTTTTTTCCACCTCTTTTTTCCACCGTATAAGCTAATAGAAGACATAAAATGAAAAAGCAAGAAGGCGAAAAGTAAAGAGAAAATATGATGGGTAGCCAGTTCTCCCCAGTCTTACTGGGAGGAAAGAAAAGATAGTAGAAGAAAATGTGACTCTTTCTTCACTGCTGGTCAGTATTTGTTAACTCACGGGGCAGAATCACAGCTCTAGAGGTCAGTGTAGCTGAAGAATGAGAATCAGCACACATGCTTCTCTTTTTCACTGGCACTGTTCTTGGTGTAAATTTGTATTTATTTTATGTAATGCTTAGAAATTAAACATCAGCACCAACAGAAAAAGATTCAGCACCCTCTGTTCAACATCAAACCACTCTGTCAATGGAAAAATTTGTCCCAATTGTCTTAGCTCTCACCTCTAAATGTTTCTTGTCAAATACCCTTCCAATCTTTATTAGTGTCTTGACTGAGAGGGCTTATCTATTGGATAAAACCAACTACAGAAAGGTAAAACAAAGGTTTATTTACATAGCTACTCTTAATTAAAAACTAGAATATCAGCACTCTTCATAGCAATGTTTCTTAAAGTTTTTGAGTCATGGACACACTATTGAGCCCCATGTAACCTATGGACTCTAGGGAAAATATATATATATACACATATACATTTATATATGATGCCCTATGAATCTCAGGTTAAGAGCTCTTCCTTTACAGAGGGCGGAGAATAGAAATTGAAAACATGGGCCTGCTTAATTGATCATTTGGCTTGGGGGTGGATAAGGATTTGGCTATATAAGGATTTTGTCCCTGATATCTGTATCTTCTCAAGTAAAGGTGCCCTCTACACTCTTCTTGCCAACCAAAGTAACATAGAGCGGGAACAAGCACTCCAGTTGTTGTGCCCCATCACAATGCATTCAACCTTGACATCTTAGAGGTTCACTTATCCTCACCCTTGAACGGTTTTTCTCCGAGGCCTCTACGGTGGATGTGCTTTGGGTAATGGGAATACGTGCGGCTGGGCCTCTACTTGCCTGCCTCAGGGCAAATATGAGAAATAGACTAGCCAAAAATCTGATCCCTGATTTAGGAAGAGCCCAGGAGATTGTGTTGGAAGATAAAACCTGTAAAAACAAGAGCAAGACTGAAGGGGAGAGGATACCCAGTGATACAACCGGGAGACAGAATGACTTGTGAAGAGACAGATATATTACTGAAGTTAAGAAAGGTTGAAGCTAACATACGTTGAGTAGTTTATCTTTAAAGCCATTTTCTAATAATTACTTAAGCATTTTGTACATATTCTTGTTTAAACACAGTAACTTACCACTTAGAAATGTAAATGAAATGTTTTAAATACAAACTTGACCTTACACTGCATAAACAAGAACACAGAAGAGGAATGTTGAACTCATTTTTCTGCCATCTTCATCCGGACATCTACATGTCAAAACTGATCTACTGATCTCCCCTGATTCACTCCACTGGCATCTGTTCCACCTCGGTTAATACCAACTCCATCCTTGCAGCTGCTCAGGCTGAGAAATCTGTCCGGAAATTCTATTGCCTCTACAAAATATATCTAGAATCAATTCATTTAATTCTCAAAATAGCCCCCATAAGGTAGGTACTACGCATATCCCTATTTTTTAGAAAAACAATATAAATCAAGGCTCAAAGAGGATAAATAATTAGTCTAAGTTATATAGTTGCAGGTAGTAGAGCCAGAATTCAGTGTAGACAGTCAACTCCAGAGCCCATGCTCTAAATCATTAGTAAATATTACCTCCCCAAAGAAATTGAAACCTGTCTAAAAACTCATCTAGAACAAGGCAGGACTAAACTCAGTAACGATATAGGCACATTCTACAGATTTCTTCTGAAGTTGCTAATTTAACATTGTTCAATTAAATATACCCAGAAGAGCTAATAGGAAATATATTGTTAGTGTCCAGAATTAAATAAACTTAATATTTCTCTCTCATTATGTTTGTGTGTTGGTAATACATCTTTAAATGTAATATTTTTTAACTGGCCACTGCACTTTTAAAAAATATATAAGAAATTTTTTTGAGGAAAATTTAGGAATGACTATCAAGAACAATTCCTAAATCAACTAGAATGTAAGCTCCTAAAGGGCGGGGACCACATCTATTTTGTTCATCATTATTTACTCATGTCTAGCATAGAATAAGTGCTTAATTTATATATAAATTTATTATACTTTATTTATTTATTTTTTTATAATTTTTATTTATTTATATTTTTATCCCCAAAGCCCCAGTAGATAGTTGTATGTCATAGCTGCACATCCTTCTAGTTGCTGTATGTGGGACGCGGCCTCAGCACGGCCGGAGAAGCGGTGCGTTGGTGCCCGCGCAGGACCTGAACCCGGGCCGCCAGCAGCGGAGCACGCGCACTTAACCGCTAAGCCACAGTGCCAGCTCCTATTATACTTTATATATTATATATATTTATTACATTATTTTATATATATCCTCCCACAGGTCACCCACTTCTTGATACCTATAATGCTACCACCATCATCTCTTGTATAAATTATTAAAACAACCTTCCAAATGGTTTCTATCTTGGCCTCCCTCATCTCTTCTCGACACACAGCCAGAATAATCCTTTCAATAAGAGCCAAATCATTCCACTCCTTTGCTCAGAACCCCCTAATGGCTTCCCATGTGAGACTAAGGTCGAAATCTTCAGGATGGCCGAGACAGCCTGTGACCTCCCCACTGTTATTACCTCTGACCTACTCTTACTACTTGTCTCACTCATTCCACTCATCTCCTTGCTGTTCCTCAACAAGCCAGGTGTAACTCCCTTTCATGGCCTTTACAGTGTGTCCGCTGCTTGTTATTTACATGGTTAACTCTCACCTACTTCAAATCTTGCTCAAATGTCATCTTTTCAATGAGTTCTACCCAGACTACTCTCTTTAAAATTGCGAACCTACCATCACCTGATTATCCTTACTTTTTCTTTATTCCACAGAATTTTATCAGGCTTCTAACATGTTACATATTTAATAATTATTGATCATCTACCTCTAAATACTTATGCATCCCAAGTGCCTAGAATGGTGTCTAGCACGTAAAATACCTGAATGAATCTTTCTATCCCACATGGCAGGTGCTCAGTACATACTTATTGAGTATAGGTCATGAAATACTATTACTTACCATGGATTAGGATGCTTAACCAGCCCATGGAGACTATTTAGCTGTGAGCACTGTAACTAAAATGATTAGAGAGATATACACACCAAAGTCCTAGCAGTATTTATCTCTGGAAGGGAAATGTTCATTGCCATAGTGGTCAAGGGGATCTTTATTTGTAATATCACATTTTTTCCCCAAAAGATTTATTGCTTATGTAGTTGAAATGAGTATAAATTTTAAAACAAACAAAATTAAAGGTTTTGAAAGTAACATTTAACAAGAAAAGTAAAAGGGAGGCAGAACTTTTTAATCTGAAGGAAGGCAAAGGGAGAACTATTTTAAAGGTAGATTAATAGGAAAATGGGCTTAAATGCAATATGAAAATTGGTGCTTACAACTACTTAGAATAGAAATGGGACATTCTGAA
The DNA here is from genome assembly GCF_057802395.1 of Ceratotherium simum simum. NCBI lineage: Eukaryota > Metazoa > Chordata > Mammalia > Perissodactyla > Rhinocerotidae > Ceratotherium > Ceratotherium simum. The sequence continues at coordinate 17,969,713 of NC_141900.1, forward strand.
ATCACAGAATAGACGAACATTTCAAATTGCTAGATTTTTTAAAAGACAGGGTCCTGCCCCAGTGTAAGAGCTAAAGCCATGACCTATAATTGTTCATTTCAATCCTGTGCTTCTGTAACTCCTAAAAATTCATAATTCTTAAAGACAGGGAGATGTTTTCGGAAAATTAAACTTTAACACTAAAATGTTGCTTTAAGAATTCTGCCTTAACACTTTTTCCCTCAATGATGGAACACTGAAGGGGCATGAATCAAAATAAAAAATGTTTGAAAATCCAAATGGTTTTATTAGTATCACTACCAAGTATTTTAACTGGCTTCTCTCTCTCTCCCCTTTAAGCTCAGTATATCCAATATTGCTTTGTTAGATGTGCATATATTGTAACAAGTAAATTCTACTTGGTTTCTAAGCCACAATTTAGTTACAAACCAATGACAAAAAATTAATCTACTTCACTCAGAATTTGGTATGTTTGAGTATGATTGTCAAACCTCAAAGTCAATATACTAATTTGATGCTAATCTAATAATTAGAAAAGTATATTTTTGTTTTAAGTACTTGTTAGTTTTTTTCATGTACTCATAAAGCTTTTTCAAAAATTTTACGATACATAGGACTATAAGGCTTTTCCAAAAAGATGTATGAAACATACTCTTGCAGTATGTCTGGCAGAACAAAGCATAAAGCAGCCCTGTATACTTCATACAGTCAAGTCACTTATTCTGAGTTTAAAAATAGGTTCAAATGTTTTCCATTTATCTATTTCAGTGGTATCTAGTTAGTATTTACACAATAATTTTGAGCAAGTGGCTTTTAAAGGGCAAAATGGATATAAAGAGTTTTTTATGGTCTTGGCAACTAGTATTTCCCCCAATACTATATTATACTGTGAACAAGCATGCCACTGAAGAAATATTAACATTCAACTTGCCGGTTTTATTCTCTAAAAAAGTTAATCTAATTGTACTGTAAACGTTTTATCAACATAAACACAAAATTCTGCATTCTCCCAAAGGTATCACCATTATGTAAAAATTCATCTAGGCAAAATAGTATTGATGCTTCCATTTTATTGTTTTTAAGAATTAAACTGCCACCTCAGTAGTCTTCAGAGCAATATAACGAAACATACATACATTTAATTTAGACTCATGTCCATCATAGCTTCCAAGACTTCCCTGAAATAAGGCTGGAATTCACATCTTTTTCCTTAAAGAAAGAAACACTAACAGGAATTTTGCTTTCTACCCACCCACCCTCATTCAAACTGGATGAATTCAAGTCTAACACCATTTAAAAATTTTGTCTGCTACAACACATTCATCTGATCTGCCTCCCTGCATAACATATATTTCTTAAACCTAACTGAAAATAAATCATTTTTTAAAAAGCCTACGAGAATTCTCCTACCATGTGGAATTTTATGATACTAATTTTTTTGTTCAATACATAGGCTAAGTGGTTTTATACCAGTCAACTCTAGTGGATTTCAACAAAAACAGGAGAGCTCTTCATAAATAGTTGAGAAGCTCTAAAGTGAATTTGGCTATTTTCTTATTACATGAAACAAAGAATGGTATTGGATTTTCAGTAGTAATATTTTAACACTTCCTAAATAGGGCGTGAAAGGGAATCAAGTTTGCACCAGTCTGAGTACCTACAGTAATATAATAGAAGCACTTACCACCACCATTTCACACTTTTTCACTCCCATGCTTCTAATAACAAGAATTTCTCACTAGAAATATTGCATTAACACTGGACTCTCAAACTGCTAGGTATGAAAAATCACTTACTTAACTTAAAAAAAGTGTATTAGTTATTTTCAGCTGGTCAAAGTTGAAATGGCCATTTATATTATGTCTAACTTCAGCTCTAAGTTCATAGATGACTTTGCATCCGATTATCCAAGATGAGAAATTGTTTTTCCTGTACCTGACAGAATTAAATGGTAAATTAGCAATCAGTTCACCCTTTGTCAAAAAGAAATATGTTCTAAATTTATACACTACAAACTATTTAATAAATGATATCTGCATACTACACATTTCATGTTTATATTATGCACCATTTTAGGGGAGAGGAAATACTTCACAGGGGTTTATTCAAAGGATATATAATAACATCCTAAGAATGTTGATTTATACATATGAGCTCTGTATAAACTGTAAGTGGTCATCTTAGCTGGACTGTAACAAGCCCCCTATAATGCAAAAGCTGACTCTAAAGGCACCTTATAAAGCACTGAAATTCACAATTTAGTCATTACTTTTCTCTTCTCCAATACAAAATCATCTGGTAGTCTTCACTGTTGACGCCATGCTAAAATGTTGCAAGTTTTAGACTGTTTAACCAATAAAAGGAACAGAAAATGATTAATAGTTTTTAAATTTCAAGTTAGAGAAAAAACCCTTACCACACAGTAATGAAACCTGAGCAATGCAAGTTTGTGATTACAATGTCCTTCATTAATACAGTATTCAAATCCCTCCACAGCATTCAAATTATAGTTCAAAACCCAATAAACAAGAACCCACTTAAGCAGAGAATCAAGCTCTACTACGAAATGAGAAATTATTTAAAGCCTATTCAGCCCTAAATATTTAATGAGCAGAGCAGAACACACTTTATCTAAACACCATTTAAACAGTTCTATAAAATAACGCTACTTAAGATTACTAAGGGCGGTGCATCATGTGATTCCAACCATTTAGTAAAAAGCATTAACAAGTGACAGCATCCCCAACAGCTTGGAGCCTGTAGAGTTAATTACTTTGGCCATTATCTTTTCAAATATTTAGTAATAATGCCTTTTAATATTACAAACACAAATATATCTTAGTATACTGGAATTCCAATGTATTTTGGTGCTCCTGAGGCTGCCTAAAAAGGAAAAGGCATCCAAGTGAAGTGCATTATATACTTAATATACCTCAAAATTTCAGTGCCTAAAATGTGAAATAATTCTCTACCATTTAACAGTCTGCCTTACAGTAAATTCTAGTAGATTTTTACTTTCAGGATTTTATTGTAACTTTCGGAAATTAGTGGTAAAACATATGGTTTTAAAAAACAGTATGTGGCTGCACTTAAATTCACATAAAAATAGCATTTTTACAACCATATTGAAATTTAATCCTTTTACACAGGTTAACAAAATGTATCACAAGAAAAACTAAACATTGGGTTTAACAAAAGCAATACTTTTGAAAGTGGAACAATGAAAATTTTTTTTTCAACTTTTTTACAAATGGTCACCTCTGGGTCAATTTACCACTCTAAGGGAACAAAGTTGTTAAAATATAGCTGTGCTCAACTGAGCCACTTATCTGCACTACAGTATAGTACTTGAAATCAATCCTAAGGTCAAGATTTAAAACCATTTTAAGAGACAAGACCCTAAGTGTTTTACAGCCACCTCAGTTAAGAGGTGCTTTCCCTTCCCCAAACAGTCAAAGCTGAATTAAAAGATTGACTATACATAAGTTTTTTTCCTCATCATATCTTCAGTTCAAAATACTATAATCATTGGTAATACGGTCTATATCTTGTCTGATCTGGATGATGTGGTCCAGGAAGTGGGGTTTGAGAAGGCGGACCCTGCATTCGTGGAGGAGGTGGTGGCCCTCTTGGTGCAGGCCATATACCAGGACTCATTCCCCCTGGTTGTGTAAATGGAGGGCTCAGAGTTCCTTGATCTTCAGTGAACTGGGGTAAAGAGTTAGGATTATAATGGTGAGGAGGGGGTGCAGTTACAGGTGGACCACCATGTTGAGGTGGGGGAGGTCCTGGAGGAGGATGATTCATATAAGGTGGCATCTGGGCAATAATATGTCCAGGGGGAGGGGTTATTGGTGGTGGAGCAGAGGTCATTGGTGGAGGTGGAGCTTGACTATAAACCAAGTGAGGAGTACCTGCAGCCTGGGGAGGATGTGGCATTGGATGGCTTATTGGTGGTGGAGGAGGTGGGGGTGGTGCATAATGTTGCTGTGGAGGCATAATATGATGAGGGTGCGATACCACTGGTTGACCCTGATATTCAGGATGATGGTGAGCAGGTGCTGGGGCAGGAGGTGGTGGTTCTCTAGCACCTGAATTTGAGTCATCCTGAATAGGGACAGTTATTAAATTGCTGTGTTTTCTTGTTGAAATACGAAAGGTTTCCTGACTGACCGAACGAGGTGGAGGTGGAGCCATGGACAATTCTGCTGGAGGAGCACGAATATCCTCATGTGGCTGATTATAGTGCTCATGTGGCACGTGTTGCAAAGGAGGTGGTGGCATCATGATGTGCTGCTTTGGCGGAATATGGCTCATGTGGTGCTTGTCTGGCGGCATTATAAAACGATCAGGGATTTCAGCTGGTGGTGGGGCAATAGGAGGATGAACATTTTCAAGTGAAGCACGGGTAACAGGTTTCCCAGCTCTCATGTGGCGGTGGTTGATATGAGCCTGTAAGTCTCTCTGAGACAAATATGTTCTCTTGCACCCTTGAACAATGCTACACATGAAGAGAGAACCTCGTGTACACTGCTCAATTCGCTGCACAGGATCACTACAGCTAAATTAGAAGGGGAAAAAAATTGATTTACTAAAAACAGACTATAAAAATAATGCACTTAATTTCAAAGATACGCCTATTTTTAAAATTTGTTATGGAAAATATTGCAAAAGTTCACATTTAAAAGTTATAGTTACTATAAGAGAACCTTTAATCTTTCCCACTCTGTTGTCTGTTTGCTATTAAGCAGCATCAGCATCTCTATCAACCTCAGAACTCTTAATACAAGAAAAATTAAGTGTTTATCAAATAGAATATGTTTTAGGAAAAGACCTTCTTCTTCCCAAGACCTGGAATTTATCTGACTGTCTCAAACAATTCTATGTTTTGCATCCATTTGCCAAAAAACCAGGAAGGGCAAACCAAAGGATGTCACAATCAGGAAATTTAAACTTGCACAGTATTTATTCAGCAATCAGTATTTGCTAAGCAAATACTTAATACTAAGTGGAAGACATTAAGTAGAAAAAGCTGCAAGGACTACAAAAATGAATAAGATCCTCCTAATCATCAGGATTCTTAACATCAAACAACATAAACAATTTAAATTCAAACCCTGACTGAATCCCTGAGCTGAGTCCCTTAAGAAAGGGATCTTTCTGAATTGTAGACAAATTTACTACTAAAGTGTTACACACTCCTGCCTTTCTACATTGTAAGCACTAAATTTAACTAAGCATTTTCTTAATGACTCAGGGTCAAAATTATAACTATTCTTCATTCATTGTACTAAATCCACTCTTGCCTCTAAGTCTTCTTGAAATAGTGGAAAGAGAACTGAACAAGGAATCAGAAGAACTGGGATCAAGTAATGGCTCTGTAGCCTTAAAGTCATTTAATCTTTTTGTTTGTTTCTTCATCTGTAAAACGGGGTTAAACATCTACTTTACCTAACTCACAATGTTGTTTTTTTGTGTGTGTGAGGAAGATCAGCCCTGAGCTAACATCCATGCTAATCCTCCTCTTTTTGCTGAGGAAGACCGGCCCTGAGCTAACATCTACTTCCAATCCTCCTCCTTTTATTTCCCTTTTTCTCCCCAAAGCCCCAGTAGATAGTTGTATGTCACAGCTGCACATCCTTCTTAGTTGCTGTACGTGGGACACCGCCTCAGCACGGCCAGAGAAGCGGTGCGTCGGTGCGTGCCCGGAATCCGAACCCGGGCCACCAGTAGTGGAGCGCAAGCACTTAACCGCTAAGCCATGGGGCCAGCCCCCTCACAATGTTTTTATATCTACTTCACCCTACTTAAAAGAGTATCCTTAAGATAAATGGCATAATCAAGGTGACAGTGTTTAATCACTAGTTAAGCACTATACATGTACAGATATAAGTTATCATTGAATATATGTGTCATATCATTTAACACTATATTAAATGGCTCTATACTCTTGATTTTGAGTTGTGTCTATATTTCCATCTTTGCTGCAAGGCTGACACTCCTTCTTGATACTAGTAGGCTTCCCTTTAGTGGCCATTTGGCACACTTCCAAGATTTTCTTCTAATTGGCTATAAGCTCAGAAATAGCTCCACAGTAACAAGATGTGAGGCACTTTCTCTTGGGTGATTAAAAGCAGTAGTATATAATATTTACATAAACTTGGGTTGCCATTTCTTCACTTTCTGATCTGGGTTTGTTAATCGAGATAGGCTTATATTCTAAAATAGCTAAGGGCCAACCAGTAAGGTGTCTACTAGAGTTACATTTAACACCTTGAAAACTAAATTATCTTTTAAATATTATCATTAGAACATTTATATAAGAAAGAAAACCTTTTAATATCCTCTACATAGTGTTTTATAACATCTAAAATCCTTTTTTCCAATGAAATAATCAAATTTACTATATAATTTAAAGTGAATGTAAACTGCGTTGGAAAATTAGGCACTAGAGAAAATTAGGCAAACAAGTGAATATGCACTTTCAATTTCATAACTCTCTCAATTATAATTGCAGGGAGAAAATATTCTTCAAATCCACACTACAGATTTTATAATCTGTTAAAGGGCTAATAAAAATATGCCAAGAGAATTAGTTGTTATGAATCATCCTTTCCCTCTCAATGATCCAATCTTCCTACACCATAAAAAGAAATCATCCCTTACAACTGTCCATAGCTTTATTATCAACCAATATCATGAATCCTGGGACAGCTTCTGATACAGGTTATAAGGAATACAGGAAGCCTACAGTTGTTCCAAGGAAGTTTCTCTCAAAGCTTTTCTCAAGCCTTCTATCAGGGGTTCTAAATTGATATAAAAATTCCTAGTTTATTCTAGATCCTTCAAGCCTATTCAAAAATGAATCAATATCAACCAAGATCTCTAGATCTTCATAACTTTTGAGTCAATGCCATGATGGTGTTCTAAGATAAACTCAAGACATAACAATCAGATTTGAAGGCAACAAATAAGAGCTTATACTTACATAGCACTTACTCTGTGCTAGGCATATATTAACTTATTTAATTCTAATAATAACCCAGAGAGGTAGGTACTATTATTAGCTCCATTTTACAGATGAAGAAACAGCCTATATCACACAGCTAACAAATGGCAGAACAGGGATTTGAACACAAGAATTCTAACTCCAGTCTGCTCTCAATCACTATGCAATACTAGCTCTCTCTAGTATCCCATCAAAAAAAGAAAATAACTGTTTTTGGTTTGTAATGCTAATTTTGTGATAGCAAATATATTTTGTCATTTTGGCCAATATGAACTGACAGGTAACAGCTACCTAGCTCTATCCTAAGGAGATGGCTAAGACCAACTGTGGGCTCATAGAGAAAGATCAGCCATGTCTACACATTTGACATTCTGCTGCTGGCTTACACCACACCCTGACCTTTAACCTAGACTATAACTCATTATATCACAAACTTTCTTATTTAAAAATGTAATGATGATCTTACCCTGGACACATTTTATCTCCCTTTTTTTCATGTAAAATAGCACAGTCATAGCAAAAAACATGCTTGCATGGAATCTGTGAACAAAAACATATTACAGTTAAGCACAGAGCAACTTCAAACATTTCCATAAAAAAATAACAGTAAGCACAGTAACCTAGACATGGAAGGCACTTGAGAACTGTTTGTTAAAATGAACATTTATTAAGTACTAATTATAGAAAAGCAACAGTTGACCTTGTTCAGTCACAAAGCCCTTTGAGAATGGGATGAAAGCTTTGGCCCTTTACCCACTAAATGTATACATGCACCTCTGCTCACACTTTCTGGAGGTATAAACCCTGGAAAGTTCATCCATGGTCCCTATAGGTTAAAAGCTCCTGAAGAAGAATACCGTAACCATGTTTTATCTTATCCTGTTCCTCCAGACACTATTCCAAAGCAGTAAAATAACAACTATCTCCTACATTTAATATAAGTAGCATTTCTCCCTGGTAGTCTTAAGTTAATGAACTTATAAAAATCTAAAAATAAATCAGAAGTACACAGTAAAATGATGTTAGACCATTTTAAAACTCACAGTCCATTACTGTTATTTAGCTATGTTATACAGCAAAGCAATACTGCACGACCCATGCCTTCTATCATCACAGATATATTATTAAATTCAATTTTTTTCAAACACAAACGTAAAACTATCTTTTTTTAAAGGAGGATGTGTCAAAATTACTATAAGGGCTGGCCCGGTGGCGTAGCAGTTAAGTGCACGCACTCCACTGCGGCAGCCCCGAGTTCGGATCCCGGGCACGCACCGACGCACCGCTTGTCAAGCCATGCCGTGGCAGCATCCCATATAAAGTAGAGGAAGATGGGCACAGATGTTAGCCTAGGGCCAATCCTCCTCAGCAAAAAGAGGAGGATTGGCAGATGTTAGCTCAGGGCTGATCCTCCTCACAAAAAAAAAAAAAAAAAAAAGCAAAAATTACTATAAAATTACAGTTAGACTTGTAATTTTTTTTAATGATTAGAATTCACTTCTCAGAAATTATAAATATTATTTTTAAATTCAGTTTGACATTAAAAATTATAGCCTTCAGAAATGAATAACTGATTTTATTCTCTTAAACAAGAAAAAAACATTTTTCCTTAATAAACTAGAATGTTAACTAACAGATAGCAAACAGTCCAAAGAAATGAGTTTTCAGAAATTTATTTCCTTAATTAATAAATATTTTAAAAGCAATTCAAGAATTTGTCAAGGTAATTATATTAAATGCATATTATCTGAAAATTTCCCTTAGCTATTTCATACTTATTTCAAATGTCACAAACTTAGTCATTAAACAATGACTCATCTATCTACTAAATGACTAAAATCTATCTACTAATCTATCTAAAATTTCAGAATCCTACCTCTAGGCAAATGTTTACATCTACAAAACTGAATTTAATTTAGTTATATTTACCATTCGCCCATAGATTTTAATAGGCAATCCACATTTGTCACAGAAATGAACTGGTGTATCATCCTTTTCACCTAAGATGTTTATCTGTTGAAACAATATAATTAAAATTTCATTTTTAGACATTTCTAAAAATTATATCTATAATTTACATAATGAATTGGTCAGTATTTTATAAAAGTTGTTAAAACAATTAGAAATAAAAGTTTCTTCGTATAATCTCCACATATTCCACACCATTAGCTGTATCACCATTACTTTGTTCGTTTTCTTAAATAGTGTTTATAGTCACTGATTTTACTTGACTTTACTGAAAATTACTTCAGATTATTTCTGGAAATGGTGAAAATACGGTATTAATAAACAAATGATTTGTGTGTGCCGAAAGGCATAGCTACAATAAAAGTGCATACCATTCTTTATGTATTCTGAATTGTTCTAATAAAATATGTTATTGTTCTAATAAAATTTTTAATTTTAATTATACCTGAAAGTCCCAAAAAAGGTGTCCAGGAAATCTTCGCTGATTTCCAAACAGTTCGCCCCCTTTACAGTCATACCGTTCTTCTTCATTATAATCAAATCCTTCTGAGAAAAGAAAGTGTTACCTATTAACTTTTCAAATCTTAAATTCATTTTTGAAGTACATGTACACGGCAAACAGGCCTGTTCACTAAAAAGCCCACCTGATGCCTTTCAAAGCTTGTCTAAGAACAAGATAATCAAGACTAGTCTAAAACATCAGCTAGAAACAATCTTGGCAATCATCTGGTCCAACTCTCTTACTTCATAATTGAGAATACTGCAGTATGGAGACCCATAATAACACACAGAAGATTAGTGGCAGAGCCAGAAACAGACCTCAGATCTCTTCACTCCCATTCATGTGCTCTTATTAATTCACCAGACTATCTTTAGTATAAAACTTTACTATTTACATGCTTCTTGCACAAATTTTTAAGATACTGATCACTATTTATTCTAATCTATCTAAAAAAGTGGTGTCATGCTGCAAGAGGTTGATTTTATTACCAAAACAATATCATGAAAACATAAAGAATTCTGCAGATTTTCTTATGACTTAGTAAATTAGGTATCCTCTCCTTCTGCCTTAAACTGAGCCTGATTTTAGAAACAACATATTCATACTTCATCCTTTCAATTACAACCTCTCCCTGGTTAATCACCCAAACAGCAGAAGCCATATCATATCCACTTACAAGTATCCTCCCCTACACTGCATATATCAAAATCAATAAACTTAAGACAATATGAAGATCGAATGGCCTCAATTTCTCTGACCTAATTAAAAAGTTGATGATAATCCTCTCATCTCATGCAGAGGAACAGAACAAGTGAAAAGTCTGATGGGGAGTCTAGGTAGAATCCAATTGCCTAAAGTAAAGCTGAGAAGACAAATCTATCCCTCCAAAGTGCCAGGCTTCTCACGACTCTTGGCCCTAGTACTGGTAAACAGAGTAGCCAAAGCACACATTTGTAACTCTACCCGCATGGCTAAACTACAGCACCTGTGCACAGATGGACACACGGACATGGGGACACACACACACACACACACACACACACAGTGATGCAAGAATTTTTTGAAGCTGATATAGACACTCCAGTGTACAGCTATCTAATTACCTCCAATACAAATGTGGAGTTCAAAGGGCATTCTTATAAGTTACAAATGAGTGACTCTAGGCTCTTATATGGCCCATTTATAACTTATAAAAGCTGGTGTCATTTAAAATTCAAAGTAAGGAAAATCAGTTTTTCCTATTTATCTAAAACAAAAAATTATTGAGCACAACAGCCAAGGAAATTAGGATCACTATCATTTTTCAGAGTAGTTCAACCTGCCCCCAAAAATCAAATCTTTAGGGGAAAAAAAAAATTTTTTTTTTTTTTATACCAGAGAGGTGAATCTGAAGTATCCAAAAATTATCTTCAGCCTTAGTCTGCCCTATTAAGAGAGAGACTGGTAACAGTAGTTTCCTCTAGAAAAGGGTGTGGGCTGGGGGAGAAGGGATGAAGGGATACCTCAGAGGAAAACGTAGAAAAGCGATTTTAGCTTTTGGATTTATTACAACAATAATTTATTTTTACATTACTGTGTAGTGTTTAAAAATTATTTAAAAAACAAAAAGGCCGGGGCCGGCCCCGTGGCTTAGCGGTTAAGTGCGCGTGCTCCTCTACTGGCGGCCCAGGTTCGAATCCCTGGCGCACACCGACGCACCGCTTCTCCGGCCATGCTGAGGCCGCGTCCCACATACAGCAACTAGAAGGATGTGCAACTATGACATACAACTGGGGCTTTGGGGAAGAAAAAAAGGAGGAGGATTGGCAATAGATGTTATCTCAGAGCTGGTCTTCCTCAGCAAAAAAAAGACATCCTCAGCACGGCTGTCAGCTCAGGGCTGATCCCCCTCACCCAAAAAAAAAAAAAAAAAAAACAGAAAGGCCAAAGAGGGGTACCGTAGGTTATAATAGTGCAGCAGCAGCCCTAAGTTACTAGTACCATGATTTATAATATTTGAATTCAAATATACCTGTTTAGGTGGAGAGAGATACCCTACAATAAAAGGAACCATAATATAAGGTATAATTAAAACAGTTTGATTCTAAAAAAAAAAAAAATAAGCAGATTGCTGGAATACAACAGAAAATCTTAGAAATAGACACAAATACTTTTAGAACTTGAATATATGATAATGGTGGGATTCCTATTTAACAAGGAAAAGACAGATTACTCAAGGGTTGGGATAAATAACTAGCTGTTTTAGAGAAAAAAATAGAGCCAGACTCCACTTTTTTTTTTTTTAATAACCAAATACATATCTATAAATGTTCCAAAGCAGGGGTCAGCAAACTTTTTCTGTAAAAAACCAGATAAGTAAATATTTTAGGCTGTGCAGGCCATATGGTCTCTCTCAATTATTCAGCTACGCTATTATAGCGTGAAAGCAGCCATAAACAATATTTTTATGAATGGGCATGGCTGTGTTCCAATAAAATTTTATTTACAAAAACAGGGCCAGATTTGCTGACCCTGTACTAAAAAGAAAGATGAGAAAACTTTCATACTCACGGAATACGGGAAAGGCCTTTCTAAGAATGTCATAAAACCCAGAAGTCGTAACAGAAAAGACTAGCTATCTGACTACATAGAATCTTCAAGCTTCTCTACAATAAAAATTTTACATATAAAATTCAAAAGACAAATGGGGGATAGGCACAATGTATGACAAAGGGCCAATTTTATTAATTTACAAAGAACTCATAAAAATCAAGAGAAAGACAACCAAACAGAAAAAACAGGAAAAAGATATCAACGGGTAGATCCTAGGCAAAAGAAATGACCAATACTATGAAAAGATATGCAATCTTACTTAAAGGAATGTATATCAAAAGAAAAATTTTTTAAAGTTAATAGTACCAATATTGGTGTGTAGGAGTATAAACTGATATACTTTTTTTGAAGAGCCATCTGATAATATCTGTTAAATTCTAAAATGCAGTGTCTTCAACAGGTTTTAAAATGCCCAAAATTCATGCAAAGTTTAAATCCTACAAAGTACACATACTAAGCTACATGTACAAGGATATTTATTGCAATATTGGTTTTTTTTGTTTTTAATTAACGTAACATTGGTTTGTAACATTAAATAAATTACAGGTGTACATCATTATATTTCGACTTCTGTATAGACTACATTGTGTTTACCACTACAAAAGTCTAGTTGCCAGCCGTCACTGTACACATGTGCCCCTTTACCCATTTCGCCCTCCCTCTATCCCCTTCCCTCTGGTAACCACCAATCTGTTCTCCATATCTATGCAACATTGTTTTTAACAGCAAAAAATCAGAAAAATTGTTAAATAAATTATGGCATATCCATAAATGAAGTACCTAAACCTATCTTCTGAAATGAGGTACACCTGTACATACTGCTAAGGCAAAAGCTCAAATGCATCTTACATGAAAAAAGTGTAGTTATACATAAAAAAGTAACTACAAAAAAGTCGTAACAGATTATTTTGGAGGAGAAGGACTGTGGAGGGAGAGGGACAACTTTTACTTCTAAACATTATGCTTTCTGCTATATTGTTTACTTTTTTTACTTAACAATAGGCAGTGTTACTTTCAACAACAAAAGAAACTAAACCAAATATATTTATAAAGGGAGAGAAAAGTACGACATTCCAAAATGAGATGTCAAACCAAAAGATTGAAGAATAAAGAGAGTATGCAAGATAAAAAAAAAAGTACCTACAAGTAACTAAGATCCCATGGGCTATTTAGTGGAATTGGATACACGAGAAAGACTTTTGGACCTGCTGCTTAAACAAATTACCTTCATCCCCAGGTGGAGCCTTTGCAGGCATCCTGTTCACAGTCCTTGGAGTCCGAGGCGCAGCTTTGGCTTTGTTCCCTTGTTTGGAGATGAGCTTTATAGGAATTCGTCTTCGAACATCAAGACCACCCAATGATCCAGAACTGTTAGTGCCTTGTAACTCATTGTCTGTTAAGAAAAAAAGTTGTAATTTCTTTTAGTTTTACTTTTTGAAGAGTATTCTGCCACAAGCAACACATCCAACATTATCAAAGTTTGAATATCTGGGTTCTGATTTTAATTATGTTAAGTTTAAGTAATAATTTTTTCTATTCTGAATAAACTATTAAAGCAATGCTTTTTGAAACATGGAACCCTTTAAAAAGTTGACAAGTTACAGAACCTCTCCCTAAAAAAAGGGACTATAAAATTTTCCATATGATCCCAGAGGAGTTTACAGAAACACAAAACTCTTCCTGAGATAAGAACCTCTGTCTTGAAGTAACTATAAGAGATTTTTAAAAAGAAGAAAAAGAAGAGTAACAGGGAGGATAAGGAGAAAAGAAAGAAAACCATCCCTATCTCCATCAAGCATGCAAAGTAGGCACTCATTAATTTAGTTAACAAAATCTCTATCAGCACAATCAATAAAACTGGAAACAAAAAACTAACACTGACAACGGCAAAATTAAATAACTTGAGTTTTAAGGAAGGTGATTATTCCCTTAAGGGCAAAACATTTCTTCTAAAAAGCATTCAGGAATATAGTAAAAATTATTACACCATTTACTACTAGAAACAGATGATCTTGTATTCGTGCTGTAACATTTTTAGATACACACAGGTGAGTGTGCTCTTAGCATTGTAACAGGAAATCACAGTTTAGGAGGATGCAAGGTTTCAACTAGGTCTAAACAACTGACCATTTCTCAGCCCCTGCTTGTTATCAGTTATGAAATAAGTTAACTCACTCCATGAGTAACAGTAGCATTATTTCATAGAAATAATTGAAGCTTAAAAGTCACCTTTTTTCAAGTCTATAACAAGATATTACGATACAGAAAATATTCACCTACCAACTAAAGACAAAAGGAAATGCCCTAACATAGGAAATGCAAATAAAATAATTTTTTTAAATACTAACGTTTTAAACATGTCAAGTTATTGAACAAGGCTTTGTAACTGCTCCTGCAGGAGACAGTACAATTGAGACTCATAGCCAAACTGTCCACATGAAACTCAGCAAAGCCAAATTCAAAAGCAATAACTTGGTGGTACTAATGACCTCCAAGGCTACTAGGATTACAGACACATGTTAAATTCACACTGATTTTGCACTCTTTCTGAACAATATGCAGAAGAAAATTCAAATGGGGTCTTTAATAATTAATTTAAATATCTTCCAGGGTAATTTCTACTATTACTTTTATAATAGCTAATCCTTTAAAAAATTCATGGAAAAACGATTACATGGACAGCTAAAATCTTGAGTTAGGATAAACCCAATTTGATCAACTTTCATCACTTTACCAAATGTATTAGCAAGCTGAATACTCTATTTCTTCTGCTTTCACTCTAGCTGCTTATTTATGTAAAAGTACCTACAAGCAACGTAATGGCCAAAAGACAGATATGACAGGATGAATTTTTTTTTTGCTCAAGAGGTATTTCTGATTTTCCAAAGAACTAAAAGAGCAAGTTGTTGTAGACAGATTAGTTAACAGTTCAATGTTGTCCTTCAGAAATTAAAAGGACTAGGGCCAGCCCCGTGGCTTGGTGGTTAAGTGAGCGCGCTCCATTGCTGGCAACCCGGGTTCGGATCCCGGGCTCGCACCAACGCGATGCTTCTCCGGCCATGCTGAGGCTGCGTCCCACATACAGCAACTAGAAGGATGTGCAGCTATGACACACAACTATCTACTGGGGCTTTGGGGGGAAAAAATAAATAAATAAAATCTTTAAAAAAAAAAAAAAAAGAAATTAAAAGGACTCAACATGGGGCCAGTCCCACAGCTGAGTGCGTACAGTTCCACGAGCTTCACTTCAGTGGTCCAGATTCACGGGTTCAGATACCAGGCACGGACCTACACCACTCGTCAGCCATGCAGTGGCGGTGACCCACATACAGAATAGGGGAAGACTGGCACAGATGTTAGCTCAGGGCAAATCTTTCTCAGCAAAAAATAAATAAATAAATAAAAGATAACGAATTAAAAAAAAAAGGACTCAACAGGTTTACCTTGGTGAATGATCAAAATACCAACACTTCATTGCTACAAGTCCTTTTCACACCACCTGAACACTTGAGGTCACACTGTTGCTTGCATAGCCTACCACGACTTTCAAGAGCCTGCGTGTGGCCCCTTAACACCTTGCCGCCTACCTCACAGACTGCAAGTTTATAAACAAAGTACAGCATTTAATAGTGTGACATCATTCTGCGTTTGTCTTGGGTTTGTTTTTTTTTAATTAAAAATCAAAACATACGGCACAATTTCCTTTTGAATATGCCAACTAAAAACATAAAGCCCATAACAAAAATCCTTGGATATTACACACAAAGTGAGAACTAAAGATATAACTGGCCATTTAAGGTGAATCCACTTTAAAAAGGAATAACACTTTTATATAGTTTTTTAAAAGATTTATTTAGAATTTTATCTTGGGGCCAGCCCCATGCTTAGCGGTTAAGTGCACGCGCTCCGCTACTGGCGGCCCGGGTTCGGATGCCGGGCGCACACCGACGCACTGCTTCTCCGGCCATGCTGAGGCCACATCCCACATACAGCAACTAGAAGGATGTGCAACTATGACATACAACTATCTACTGGGGCTTTGGGGGGTGGGGGGAAGGAGGAGGATTGGCAATAGATGTTATCTCAGAGCTGGTCTTCCTCAGCAAAGAGAGGAGGATTAGCATGGATGTTAGCTCAGGGCTGATCTTCCTCACAAAAAAAAAAGAATTTTATCTTGAATTAAAGGAACCAAGAAATATTTTACAAAATTTAGGTTACAGTTACAACTAAGTGCTAATTCTTAGAATGACCAAAGAATGAATCAAGTGCTAACTGGGAGTTTCTTGGAGTAATTTTTCAGGCAAAATTCTGTTAGACCATCATAGGATAGCCTTCATTTTATGTTTGACTTTTTCAGCATGATCACAAAATGAGTCATTTTTGCGTAACATTCAAGGGTTATGTCAATTTCCCTAAGGGTCTCTCTTAATTCTTTGATATTAAAATCATTCTTTTAAGATGCCTATCCTGTCATAATGTTTTCAATTAACTGGCTAACTGGCATTTCCTCACTTGCCAATGATTTTATTTGTGATTTAAATAGTTATCAAATTCACGTTTATGAATGTCATGAAAACTTTATTCTTTTGTAAGGTTTGTGATAACAATCAATGTACAGCATTGATACTGTTTCCTGATATGAAACACGAAAGACACTGACTTATAATGAAATTAACTAACGAATAGAAAAGACACTAATGTTAAGCAGCAGGGATATCTGACCAGGAACTAATTTTTTAAGTGATCAGCTCATTAGTGAATATTTTCACGTTAGGATGACTTATTTTCTTAGGCAACCTTTTAACTTAAAGAAGCAGGATACTAAATATTCAGATACACACCCACCCATATTACAATTTTCTAACATAACATCCTCTAAACTGTGGAAGGGGCTTGACTCCCAATTCCAGTAATAGGCTCAAATGAGAAATATTTTGCTAACATTGAATGTTTGCTACTCTAACATCAAGATTGCAGAATTTCAATTCTATAAAATTTCCAAACACCAAAGTTCCTCAGAGCCTGGTTCTTTCTAGGCCCTCTTCTCTTCTGTATTCCCTTTCCTTAAGTGATCTCATCATCCATTCTCATGCCTTAAAATATCACCTATGTGGTACTAAGTCCCAGATCTTTCCTTTGATTGCCACTTGACATCTCCCCTTGTATGTCTCAATATACGTCTCATACTTAGCAGTCCAAAATCTTGTTTCCCAATTCCCACCTCTACACCTTAAAAAAAAAGAAAAGCCTCTTTTTCTCTCCAAGTTTTCCCCAACTTAGTAAAGGGCACTAACCTAGCTGCTCAAAAAGAGATGCCAGAAATCCAGGCGTCTCTCCTTTCTTTAACATACTTCTGAACAAATCCATCAGCAAGTGTTTTGAGTTCTACACCAAAATGTTTATTGAATCTGCCAGTCCCCTTTTCACTAAACCAAGCTACCTTCACTAAGTCAAGACTCCCTTCTGGTCTACTGCATCCACCTCCTAAACTGTCTATTTTCTATTACTCTTTCCTCCCTCTCTTATACCATTCTCCATAGAACAACCTATTATATTTTTAAGAGAGATTATGTTCCTCCTCTACTTCTGTTCAAAGGCTTCATATGGCACTTAACATAAAATTCAAAACTTTACCACGGCCTTCAAAGTCTTACACAACCTGACTCCTGCCTTCCTTTCCAATCTCATCCCAGGGCTCTTTCCCTCATGCTAATTAAAGCTGCAGCCAACTGGTCTACTTCAGATTCTTCTTTTCCTACTTCAGAGTCTTTGTACAGTCTGCCCTTCATATTTGAGAATTCCACACCCCCAGATGCAACCAACTGTGGATCCTGTAGGTGCTTATGTTTATGACGCCCGGTTGGCTGAATCTGCGGAAGCAGAATCCCCGGAAACAAGGGACGACTAAGGGTGTTGAGTGTGCGCGGATTTTGGTATCAGTTGGGGGGTCCTGGAACCAATCCGCCCGTGGACAAAACGAGGAACGACTGTACTTGGCTGGAAATGCTTTCCTCCTGATTTATTCCATGGCTAGGTTCTTCTCATCCATCAGATCTCAGCTATAAATGTTACCTTTCCAGAGAGACCTTCCCTGACTACCCTCTCTTAACCTTCCTCCAATTAGTCTTTACCACAGCACCCGTTTATTTTCTTCAAAGCACTCATCACAACCTGTAAACATTTAGGTTTTTTAAAACCTGTCTATTGGGCTGGCCCCGTGGCTTAGCAGTTAAGTGCTCCCGGTCTGGTGCTGGCGGCCTGTGTTCGGATCCCGGGTGCGCACCAACGCACCGCTTCTCTGGCCATGCTGAGGCCCCGTCCCACATACAGCAACTGGAAGGATGTGCAGCTATGACATACAACTATCTACTGGGGCTTTTGGGGAAAAAAATAAATAAATAAAAATTTTAAAACCTGTCTATTGTGTCTTCCCCAATAGAATGTAATTTCCATGGGGACAAGGACTCAGTCCATCTTATTTACCATTCCATCATTCCATTTCCAGGTCTGCAGATATTCAGCACATGCTATAAGTTACATGTTGACTAGCACTCATTACATATACATAATTATACAATTAAGTAGATATTTGAACTAAGGATATCTTAACCAATACTTAACACAAGAAAAAGCCTTTCTTCCCTACTTGTGATATAGCTCATATAACTGTACGGAGCACTTTCTAACTGCAAGCGCACTCACTCAACATCCAAAAACCACAAGGAAGCAAAAGCTAAAAAACACATAACAAAGAGTGGAGCCATTCTTACTCAGAGAAAGGAATATCTTAATTTTAAGCTCTCCTTTGTAAATGTCCCCAAATGATGCGTAAGGACCACAGCCGAAGCGCGGGGCATGCTTTGCGCTTAGGCAGAAAAGCTGCTCCGAGTATGATTCCGAAAACCACATTCGACCCCATTCTCCCACCTCTAGTCCATAAAGGACCGGACAGACAATAAAGACCGGCGGTGACCAGCGCAGCACCCGCCCAAAGCCGACTAAGGCAGCAGGAAGTCTCCAACCCACTCTCGCGCATCGACTCCCAGCGTAAGGAGGCTTCCCCGATTCCGAAACTGGAAATCTACCCGCCAGTACCCATACGTAGGGCAGAGCGCCCGGGAGGAGGAAGAGAAGAGCCAGCTCTCTCCTCCCCACGGGCCCGCGCCGCCCGCCGTCCCGGCTCGGAGCTCAGCAGCACCAGAGAAGAAGAGGCTGTTGCCGGCACGGAGGCTGTGGGTATCACGCCGGAGAGTAGGCCGGGAAGTAGCAGGCCCTTGCCGGGCGCGGGCAAGGCTCTGTGCGATTTTTTTCTCACCGCCACACCCCAGTGCTGTAGGGCGAGCGTAACCCCTCTATGCCTGCTGGGCGACCAGTCCCAGGCTGGCCAAGGGGGCATGGAACCGAGACCCCCACTGCCTCCGCCTCCTTACCAGTGTGATCCATGATTCGGCTCGCAGGGCACAGTGGGAGCGGAAATCAACTGCGCCGGAGTCGCAGCCAGCGCGTGCGCGCTACCTTCCGGAGCCCGCGAGGCGGAAGTGTGACCAGGTTGCCCGGGCTTTAGCCTGCCAGGGCCTCCTTCTCTGGCGTCCGCTACACAACTGCGGTGAGGGAGTCAGGCATAGTTCGGGCAGAAGAAGAGCGAGCGAGTACGCGAAGAGCTTTGATGTCGAGGTTACTAAGGTTTCTTTTCACGTGCTTCGAGAGAAAGAAGCCTTTTAACTGTGGAGCGAGACCCTCGGGAACGGGGGAGGGGGAGAGCAGTAGTAGCCGGAGGAATAAGCTTGCGGCAGGTAAGGCGGCCGCCCGCCCCCATGGAGCGTTGCCTTCTGGGACTTGTGGTGCGCCGGGGCCCTGGAGCCGGCCGCGCCTACTGCGCAGGCTCGGCCGTTGGGCTGGCCTCACCCGGGCGGGCGGAGTAACGGTTTGGAATCCCCCAGAGTGGGCAGGCGCTGTCTCCTCCCCCGCGGTCTAGGAAAAGTGTCAACACGCGCGCTCCGAAAGGCGTCCTCCAGTGGGAGGTTGCCCAGGGGATGCTGATCTGCGTGGAGCTCTCAGCCAGACAGAAAGGCTCGACTTTGCTTTGTCGTGACGAGCTACACAGACCCACGCAGAGCAGACTTGGTATCTGCCCCCGTTCCCAGCGCTTAAGTTTCTAACAGTTGAAACATGTTTATAATGCTTAAGTAGCACTCCTTTTCTAGAGAAGACGCCTGTGCTAGGGACCCCCAGCACACCTCTCCCGAGGACTGGACGCGGGGCCGGCGGGAGGGCGCGAGCGGCGCAGCTGTCTCGCTAGGGCCCCGCGGGCGGTGGAGTGCAGAGCGGAGGGAAGGAGCGGGTAGACGCGGAGCGGCGCGCGCAGAGCTGAGGGCTGCCGGAAGGGAGAGGCTGAAAAGGAAAGGCCCGAAATGAGGAAGAGAGAGTTACCGCAACAGGCAGTACCTAGTTCCAGTTCTTGGTCCCAGGGGTTTGTGGTTGCCGCTGCTTTCATCGTCCTCAGCCAAAACAAAAGAAAAGTGCCAAAGGGTGATTCCTGGGGACCTTCAGTGCCGCCTCCAGCGCGTGAACTCGGCGCATTTGCGTCCACTGCCTTCTCCAACCCTTTACACTTGATGCTCTCGGATGAGAAGAAAGGAGCACAATTAGTGGAAAACACAAGCTTGGGAGTCAAGGGATTTGGGTTCTATTCTTGTCGTCCCTTGGTGACGACATCATTACCTTGGGTTATTCACACTTTCAGTGCCAGTGTTATTAGATAAACAAGAAGTGATTGTATTGACCTCCTATAGAAACGTTTTCACGGTACTGAATTCCGAATAAAGTGTGTGCAACGATGTGCTACATCTGTATGGTTGTATAGTAACAGCTTTGAGTAATAGGATCAGTACTGTAAGTGTTCTGTGTTATTTGGTGAATGTTTTACTGGAGTGTTTTAAAAGACACTCCCACTCTATCTGCCGCTTTATAAACAAGTTTTTAGGTACGTTCACAATTAAAGACAATTGTGAATCAAAGTTACCCCTACTGTTGTCAAAATGTAAATTTCTGTGTTACTAAGTGGTTTTCAAGATGCTTTCAATTGCTGGGCTTATTTTTTGGTTTGGAGGTTGGGGGAAACTTAACCTTTCTCCCATACTTTCCTGTTTCTCTAAAGACAGTGTTGATATGATTGGGTATTTTTTCACCAATTTGGGTTGTAAAAGAAGGAAGTGCTCTTTTTATTTTTTCTATTCTCATATTTAGCCTGTCAGCCATACTTCAGATTGATGCAAATCCAGGTTCAGAATAATATTATTAGTGTCTGCTGTTTCTAATATGTAAAGAATTAGAATAAAAAAGAGCCTTCAGACTGTATTTTACATAATTTAATCTGTAAGTCAGAAGTTTTGTCAGCATTTTATGGTGCATCAAGTTCTGAAAATTTACTGAGGGAAAACTCACTTATTTTAGATTTCCTGTTGATAAAATGTTCGATAAACATTTGCTGATTTCATTTGACACCTGTTGCTTTCATGCATTGCTCTAGCCTCTGTGCTCTATATCCATTTCCCCTTAACTGTAGTTGCCTCACTTTACCAGTGCAGTAGCTGCAGTGTGACAAATTAATCCCTTTGCCTAAATTGATAAGTGACGCTGTACATAGACTTATATTTTATTACTGCACTCTGGTATCCATTGTTGGTGACCCGTGTGCTGTACTCAGTCACACTTTCTTTTCTGAAAGTGGACTTTCATATTTATTTTATAGCATGGTACTGTCTTAAGGTTTATAAAAATGAACTGTCGTTGTGACGGATGATCTGAAGCTCTGAGGTGCATAGTTTCATCTTACTGACAGACCATCTGATAGCCTATGAATTATAAGCTGACGTTCTTGAAGGTGTCTTAATAGCTTTCCATTTGTATAGCACTGTTTACATTATGAGAAAAATAGGTTTTGTGTCAGAGGCCTTGTTTCCCCAAGAGTTTGTTTGAGACTCCTTAGGACCAGGTCAGGACAATAACCTTCATCTCCTTAATGCTCTTTCAGTTGTATCCCACTGTACTCACTGATACTGCAGAAGGCAAGAACTGGGTAAATAAAGATCCCTACCTGAAGGATCATACAGGCTAGCATTTATAGAAATAATTTAAAACAAATATGATTAAATTGGAAGTGTTTTGAGGGAACACAGTGCTACTTCCATTCAGAGAAAATAATGAGCAGTAGGACTTAGTAGTTAGGTAGGCTTTACGGAGGGGTTTGAGCTGAACCTTGATGAACAGATAGGATTTGGAGAGGTGGAGAGCAGTGAAAGGCATATCAAACAGGAAAGAGCAAGGGTGCAGAGGTGAGAACTGTTATAGCTTCTATTGAGGACAGTGATCAGCTTGACTTGTACTGTTGATCCATGTTTGGGAGTATTGAAAAATAAAGTATGATTGTAGAGAACCTTGAAAAGTAAGATTTCAGAGTAACAGTTAAGAAGGAGCATATAAACAAAACCTAGCATGGTGTATTCATGTAAACAACGTAATTCAGCAGGAGATATTCAAAACCAATGAGCAAAACTTAAATTGGGGGGGCGGGAGGGGGGAGTGGCTCAATACTGTTAATGTAAGAGAAGAACAATTGACCAGGAAGCCAGAGACCCCTGTGATGGCTGAAACGCCGGCAGGTATGCATGAACTGTTACTTAGAGAAGAACTGATCAGGAATGTGTCCACTATACATTAACAAGTTTGAGAAGTAGAAAAGGATGGGAAAGGCAGTGGAAATGTAGTGGTTAGATGTATGGCCTTGAAAGTTAAAGACTGTGGGTTCCAAGCCCAGCACTGTCATTTACCAGAGACTTGAGGCATATTACCTAATCTCTGTGGCTGGCTCACTTCATTTGTAAAATGGGGATAATAGTACCTACCTTTAGGGTGGTTGAGAGAACTAAATGTTATTATCTATGTAAAGCATTTGGCACCCTCTGGCACACAGTAAGCCGGTAAATGGTGTTACTATATTCATTGCTTCTTAAGGTGATAATGAAAATTAAATGAGATAACATAGCAGCTGGCACATTATTAAATGACTATTAAATGTTTGCTGCAATTTCATTATTATTACCTATAGAAATGGTTTGGAGATAGGTTTTGAAGATAGGGTCACTAGGGCTGCTTTGGACTTATTAGCCTACTGATGCAGACTCAAAGCAAGGCTCTTTGACTTCTCTATGTTGGAGTCAATTGAGTGATCTGCCCTCGAGCTGGGTTAGCAGGCTTAACTCCAGCCCCACGTAGTCCCAGCTTCCTCCTCTCTCTACCAGCTCTTGAAACTGAGCCCTAGCGTATTACCATAGCCAAGTCTTATCAGGTATGGCAGCTGGCTTTCCAAACACTATCAAAAACTGGGCAAGAGACAGATTCACGGAATAAGGAGGAAGTAAAGAGTACAAGGACTGAACACTGCAGGTTGAAGACATTTCCCTACTCATCCTTTGAGGCCTGGCAATATACGTACTCATTTGGATAGGAGTCCTTTGATCTAGAGAGGGCCTGCAGCCTTCCTTCTCTTCTGAGAATGACATTTTGCAGTGTGTATCCTTTGAGGTGGATACCTCTTGCCCCTCCCTGCAGCTCCTCTGCTAGAGAAAATTGCCTTGTTTCTTCTCCTTACGTTTCTATTCAGCTCACACCTGAAAGAATGCTTAGGGTAGTAAACTGCTGTAAGCAAGCAGTCTGTGATACTGTTTCCTAGACTTGAGAAAGCTTTAGTCCAAGGGCTTCCTCACCCTATCCCCAGCTGCCACTCCATGCCAGTTGGAAGGGATTTTCAGGTTTCCCTGGTATACTTGGTTTCTAAATAGGTCCTGTTACTGTTTAAATAAATGTCTCTCACTATCAGAAATATATTTTACATCATAGCCAAGTACATTAACACAAATGCATATACATACATATAAGTATCATGAAACTATACTTAGCCTTACTGTATGCAGTGCTCTCTGCTATTTCTATTCTGTCCCTTTAAAAACAATGCTGGTTATGATTCACTAAAATGTCAAAGTACACTAATGGCTTGGAATTTAAGTTTGAAAATCTCTATTTTATATCTCCCATGGTGTTTTGAAAAGCTTATACTATTCTAGAAATGTCTGAGCAAAAGGATAAATCTTAGCACTGGGAGGACTTAATCCTTGTGTGGCTGTGCAAAGAGATGATAAGGAAGAAGATAGATATCCAAGACCAAAGAATGCCAGGAAACTCAAGAATAAGTCTACTTGAAGTTTCTTTCCTGTAATTGGTAATAACTCCTTCCTCAGAACTGGGTCTCAAAATGAACAAAACAGTTTCTTGGCAGTAGATTTAACACCCATCTGTCCCTCAGTTAAGGAAAATCCTAGGCATGGATTTGCAGTTCTTACTCCCGCCTTAAAACCTCCCTACCCATAAGGCACCTGCTCATATGCTGCTTTCTCCACCAAGCCTTCTGTGACTCATTCTTGCAACAGGTAATGATATATGTAGTAGAGAAAGAGCCTGAGCTTTGGAATCAGGCAGAACTGGGTTCAAATCTCCACTCTCTCTGTGTGATAGTGGGCAATTACTTAAGCTCAAGTTCTGTATCAGTAAAATGGGGATAATGATAACTTTCCTTGCAGAGTTGTCCTGAAGATAAAGGAGATAACATCTGTGAAGGCTTTTATTGCTTGCCGAATAACAGGCTTTCAATAAATGTTCATTTCCTTCATTCCTCTTGGTAATTACTGCCCCTTCAGAACATGCAGGCACTGTGTTTCTTTTAAGACATCACTCTACTTCATATTGTAGCACCTTGCTTTTTTTATCCACCCTACAAGACAGGCTCCTTGAGGCTAGGGTCCATGGGTCATCCATATTTGTATAATACACAGTATTGAGCAGAAGGTGCTCCACAATGTTTATTGACTTACTGAAGAATGTCATCAAAGATAATATGGCCCTATCAAAATAAACATTTAAAACTTTTGCACACAAATGAAGGTGGCGAGCAACTAGATAAAAGCTTACAGTAAAAAATAATTATAGGAGGGCACTGACCACTAGGATTGTAAAGAATTAGTGACAACGTGTTACACCAATATTTAGAGTTCATCCGATAAAATCAGCAAAGACTGTCTAATGTCAGAAGGCAGTGGCCCATGTCTTCAAACATGAAGGAACTCGAGCAGCACAGCATGGCCGAGCTTTACTAGAGAGAAAAAAACTCTTATGTGTAAGTGAGTGTTTGAAATCCAGCTATTTAGGAGAGAAATTAAAATTTAAAACTAAGAGGGCCGGCACCGTGGCTTGGTGGTTGAGTGCGCGCGCTCCGATGCTGGTGGCCCGGGTTCGGATCCCGGCCGCGCACCGAGGCAACACTTCTCCGTCCATCCTGAGGCTGAGTCCCACATACAGCAACTAGAAGGATGTGCAGCTATGACATACAACTATCTACTGGGGCTTTGGGGGGAAAAAATAAATAAATAAAATCTTTAAAAAAAAAAAAATTTAAAACTAAGAAAGTGAAAAACTGTGGTGAATATTCAAGCGTTTGTTAGTGCTACTGTTCTAGTCACTTTGAATATATCAGTGAGCAAAGCAAATAACCCACCTTGCCTGTGTGAAACTTACATTCTAGTGAAATGTTGTTGTAGTTAGTAGATGTTAGTGCCATTGAGTTGATTCTGACTGCTAGCGACCCTGTGTAGAGCAAAGTGGAACCCTGCCCAGTGTTTTTGTGCCATCTTCTCACCTTCTGATGCTGTATCAGACAGTGCTCCACTGGTATTCATAGAGTTTTCATGGCCAATTTTTTTCGGAAGTGTGTACTCAGGTCCTTCTTCCTAGTCTGTCTTAGTCTGGAAGCTCCGCTGAAACCTGTCCACCAGGGGTGACCCTGCTGGTATTTGAAACACTGGTGGCAGAGCTTTCAGCATCACAGCAACACACAGCTGCCACAGTGTGACAACCAACAGACGGGTGTGGTTCCCTGACTGGGAAACAAACTCAGGCCACGGCAGTGAGAACGCCGGATCTTAACCACTAAACCACCAGGGCTGGGTAGTGAACTGTAGCTGGTTTAAATATATAACTTTACTAATACTAAGAAACTATGGAAATTATGGTTACAGAATACAATGTGAATGTTATAAACCTAAACAAAATAAATATGTAACTTAAAAATTATGAATAGAGAGGACAGAAAGCATGAGTACTAATTTTTCGTGAATCATCTACCTTTACTGTGTAAAATTGAACAGTAGTTAAAAATGTTAAGAATAACAACTCCAGCTTCTGGAAGGTTTTAATAATTTCTTAACCTAGAAAAAGCTTTTAGAAAGTAATACCCCTCATGTTAAAAAAATTTTCTACTTCATGTTCTTTTGTTGTATCAAATTCAAGTAAAATTAATGAAAATTATAATATTTTCATTAAAAATAGCATCAGGTATAATCAGGGTCTAACCAGAAACTGCTTGACGTATTTTCAGTGAGGGAATTTAATGCAGAGAATTGGTTATGCAGGTAATGGAAGAGCTAAGAAGCCAAATATGACAATGAGGTAACCCACTGATTAGTGTAAGAGCCAGAAGCCACTGAGCCCTTAGGCTGAAGGGACAAAGGGAGAAAGCAGTGTTACCTGAAACAGGGGACCAGAAAACAACTGCTGTGAAGAATATACGCCTGGCTTCTCCCTTTCTCGTGCCCCCCACTCTCCCATCAGTTTCCCACTAATTGACTCCAGCCAGATGTCAGCCGTCGCAGGAGCCAGGGAAATGCAGCCTGCGGGGATCAACCCTCCACAGTACTGACAGAGCAGAGACAGGCCAAGCAATGGGCACACAGGCCTTGCATTGAATATAGAGTGTTATTTTTATAGAAGTGGTGCTGCCTGTCTACCGGTATAGATGTATAGAGAGATAGCTGGACATGCTGTTCACCTGGTGTTAATAATAGTTATTTGTAAATAGACTGATTTCAAGTGATTCTTGCAAATTTATCTTTGTATTTTTCTGCATTGTTTGAGAATTTTTTTGGATTTTTAAATTTTTTCATCCACGTGTTTTGATGAGCTGTACCATTAATGAACATAAGTTTAAAGCTATGGTAAATTTAGGCAGAATTCTAGAATTATGAACATACAGTATTTTTCAGTATTATCACCATGTTACAACACTTTAACTTCAGCCATTGATAAGCTTTCTGATTCCATTCAGGTAAGTTTAAATTAAATCTGAAGCCAATTAATTATGCATTTGTATTTCTGTAACAGCCTTTCCCCCATTTCCTTGGTAAATATTTCTGTATAAATCTCTATGAGAAAATAAAGTCACAATGCCATTATCACATCTTAGTCTCTTTAAAAAGTCAATGTCATGGGGAAAAAAATGGTAAGAGGACTTTTCTAGATTAATAAGACTAAAGAGTTATAACAACTAAATGCAATGCTTGAAGCTTCATTGGATCCAAATTCAGGGTGAAACAGCTATAAAAGATATTGGGGAAATTTTAATATGGATTGGCTAGAAGATGATGTAAGGGAATTATTTTCTTATGTGTAATAATGGTATTTTAGTTAGGAGATGCATGCTGAATAGGAGTAGAATATCATGTCAGCAAGATACTTTGAACAAAAAATTTATAGCTAGATAGGCATATAGACTATATGTAAGACAAATATGGCAATTAGTGAATCTAGGTGGTGGTATACTATTGTCCCCTTCTTTCAACTTTTCTGCTCTTTAAGATACTATATAATTGGGCCAGCCCCGTGGCTTAGCGGTTAAGTGCGCACGCTCCGCTGCTGGCGGCCCGGGTTCGGATCCCGGGTGCGCACCGACGCACCGCTTCTCCGGCCATGCTGAGGCCATGTCCCACATACAGCAACTAGAAGGATGTGCAACTATGACATACAACTATCTACCGGGGCTTTGGGGGAAAAATAAATAAATAAAATTAAAAAAAAAAGATACTATATAATAAAGATTTGGAAAAAAAAAAAACTCTAGACAGACTCATTTGCAGTAATAAGTATAAACAAAAAAAATTAAGTGTTATAGACTGAATGTGTCCCCCCAAAATTCATGTGTTGAAGCTGTAACCCCCAATGTGATGGTATTTGGAGATGGGGCCTTTGGAAGGTAATTAGGATTGGATGAGGTCATGAATGTGGGGCCCTCCTGATGGGTTTAGTATCAGAAGAGACACCAGAGAACTGGTTCTCTCTCTCTTCACACACATACACCAAGGAAAGGCCATGTGAGTATACAGCAAGAAGGCAGCCAGGAAGAGAGCTCGCACCAGAACCCGACCACCCTGGCACCCAGATCTCGGACTTCCAGCTTCCAGAATTGTGAGGAAATAAATTTCTGTTGTTTAAGCCACCCAGTCTAGGGTGTTTTGCTGTGGCAGCCCAAGCTGACTAATACAGATTTTGATACTGAGAAGTAAGGTGCTGCTGTAACAAATAACTAAATATGTGGACGCAGCTTTGGAACTGGGTAGTGGGTAGAGAGTGGAAGAGTTTAGAGGTGTGTGCTAGACATATGGACATTAAGAGCAGTTCTGGTAAGGTTGCAGACAGAAATAAGGAACGTGTTATATTGGAGGAATGTGTTAACTGGAAGAAAGGCAGTCCTTATCATAAAGTTGCAAAGAGCTCGGCTGGATTGTGTTTTAGTGTTTTATGGAAGGTAGAACTTGCAAGTGGTGAAATTGGATATTTAGCTGAGGAGATTTCTAAGCAAACTGTTGAAGGAGCAACTTGGTGCCTCCTGACTGCTTTTAGTAAAATGTGAAGGAGAGAGATGAATTGAAGAATGAATTGTTAAGCAAAAAGGAACCAGAACTTGAAGATCTGGAAAAGTTGAAGCCTTTCCATATTGCGAAAAATGAGAAAGCTTGTTTTGAAGAGAACACTAAAGGTATGGCTGAACAACCATTTGATAAAGAGATCATGAGTGTGTGGACTTAATCGGCCATCTCAACAAAAGCCAGGCACAGAGATGGGATTATATCAGCAGAGACACTAGAGAAGGTAGGATGGAATGAAGGAAGGGTTTTGGACTCCTTGGATTTTTTTTTTTTTAATTTTATTTATTTATTTTTTTTCCTCCAAAGCCCCAGCAGATAGTTGTATGGTCATAGCTGCACATCCTTCTAGTTGCTGTATGTGGGATGCGGCCTCAGCATGGCCGGGGAAGCGGTGCGTCAGTGCGTGCCCGGGATCCAACCCGGGCCGCCAGCAGCGGAGCGTGCGCACTTAACCACTAAGCCACCGGGCGGCCCCTGGACTCCTTGGATTTTATAGGATGGGGCCATAGAGCTATTTGGCTGTGAGTGGGTGGACTATCCTTCAAGAAAAGGGAAGAAGGACCCCACAGGTAATCCAGGGATCATCAAGGCTGCCACTCCCACCACAGGCCCTGAGTACACAGGCAAGACTGGGTGGGGGTGGGGGGGAGGGCACGGGGTGGGGGTAAGGCTGCCTCTACCTTAGTTTCAAGGGGTGGGACCGCTGCTCAGCACAGCTGCAGGGACAGGGCCCTCACAGAGAGCCACATGGACAGGGCTGCCCCACTGAGCTGTGGCGGTGACACTGCCACCTCTGAGCTTGGAGGGCAGAGCATCGAACCAAAGGGAATTACTCTCCAGCCTTAAGATCTAATGGAGTTTGCCTAGCTAGATTTTGGACTTGCTTGGGACCCATCACCCCTTCCTTCTTTCCTGTTTCTTGCTTTTGGAATGTGAGTGCTATCCTATGCCTGTCCCACAATTGTATTTTGAAAGCACATAACTTACTTGGTGTCACAGGTTCACTGCTGGAGAGGAATTTTGCCTGGGGATGAATCCTATCTGGAGTCTGACCCATATCTGATTTAGATGATATTTAGATGAGACTTTGGACTTTAGACTTCAGAGTTGATGCTGGAATGAATTAAGACTTTTGGAATTGTTAGGATGGAATGAAAGTGATAAGGACATGAATTTCAGTGGGCCAGTGGCAGCATGTCATGGACTGCATATTTGTGTCCTCCCAAAATTCTTATATTGAAGTCCTAACCTCCACCGTGATGGTCTTTGGAGGTGGGGCCTTTGGAAGGTGATTAGGATTAGAAAAGGTCATGAGGGAAGGGCCCTCAGGATGGGATTAGTACCCTTATGAGAAGAGACACCAGAGAGCTTGCTGTCTCTCTTCCTGCACATGCACCCAGGAAAGGCCTCGTGAGCCAAGAGAGCTCTCTCCAGAACCTGGCCACCCTGGCACCCAGGTCTCAAACTTGTAGCTTCCAGAGCTGTGAGGAAATAGTTATTGTTTGAACCACCCAGTCTATTTTATTTTATTATGGCAGTCTGAGCTGACTAATACATCTGGGAATGACCTAATTTTCCTGAGTTACACAGAAAATCCTTGACAGCACCATGAAGATAGCTGTAAGGTCTACTGGACAGAGAAAAGATGGGCACTTGAGTGCATTGAACTTCTCACTGAAAGGCTAGAGAGTGATATACGCTTCCTGTGTCAAGAATAAAGACTCCAGGGGCCGGCCCCGTGGCGTAGGGGTTAAGTGCGCTCGCTCCGCTGCTGGCGGCCCAGGTTCAGATCCTGGAAACGCACTGATGTACAGCTTGTCAGGCCATGCTGTGGCGGCGTCCCATATAAAGTAGAGGAAGATAGGCACGGATGTTAGCTCAGGGCTGATCTTCCTCACAAAAAAAAAAAAAAAAAAGAAAAGAATAAAGACTCCAGATTGTTAGGATAGAGCTTTCTAGCTTGATGTGGGGGCAGGGAGAGTGTCAGCCTTCACCCCTTTAGCTATCCCATTTATTGTGAATATTTGCTTATCTCTTGCAACGAAAGACAATAAAAATGATGGCCTGGTCTACCTGCATCCTTGCCTAGGGCACCAGAGGAATTCAGAATGAATCTTGTCTGCCCGCTGTCCAGTGCAGGACCCTTAATGCCACAGGGGACAACCGAGCTGCTGCTTTGGAACCTGTTAGTACTTAAGACGTCTTCAGCCATCTCCCAGGTGCTAAACCACACCATCAGCATCCACTCACCTCCCAATATATAAACACATTGTACTGAATTCTTTCATTAATAGAAGTGACTCAGTGTTTTGGCATACTAGTTAAAGGCTTGGACTCTGGAATTTTAGCTCTGGCCTTTACTTCCTGAGTGGCCTTAGGCAACTCACTTAAGCTTTCCTTGTCTCATTCTACAAAATGGGGATGGTTATTTTCACCTCTTAGTGTTGTTTTGGAGATTAAATTAGCCAATGAATTTAAGTGGATTAGCATCACATCTAACACAATGCCTAACAAATAATAAGCACCTAACCATCGTTAGCCATCTTCATCTTCCTCACCACCTTTGCAGGTAGATAAAAATCCTAGACTCAAAGCTGTTTAGGAGGTGATGTCCACTAGGTGGCACCAGCTACAGGTAAATAAAATCTCCCAAATATATATCCCAAATCTCCAAAATGTATACACACACACACACACACACACACACACGCTGTATTTCATCTAAAGTTTGGAAGTCATGAAGAGAGAAATAAAACTGCAATGGTAATAAAGCAATGTACCTATATAGATATAAATATATTGTGGCCCCCAAACCAAGCATTTGATCCATAATTATTAGCTAAAGCATATCTAAAACAATTACAAGTCAAACATGTTCTGGTTTGACTCCCAGACCACGCGAGGTTCTGATGCAGGGGATAGGCAGAGAAACTTTGAGAAACCTATTCTGTGTCTGGTGTGGTGGTGTGATGCTAGGTCAGGTTTGGCTAACAACTGGGCTTTTGTTTTGCAGAACTCTGGTCCTCCAGCTTTTGTTTTGCTGAGCAGGGTGTGATTTGGAAAAGGACGCTGCTGGAGGCCAGAGATTTTTGTATGCTGTGGGAGGGAACTTTTGCGGGGAAGGACAAGGGACAGACAGCTGACATAGGGACAGAAACTTGGTTGGAAGTGCAGAAGAGTTAAAATAGGGTTTTTAGCAAGTTTATCTATTGATAAGCATCAACAGTGCTTTTGCAATTAGATATACTTTTCTGACAGCTGAGAAAATGATCTCAAGGCTGAGCAGGAATAGAATGGGCTGACATTTGAGTTACAACACTTTTTTTTCTTGTCATTCCTTTCTATTATTCCTAAGCCTTCAAATAAAATCTTGTTTAAAATATCTTAGTTATATTTTAGGGAATTAAGGGGGAGGTTTGTGTCCATCTTTGGGCTGAATTATTACACCAATTGGAACCGAGTTCCAGAAGTCAGGTGATCAAGTTTGTGAAATGTGAAAGCACTCGGTGGCAATGCTCTTTGATACTTAGAGAAATCAGATAAAAGCCTGGAAACCCTACAATTTCATAGGTTTTGTCGTTTGAGTATCAAAGAGCAGGGCGATCCCAGAAGATGGGCCATGGTATGGCACTAAACCAGCTGAAGATCTAGGGGCTGCAGGTGGATCCAGAATGGGGAGGGGTTGACAGACAAAGCGTAACAGGGCAAAAGTGAAGAGAAGATGTAAACAAATGAGCAACAGAATTAAATTGGTTAAGAGGAGAAACTGAGAAGAGCAGTTTGGGAAGTCAAGTTTCTGAGCTTTCTGTTTAGAAAGAAAATAGAGGCTGGTCGCAGGCCCACTCCTTCAGCTTCCAGACCCGCACCTCCAACCCGTCCTCACACCCTTTCTTTCCCAGAGGAAAGGGAATTCTTTGTCCTATCTCCGCTAAATCTCTTCTTCTCCACACACCATCAGTTATCAATTCCCTTTCATACCTCTTCAGTTCTTTCATTACTGGCTCTATTCTCTAGACATATAAAAAAACAAAGTCTTGGGCCAGCCCCGGTGGCCTAGTGGTTAAGTTCAGCATGTTCCGCTTCGGTGGCCCGGGTTCAGTTCCCAGACACAGACCTACAGCACTCGTCTGTCTGTGGCCATGCTGTGGTGGCGACTCACAAAAAATAGATGAAGATTGGCCACAGGTGTTAGCTCATGGCAAATCTTCCTCAGCAAAAAGAATAAATAGATAAAAAAAATAAAACGAAGTCTCTACCTTTTGGGTGGTGTGTCTATGTATGTTTGAATATTGATATATTTTTAAATATAACATTTCTACCTTTTAAAACAAAACAAAACAAAACTCTCTCCATTTTGCATCTTGTAATTACTGTCCTGTTTTTTCTTCCCTTTGCAACCAAGCTTCTAGAAAAAGCAGTCTCCCTGGCTCCACTTCCTCTCTTCCCTTTCTATGCCCTCCCTGCAATCTGGCCATTTTGCCAATACCCAAATGCAAATGCCCTCCGAGGTTACCAGTGAACTTCATGTCAAAATCAGTGGGTGGTCTTCAGCTCCAATCTAAGTCATCTGCAGCATTTGCAGCTGTTAGCGTTTATTCAGTAATTACCGAGCACCTGCTATGTGCCTGACGCTGTTCTAGGCACTGTGATGTATAGGTGAGGTCCTGCCTCAAGGGTGTAGCCAGGTTATAACATCAGAGTTATCTGGCCTGGGGCCGGGGCAAGGAGGGTGGCTAGCCCCACAACTTTGGTTGGTGGGACAGCAAGCACTTACAAAGGTGCCAGCGTGTGACTAACTTCTCGGCTTGTGTCGAAATCTGAATTTCAGACTGCTTGCTCAAGTGTTAGTTGCACCATATTATTAACAACTCTTCTATCAACATACTATCTTAAAATTGCTGAAAATGTGGTACTTTGGGAGAAAATGACCTCTCCTTATACTCCTCAACCCCCACCCCCTCCCCCAACTAGGCTCTCTTTATATCCTCTTGTAGCTTGCTTTCTAGGGGACGGGAACTCACAGTATACATGCAAACAATTAAACAGTAATTTCAGAGAATTGTAAATGCTGAGAAGGAAACAGAGCAGGGCAACGTGATATAAAGCACTGCTGTGGTCTGAATGTTTGTGTCCCCCAAAATTCATATGTTGAAATCCTAACCCTTTTGGGGGGTAATTAGGTCTGAGGGCGGAGCCCTTGTGAATAGGATCAGCGCCCTTATAAAAAAGGCCCCACAGAGCTCCCTTGTCCCTTCCACCATGTGAAGACACAATGAAAAGTCACCTTCTATGAGCCAGGAATTGGGCTCTCACCAGACACCAAATCTGCCAGAGCCATAATGTTTAACCTCCCAGCCTCCAGAACTGTGAGAAATAAGTGTTTGTTGTTTGTAAGCCACCAAGTGTATGGTATTTTTGTTATAGCAGCCTGAATGGACTCACACACGCTCCTATGGCAGTGGGATAGGGATGGAGAGCTGCTTCACATTGTATGGCCAAGGAAGGCCTCTCTGGGAAGATGACATTTAAGCTGAGGCTGAAAAGATGAAAAAGAGTTCATCTTTAGAAGAGCTTGGGGAAAAGCCTGCCAGGCATAGGGAAGAGTAAGTGCAAAGGCACTGAGGAACTTGGAATGCTGGAGGAGCTGAAGGGAGCCCCGTGTGCCTAGAGCTTGGTGATCCGATAGTGGTTAGAAAGGAGGATGGAAGAGGTGAGCTTTGTTTTATGAGATGGCCACTAGAGCATGTTGAAATGCTGATAGATATGATTCAGTAGAGAGAGAGGAATTGAGATGCAGCAGGGGTGGGAGGGATTTCCTTTGATAAGAGCAGAAACACACACACCTTTTAAAGCTCTTTTCCCTTGGTTTTAACAATGTCACTCTTGATTCTCCCCCTTCCTCTCTGATTGTTCCTTCTCCATCTTTTTTCAGACCCCTCTTTAATTTTGGTTGTCAGCAGGATTCTGTCCACAACTGTCTTCTAATTATCCCCTCTCCATCTTCCCTAGACAGTCTTATCCCCAGCCACACCAGCCTAGACACTCTCTTGGACTTCACACTGTCCTATCCAACGGGAGATATATATTTTTTAATCTCCCAACTTCTATCTCCAGCCCACAGCTGTCCCCTGATGTTCTGGCTTAGCTGCTTATTTGCCACCTCCATTTGGATAGAGGCATCTTGAATTTAATGTGTCCAACATCGGGGCCGGCCCCGTGGCTTGGTGGTTAAGTGCGCGCGCTGCAATGCTGGTGGCCCGGGTTCGGATCCCGGGTGTGCATCGAGGCACCACTTCTCCGTCCATCCTGAGGCCGAGTCCCACATACAGCAACTAGAAGGATGTGCAGCTATGACATACAACTATCCACTGGGGCTTTGGGGGGAAAAAATAAAAAAATAAATAAAATCTTTAAAAAAAAAAAAAAATGTGTCCAAGATCGGGATTCTTGAGTCCCACACACACACGCAGGTGCGTGCAAAACACAAGACTAAACTGGAAGAGGGTGTTGCTCATCGATGGCCGAAGTTCTGTTACTGGACACAAACACAGGTTCTTTACCCACCACACAAGAGGGGCCAAATAAAAACTGGAACGCCAGGCTTATGGCAAGGAAAGGGTTTTTATTTGGGGTGACGTCAGCTGGGAGACAAGAGTGAGCCCTCAGATTCGTCCCATCTCCCCGAAAGATGGGAGGCAAGGGGTTTTAAAGGTTGTGAGGAATGCGGCTGCTTGTAGGAAGGTAGAGCCTGTGGCCTTGCTGGTTGGCACTTTCCCACCAGCCTGTGTTTGGCCTTGTGAGGCTGCTTGCAGGGAGGAGGATGGTGAGATAAGGGAATCCGCAGGTGGATGTCACTGGTTGTCTGCCTCCATGGTGGAGGGTGGATTCTGGTGCCAGGAAGCCAAGGAGTTGGGGTCTGGGAAGCTTCAGCTTCTTGATATCTCTGGATCTCAGTTTCCCTGTAATAAAACTTCAGGGGCCGGTCCAGTGGTGTAGTGGTTAAATTCGTGCACTCCACTTTGGCAGCCGGGGTTTGCAGGTTCAGATCCCGGGCATAGACCTACGCACCACTTATCATGCCATGCTGTGGCAGGTGTCCCACATATAAAGTAGAGGAAGATGGGCACGGATGTTAGCCCAGGGCCAATCTTCCTCAGCAAAAAGAGGAGGATTGGCAACAGAGGTTACCTCAGGGCTAATCTTCCTCACCAAAAAAAAAAAAAAAGAAGAAGAAGAAGATTTGCAACAGATATTAGCTCAGGGCCAATCTTCCTCATGAAAAAAACAAACAAACTTCAGAGGACCTGTAACTAACCAAAAGGTTAGCATGAGGCCACCTAGGCTCTAATAATTTGTAACTTCTATTTGCCTTGTGAAGTTCAGGGATACAAAGGTTTAAAAAACCAATATTTACATATGAATGTAACTTAGAGAAGCTGGGAAAGGGGATGAGTGCTTTTGGTTTTAACCCCACATATGCTGGGTTTACTGTAGGGGAACTGATACCAGGGCCGGCATCAGTTCTACCTCTCTTCATAACCTCCACCCGGTTCTTTGATACAGACTTTTGAAGTTTTTTCATTTTTACCTAAAGTATCATAGTAGACGTTACTAGAGCTCACCAGTATTTTTAGCTCTCCTTCCTTTCCTAGATGTTTGAGAGGATGGTATCTATCCACCCCCTTGAATTTAGACTTGGCCGTGGCACTTAGTTTGGCCATTGAAATGTGAGTGAAAATTACACGTATTGCTTCTGAGCAGAAATATTTAAGAGCAGGTACACGGTTCTCCTTGCTGTCTTTTTTTCCCTTTCTTTGTTCCAAGGTTATTATTTGTTGAGCTGTAGATGCCTAAGATCAAAGCAGCCTGGAATGCTGAGTCATCCCGTGGAGGAAAATTGCCCAGAGAGTCATTTGGACCTGTAGCAAACTTTGAGCAAGAAGAAACACAAAAAAGAAAAAACCTTCGTCATGTAAGTCAAAGGTTTTTTGCTTTTTTTTAGTTCTGAGCTGTGTGAACATGGTTAGCTCTGAGGTGTGAACACGTGTGTGTATTTTAGATTACTGCAGTATAATCAAACCTATCCTGACGGATGAGTGCTGTGCAAATGCATATTCAAGACAAATCTCTTCCAGCCCCCAGTTCTGGCCACCCCTAAGCCTCTCCTAAATAGAGACTCTGGAGCTGCCAATACCCCCAAACTGACCCTCTTCAACTCTACCCAATTTCACTTATCATCACCGTCCACTTAGTTGCTCAATCCTGAATCCAAGAACAGGGATCATCTTAATTTCTCCCTCTTCCTCACTCCCACAGTCTGATCACTAGGTTTTCCTAAGTGTGTCTCAAATTTGTCTTGGACGTCTGCAATAGCCTTCTTCCTGTTCCTGCTTCCAGTCTTAGAATATATATACCTCAAAATCAGAAGTTAATACAAGATCTCCAGTAAAACTTCTGCCCCCGGCCCTGTTCCCCAGCCACCCAGTTCCTCTTCCTGGAGGCAACCTCAATATCCAGGTCCCTGTGTCTCCCTTGAGAGATGCTCTCTGCACATAGAAACAATAAGTCTATGTATCTCTCAGAGTCACCTTTCAAAAACACAAAACTGGCCGTATTTTTCCCAGTTTAAAGCCCATCAGTGCCTTCCAGTTACAAACTCTTGAATGTTTAGGACCCTGCATTGGCAACCTCCTCAGTTCTGCTGATCGTGTTTCAGTTCCAGACACCCCGCTTCTCAGTGGAGATCTTTCCTTCCTTAGGGCTTTCCCCTATGCTGTTCCCTCTGCTTGGACAATGTCCCCCCAGATCTATGCATGCTAAATCCTTCCTTAAATATTCCCTCTTTAGAGAGCCTACAGCCTTCCCACCCCTGTTATTCTGTGTGACAGAAGGCCCTCCGTTTGTTGCCTTCAAGCCTCTACCACAAGTAGTCATCATGTATTGATTGGGATGTTTACTTGTTTACTGACCGTCTCTCACATTAGACTGTAAGTTCCATGAGAATGGAGACTGTGTCTGTTTTGTTTACCACTCACTGTGTACCCAGCCTCTAGTTCTGTGCCCATCACAAAATAGGTGCACAGTAAACACTTGATGAATGAATGAATGAATAAGGAACTAATGGAAAAACTAGTGCCCTGGGGGAAAAAAAGGCAGATGAAACTAAAAAGGGGAACTAGCCTCAACTTTAGAAGCAGGCAAATTTGGCTTCCATATTCTTTCTCCTCGTGTATAGATTTTTATCCAGAGCTTCCTCACACTGTGTCTCTGGTCAGGCCAACCTGACCAGATGAGCTGAGGAAAGAGAAGAATGACATCATTCCCAAAGGTTTAGGGTCTGGAATTCTTTGGGAGGAAGTCGCAGCAAGCACAGAGTGCTCGTTTGTGAAACCTTGTATTTTGTCAGACATTTAATAACTGGTTTAAACAGAAATACTAAGCATCACTTCTTCCTTTGTTTTAGGGACCAAACGTTCTTTTTTTTCCTTTGACAAGCAAGTAAAACCAAAAAAGATAGTGACTCCCACCTAGAAACAGCAACATGTTTATAAGGAAATATTAACTCCACAATCTCAAGTCAGTATCTACTTCTGCCTTAAATGTTTTAATATAGCACGTATTTCCCTAATCATCAGAGTAATGCCTTATATCATTATAGATAAAAGAATACTAAAATTGTCTTAAAAGGATAAACTAGGGAAATAAAAATCACATCCATGGAACAAGCTTTTTGTTTCTATATAACAAAAGCTAATATGTCTGCTTTCATCTGTTACTCTCTCCTTGGAAACTAAACAACAAAAGCTTCATTCATCTCTACTTTAATTTCACTGTCTGAAATTATTTCTAGGTATTCAGGTCAGCTGATTGGATTAGCTAGGTAATGTAACCCAGCCATTTTGCCTTTATCCCTTAACCAGAGTAGAGGATCAAATCCAAGCTCCTTAATGTGGTACACAAGGCCCCTCATACTCTGGCCCCAGTCCACCTCCCAGCCTCATTTCTCACCACTTCCTTCTCTCACTCCCTGAGTTAGAAGCTTACTGGGGAATAGTCATGGGCACACAAGTGTGTTCTAATGGGCCAGACCTCTCCTATTCACCTGAACACTTCTGTGCCAGGGTATCGAGTCTGCCCAGGCCTCCTTTTTATATATGGCATAGGCTTGGGGCAATGGGTTAAAGGATCCTGATGTGCTAGATTCACCACCAGTTGAGGAGCTAGGGAGTGAATTCACCTGAAAGGGGTAGGGTTGACTACTTCGATCAACACACAGAGGTCAGAATCCATCCTCAAGTGTGTGGCAATGCCACCTAGTACACAGGTGCCTTGAAGAGAGCTGCAATGAACTGAATGTGTCCCCTCCAAATGCATATGTTGAGACCATAATCCCAAAGTGATGATATTTGGAGATGAGGCCTTTTGGAGGTAATTAGGTCAGGAGAGTGGAGCCCTCACAATGGAATTAGTGCCCTTACAAGAAGAGGCCAGAGAGCTAGGTATGTGAGGACCCAGCAAGAAGACAACCCTCTGTAAACCAGGAATAGGGCCCTCACCAAGAACGCAACCACACTGGCACCCTGATCTCAGTCTTCCAGCCTCCAGAACTGGGAGAAATCGATGTTTATTGTTTAAGCCACCCAGTCTATGGTAATTTGTTATAGCAGCCTGAACTGACCAAGACAAGAGCCGTTCCTGGTCTCCGTCCTGAAGAATCCCCACCAGCTTGCAGCACTGGTTCGTCAAGGACTTGTACTATGCTTTTACATTTCAAGGGTGACCTTTAGAGGCTCCTCCTGGCCTAGGGCTCCTCCATGACTGGGATAGTAATGAGTAAAAATCGAAAAATGTGCAAACAAATTCTAAAATAGAGCATTAGGTGGTCAGCTTATCCTGGCTGTAGGAAGTGTGATATCGGAGGATCAGAGGTGCTGCTCTGAACAGGGACTCAGAGTGTCCTCGTTCAGCCGTAAGTCTGGGCATGGTGTGATATGGAGAGCTGTATCTGCACTTGGAGTGCTATTTACTTAGTATATTTTTTCCAGGTTTATTGAGAAATAATTGACATA
Organism: Ceratotherium simum simum; assembly: GCF_057802395.1. Lineage (NCBI taxonomy): Eukaryota > Metazoa > Chordata > Mammalia > Perissodactyla > Rhinocerotidae > Ceratotherium > Ceratotherium simum. The sequence goes on from NC_141900.1 coordinate 18,009,661, forward strand.
GATCACTGTATATGTTTAAGGCATACAGCATGATGGTTTAATTTACATATATTGTGAAATGATTACCAGAATAGGTTCAGCTAACATCCGTTTTCTTGTATAGATACAATAAAAAGAAAAGAAAGAAGAAGAAAGGGAAAAAAACTGCTTTTTAAAAGGGCCCTTAACTGTGCTGATGGTACAGTTAAGCATCTTGATTGTGGTGGGGTTTACATGAAGCTGTACTTGGGATGAAATTGCCTAGAGCTACACACACGCACACACACACAAAGGAGTGTATGTATAACTGGGGAAATGTGAATTAGCTCTATAGTTTGTACCAATGCCAGTTTCCTGGGTTTTATATTGTACTGTAGTTATGCCAGATGTTAACATTGGGGGAGGCAGGTGAAGGGTGCATGGCAACCTCACCATACATTTCTTTGAAAATTCCTGTGAATCTATAATTACTTCAAAATAAAAAGTTTTTTTAAGTGGGGGGTGGGGGTTCAGAATACTGGAGTACTTGATCTAAAACAGTGCATCGGGGATGACCTTTGAGCTAGAAGATCCTATGCAAAAACAGTTCCTGTGTGTCCAGGCCCAAAGACGTTCTTGAAGAAAAGGATGGAGTGGGCTACCTCAGTCAGCAGATTCAAAATGGGTATAGAGTCTAGGAGGGCTTTCACCTCCCTGAAGCTCTATGAGCATCCAAGTGAATGCCCAGCCCCTTTTCTGGAGACCGTAGGGAGAATAGGCAGACAGGTGGATTGTGGTAGACGGTAGGAATAGGCCTGAGTGCCCAGGACACTCTGAATGTCTTGTATACATTCAGAGTACACAATGGCAGATGACTGCCATTCTCAAGCGACGTTGGCCTTATTCAGCATCGCTGTAGCGGAATTCAGTCGTCCAACAATGTTTATTAAGCACCTACAGTGTGCCTGGCACACTTCACTCTTCGAGTGCTTGGGCTATGTCCAGGAATAGAATAAAAAAAAAAAGAACTGTGCCCTGGTAGAGCTTATGTTCCAGCATAGGGGAGGAGCAGGGAGAGAAGATAAACAGTAGTAAGTGAATTACAGAGCATACTAGAAGGTGATAACTATGAAGGGGGAGAAAATAGAGCCAGGTAGGGGGACCAAGAATTCAGGAGAGAGTGTGGCGTGTGGAAGGAGAGGGCTGCTAAATTCTCTGAGTTCTTAAATGATATGATATGAAATCAATCCTCTATTTGAATTCTCTTTTCCCACTACCAAATTCTCTCCTTCGTCATTCCTTTCTACTTCTTCCTGACTTCTCTCTTCTTCTCTGCACATTCATTTTAGCCTACCTTTTTTCTCTTTCTTCAGTTAATTTCTCTTCTCACTTCTCTCCCTTCCTTAATACCATTTTCTTCATCAGTGGGTTTTCACCTTTTTCTCTTTCTCCTTCCCCCCTTTGACCCTCCTTTCCTTCTCTCCTCATTATTTTTATTTTTTTCGCTCTCCCATTCTTTCTAGCTGTTTGTCATTATATGGCTTTTTTATGGAACTGAAGTTCATATGCTTAAAGTTCATGTGGCTTTTTTCCATTGTTCTATTGTTTGCATGATAAATGTTTTCTTTTCTAAATGAAACCAAACTTTCTTCAGCAACCCAGCCTGATGCAAATGGAGAAAAGCCCTAATTTATTGACTCTCATCTCATCTATTCACATAGCTCTAAGCCCCAGATAGAGGATCCCTCAAATATTTCTAGAAGTTCCAAAGAGTGCCTCACATGATTTCATGAACAAGTCAATTCTACCAAGGACTGTTCTCCTCCATGCACTCTTATAGGGCACCATCATTAAGACCCGAGGTGTCTCCAGAGCTATAGATGGGCCTGAGACCAGGGCAGAGGGCCTTCTTCTACCTTTGGAGTTATATTGTTTTAGTGGTCACCAAGAGCGTTGCATGTGCCCCACCCTTTTATAGAGATCTCAGTAAAGCTGCTCTTTTAGATTATAGTTTTTCAGCTTCTTTTCTTCCTAGGACCCAAACATGAGTTCATGAATCTGGCTGTGGAACATCTGCCAGAGGGACACGCACTGTATCACCCCCAATCGCCACTGTCCACCAACAACTAAGCCTTGTTACTGGGTCAGCTCTTTAAGCCTGCTCCTTCTTGCTTTAGAATGAACTCTCTCTCTCCCAGGAGGCTCCTCAGTCATTAAACAGACTTCTGTTTAGCCTGGCCCATCAGTGCCAGTGCCTGGACACATCTCAATGCCAAATAGACACAACTTGACCTCAACCCAGGAGGCCCACCATGTAAGTTTATGCAGCAGATAAGTTGAAATTTATATTTCTAACATAAAACAAACACAAAACTCAAGTTTCTTTTGCATTTGGTATCATTTAATAAAACATAACCATGATTAATTTTCAACATATATTATTTCATTTAATGTAAAGTATTGTTTAATTTTTTGAGGGTCAGTGGCCTCTGATGAAAATTTTTGCTAATTCTAGAAAATATATTAAGAATAATAATGGTTAGAAATTGATAGGCTAGGGCCGGCCCGGTGGCTTAGCGGTTAAGTGCACGCACTCCGCTGCTGGCGGCCCGGGTTCGGATCCCGGGCGTGCACCGACGCACCGCTTCTCTGGCCATGCTGAGGCCGTGTCCCACATACAGCAACTAGAAGGATGTGCAGCTATGACATACAACTATCCGCTGGGGCTTTGGGGGAAAAAATAAATAAATAAAATCTTAAAAAAAAAAAAAAAAAAAGAAATTGATAGGCTATTCTGAAATGCATATGGAAGTGCAGAGGGCTAATCATAAATATAGTAGGAAAAGAATAAACTGGAAAAATTACACATCCAGATATCTAGAGCTACTAAAAACCTATAGTAAATTAAGACAATAAAGTATTGGTACAAGGACAGAAGAATAGACCCAATGGAACAGAGAAGTGAGTCCAGAAACAGACACAAACGTAAACAGTCAGCTGATTTATGATAAAGGTGACATTGCATTGAAGAAGAGGGAAGGATGGTGTTTATATTGCAAGGTGCGGGTCAATGGGAATATCCATTTGAGAACAAAAGAAAATGCTTCTTCACTCCTTGCCTCACACATTACACAAAAATTTACTCCAGATATATTGTATATCTAAATGTGAGAGGTAAAACAAAGTTTTTAGAAGAAAACATAGGAAAATATCTTCTTTATCTTAGGGAGGCAGAGATTTCTTAAACTAAATACCAAAAAAAAAAAAAGCTAAGAAAAAAAGGATAAATTGGACTACATTAAAATTAAGAACTTCTGTTCACCAAAAGACACAATTAAGAGAGTGAAAAGGCAATCCACAGAATAGAATAAGATATTTACAATGCATATTTCCAACAAAAGATTTGTATCCTTACTATATAAACTCTTAAAGACCCTTAGAAAAAGACAGGTGACTGAAAAGAAAAATAGGCAAATGACTTGGGCAGATGATTCACAAAAGAGGATATTTAAATGACAATAAATATGTGAGAAGGTGCTCAACTTTAGTCATCAGTGAAATGCAAATTAAAACCACGGTGTAGGGGCCGGCCTGTGGCATAGCAGTTAAGTGCACACGCTCTGCTGCTGGCAGCCCAGGTTTGGATCCCGGGTGCGCACCGAGGCACCGCTTTTCAGGCCATGGTGTGGTGGCATCCCATATAAAGTGGAGGAAGATGGGCACAGATGTTAGCCCAGGGCCAGTCTTCCTCAGCAAAAAAAGAGGTGGATTGGCATGGATTTTAGCTCAGGGCTGATCTTCCCTGTCCCCCCAAAAAAAAACCACGTGTGCTATACACACCCACAAGAACGGCTCAAATGAAAAAGACACACAAACTATGTGTTGGCAAAAATGTGTAGCAAGTGGAACTCTAACACATCTGATAGTAGTATAAATTGGTGCAATGGCTTTGGAAAACAGTCTGCTGTAGATACTAGGTACCTACAGAAGCAGACCATACATATATGACCCAGCAATTCCACTCCCAGGTATATACTTCACAGAATTGTGTGCACATATTCACCAAAAAAATGAACAAGAATTCATAGCACGACTATTTATGAAAGCAAAAAACTGGAAACAACAAGTGTCCACAAAGAGTAGGATGGATAAATAAGTGATGGTAAATTCAGACAATGGAATACTATACAGCAGTGAAAATTAATAAATGATTGCTATATGTAATAGCATGGATGAATCTCACAATTGTAATGTTGAATGAAACAAGACAGACACTAAAGAGAAGGGGAAAAAAAAAGAAATAATCTTGTTTGATTCCATTCATCTGAAGTTCAAAAAACAAGTATTAAAAGTCAAGACAGTAATTACGCCTTGGGGCAATTACTGGGAGGGAGCATGAGAGGGTTTCTGGGGTACTGGGTATGTTTCGCTTATTCATCTGGGTGCTGGCTACACTGATGTGCTTGTTTTGTGAAAATTCTGCAAGCAGTACACTATGCTTTGTATCCTCTTGATATGTATGTTGTACCAGCATGAAAAGTCTGCTTAAAATAATGAAAATCATTGTACAAAATGAGCTGGAAATATTTGGGTAAGAATTACAAGGTTTAACTGAGTAACATTGTGAGTTTGTGAGTAACATAGTTTATTGCATTATCAGTTCTTTGCACACAAATAAATGGAATGGAGCCGGAAAGGATATGTCAAAATGATGACTGATAAGAGTAATGGCAAACCTAAAATGTAGCATTTTTTATTATATTTAATAGTGTGTTCAGAAAGGACACGAGAGTAGTTTAAAGGGCAACTTTAATAAAAAATATGTGCAAATATTTCCAAATGTACACGATTTGATTTTTTCACTTGTTATTGAAATTCATATACAACACTAGAATCTTATAGGTTAAAAACATAACAAAAGACAACTTTAATTTCAAGTAAAATTTCCTTTGACACTACAGAATTAAAAGTGTGCTTAACTATTCACAACATGCACGTACCTAGAGTGTGTTTGGGAAACGACTCAAATAGACTGAGCCCTTAAATAGTTACAAATGGAGCCAAGATGTTACAAACTCGAGCCTTATTGTAAAATGCAACTTTGGTGTTTCCTTCAACTAATAAAAGAAAATGAGCAGTGTGTGCATATTTCCTCTATTGAACAGAGGTATTCATCCATTTTCTGCAAGACTATTATATTCACTCTTTAGAGATATGATTTGTTGTCATTAGAGGCAGGTATTACTGTAAAAATGGGATGACATTATAATACGGTTAGCTGTACTCAACATGGGGAGAAATCTAAGTCCAGTAAAGACAGTATAACCCGAGAGCATGAAGGAATGTTGTAACATCACAGTCCATTACAACTTGCTCAAATTTGACTATGCAGAATAGGGGGAAGGGGAGATGATGATGATGCTTTAAGTTAACCAATTTGATATGATCACTGATGATATTCCTTCAGAAATAGAATATTTCTTCAGAAATACCTTGTTTCTGATTGTATCTAAGAAGAAAAACAGATAAGACATGCTGCCTGGGTAGCCAAACACATTTGGGAATTTCACACATCCATGCCAAAGGGACAATATAATTCTCAACCAAGCAAGACATTGGCTCAACTGGGGACCTGAGCAATTATTTTTCTCTAGAAATGAAGTATAATTTCATTCACTCAAGCATGAAATATATGGGAATAGTCCACAGGACCAAAGCCTATATATTATATATAACACCTAGAATATCGTTGGCACTCAGAAAAGATTAAGTAAAAATAAAAGATATAATATTTTCTAGCTTAAAATATGGATTTTTTTAAAACCTATATATTTTCAATGTGTATATTCCAAACTAATCTTTTTCTTTTGATATTGAGTTCATTTAGAAGGTTTTTGTCTTTAAAAACTCATTTTAAACACAGATTTATAAACAGGCTGTTCACTTTTTACATTTTTTTTGAAAGGTGGTCAGAATTCAGTTAAGGATCACTTACTTTACATACTGCTAAAATTTTAGAGGAAAATATAAACTCCTTTTAATCACCATGATCTTATAAACATATCAAATTAATTTTTGTTCAAAATAACACAATATTTGTGTTAGATTTTAAATAGACCATACTTAAATATATCTCCACACAGTGATCATTGCTATAAACAAAGATAAATTAAAACTGCATTTTTAAGCTAGAGATAGTCTGTCATATATTTTATTTGATCTTAATTGTGATCCATGATTATCTCATTGAAAAATGATTTCTATAAGCCACGATAATCTTCTTATTGCTTCACTTCTCTGAATCAATGTTTCTAAAATATATCTACCCAGTTCTGAAGCTTTTAAGTGAACCATTTTTTTAATTCTGCATTCTGGTTACATATAATACCATTTATTATTAAGTACTAACTAAATTTGCATTTTAAAAGCTTTTTTGATGTATTTACCAAAAGTGATTTTTGAAGGCTTTATTGATAAATGCATTAACAATTATATTTCAGCATTAACTCAGCGTGACCTTACACTGTGATCAGTGCGGCTCCTGGGTATCAAGGCCAGTCAGAAATGGATTTTTCTTTATGATAAGCATTCCTGACTCACCTGCTCACAGAGGCTGTTGGATGACACTTACCCCGACTGAACAGAGGGACCAGTGCCCACGTGAGCATTGTTAGCAAATCTGTCATAGAGGAACAGCAGCATAACATCAGCAGATCCTGGACATTGCTGGATAATTCTCCTCATCATTTTGCACATCTTAGAGGTGAGCTATTTATTTTAAAATAAAGCCTAAAAACAGTCTTAGTGCTTCTCTTTCAATGGCTAAGAGATTTTAAAAAATTAAAGATTTTTAAAAATCTAATAGAAAAAGAATGAGTGTTTCAAGTCCAAAGAAATTGTCAATGCAGAAAATATTTGCATAGAATTCCATTGGTGGGTAAATTTTGCTTTTCAGTCCTTGCTTGTAGTGATCTCCTGAGCCCACTTTCAGGAAGCAAGTCTACGCATAGCCTGTGGGAGCAAAGGGGAAACAAAGTGTTGGTACAACTGAATTCTCCTTAAGTCTACATTAGCTTTCTTACAAATATGTTTTGATAGTGTTGGGTGCTTACATTTACTCATCTTAGGTGTATATCATCACAATAAAATTAGGGGGAAAGCTTAATTTTGTACCTCATCATACTTCAGTTGGATTTATTTAAAAGCAATAATTACTATTTATTGAGCACTTACTATGTATAAGACTCTATTCTTAGTACTTTACATGCATCCTTTAATTTTCACAATTTTGTGAAATATCATTAGTTCTATTTTACATGAAGAAACTAAAATGAAGACAGGGTAAGTAACTAGCCCTGGACTACGCAGCCAGTAAGTAGGAGAATCAGGGCTAGCACTCAAGTCTGTCTGGTTCTAAAGCCTATACCCTTAAAACCACTCTGCTATACTGCTTTCCCTATCTACAGAAACCCTACCTGAAGGGTCCTGTTAAGTGGCAGCCGAAAATACTTCTATAATGTGGCAACTTCTTAAATTCTAATTTTGAAATGTAAGTTTTTACTCAACTAATTCAGCCCTAAAACCATAGTCATAAACTACGAAAGCTGGAAAGACTTCACACCTCAGTAACAACGTTCCTGGGCTCACTGAGCTGGTGAGCTAAGATGCAGTACCTCTGATTTTCACTCTAGCATGTATTTTCTCCACAAAAATCTTCTCTGCTTGTCATCTTCACTGCCTTATTTTACCATAGGGGTTTGAATGTTATTCTTTTCAACACTTTTTTTTTTTTTTTTTTTTTGCTAAGGAAGATTTGCAGTGAGCTAACATCCTCTGCTAATCTTCCACTTTTTTTGCTTGAGGAAGATAAGCCCTGAGCTAACATCTGTGCCAGTCTTCCTCTATTTTGTATGTGGGTCACCGCCACAGCATGGCTGATAAGTGGTGTAGGTCTGCGACTGGGATCCAAAACCACGAACCCTGGCCCACAAAAGAGGAGTGTGCAGAATTTTAACCACTATACCACAGGGCCAGCTCCTCTTTTCAACATTTTTATCAGGACCTGGAATAAGGCAGAGAAGGCATGCTTATCAGATTTGCATATGACACCAGTGGGGGTGGATAGTTAATATGCTGGATGACAGATTCAGAATTCAAAACTATGTCAACAAACTGGAACCAACAAGACGTAACGTAGCAGAAATATGTGAAGTCCTGCATTAGGGTCAAAAACCAATTACAGGGCCGGCCCCGTGGCTTAGCAGTTAAGTGCGCACGCTCTGCTGCTGGCGGCCCAGGTTCGGATCCCAGGCACACACTGACACACCGCTTCTCTGGCCATGCTGAGGCCGCGTCCCACATACAGCAACTAGAAGGATGTGCAACTATGACGTACAGCTATCTACTGGGGCTTTGAGGGGAAAAACAAATAAATAAAAATCAAGCAAACAAAAAAAACGCATGGCAGGACTTTAAAAAATTACATAAGTATAAATGGGGAGCCCAGCTGAACCATAGTTTGTGCAAAAATGCCCAAGTCTTTAGTTGACTCCTGCTGCTGGCGGCCCAGGTTCGGATCCCAGGCACACACTGACACACCGCTTCTCTGGCCATGCTGAGGCCGCGTCCCACATACAGCAACTAGAAGGATGTGCAACTATGACGTACAGCTATCTACTGGGGCTTTGAGGGGAAAAACAAATAAATAAAAATCAAGCAAACAAAAAAAACGCATGGCAGGACTTTAAAAAATTACATAAGTATAAACGGGGAGCCCAGCTGAACCATAGTTTGTGCAAAAATGCCCAAGTCTTTAGTTGACTCCTGCTCAATAGAAGCAAAGATTTTGATGTAGCTATAATGAAAATAAACACATTTTTAAATTGCAGTAATAGAAATATCTCGATAAGATCAAGGTAGGTCATGGTTGCATAATTTCCATGCTGACCTGACCCCATCTGGAGTTTTGTGACCTCTTCTTGGTCAGAGAAGCATTGACAAGTTTTGTATCTATGAGCAACAGTAAAGGGAACCGAAGGAGTCTAGCCTGGAGTAGACTCTGGTGGAGACATGAGAGCTACTCTCAAATATTTAAGGGCTGTTCAGTGGGAGGGTCTGTGTTGCTGGAGAAGACAGATCTCCATCCACTGGGTATTAATAGAGAAAGGCTGAATCTAGTTTTGTAAGCGCAACATTTGGAGACTTTCAACCGTGTAACAAACTCCCTTGAAAAGCTACTAGTTGCCAATGTCTGGAAATGTTTACAAAAAAGCTGAGTAAACATCCATAGGGGTGGTGCAGGAGAGATTTCGTGTGGGCTGGGACATGAGACTACTTGATTTCTAAGACGTCTTTCAACTTTAAACTTCTGTCATCTTCTTTTATCTGTCCCATTTTACTCAGAGGTGGAACCACAAAGTCCACTCAGATACTACAAGTTTGAGTCAAGTGTCCTAGGAATGTTCTGATGCCCCAAGAGTGTCAGAAATTCATAGAATCATCTCAAATGGAGGGACTGTCTTTTTTAAGCCATTATCAGTCAGATGAAGAAAAGTCATGAGGTTCCTGTTCCTCACACACTATTCCTGAAGCTTATGAAACTCCTGGGTTAGAAATTCCCTCTATGCACCTTTCACCCATCCACTGGCCTTATGTCTCTGGAAGAGAAAGCATGTGGAGGCTTAGGTATAAAATCAGGACCAATGTGTTGGCTGCTTCCAGCCGCTGATCATGCCTATATGCCTGTGGCAAAAGGTCCCCAAGTACGTAATTCTTCAAGGGAGAATTCTCGTTTTACGTTTTCCCGTTTCTATGAAGCCATCCTTTTGGTATTTTTTAGAAATTATTTTCTGTGAATAGTTTTTATCAGACATAGTCACTATATGTATTATTTTATTTATTCAAGATTTAATCCAAATTATTTTCTTTGAAGGAAAATAATGATCATACCTCATTCTGGACATCAAGTTCTTCTTCCATCAGCACTGCTTCCATTAATTCAAGAGGATCTTTACTGTCTTGGATGAGAGAGATCTTGACAAAGAGCACACAGAGAATATTTATTGGAAATATAATAGCATCAACCCACCTGATACTCCACTGAAAATGATTTGAAGCTTTGCTGGTGCTTCTCATCTATAATCTACATACTTCAAAATCCTTTTCAGCTTTCTTGTCCTTTTATATTTCCCACTTAGAATTTTCCCTATACCATTTATTCACATTCAAGTGTGAACTGGTCTAGTTCTCCATTGTCTAACCTCCTTTTCAGCTCTCTTCCCCAGTCTCTGAAGCGTGTGCCTCTTAACGAGTCACCCTGTCTGCCTAAGTGATTCAGCAGTCAAAAGTGTTTTTCTTTCAACGGCTAAGCTAAGAGCACTTAGTACAGCATTGAGCATGCAGTGAAGGCCCACTGAAAGGCTCGTGACCAATGACAATAAACAGTCCCAAGTTGAATTGGATGGAAATTAATTTTATTGACGATTGAAACCAATGTCTGTGGACCTAGTTGGTTGTTCTGGAAAGTTATGCTTTTTAGTGGTAGTATGTAATTTAATCTTCTACACAGAGGAAACCAATAACAGTTTAGGCTTTGTCTTATGCATAAAGAAGGAGATTCCCAAAGCAACTCCAAATGTATATCAAGGCAAAAGTGACATTTCAAAGTGCTTTTTAGTCACTTTTCATCTCACAAATAAATAGCCCAGTTCTCTTTACTAGTGTGGAAATGAATTAGAAACTTAAGTCCCTGTGCACGTGGTCATGACGAAATGGGAAAGTTAGAGGATAGGTGTGGACTGCAAGTGGAGGCTGTCCTGGGATAGTCCTTGTGATGGTCAATAAAGGGATAGGGAGAGGGTCATATCACTGCATCCACAGTATCCATAATACATGTTACCCTTCCTGAAGAAAAGGAAAGCACCACACATGAGATTTATCATCATTTACCATACATCTACCGTATATAGGGCTTTGTGCTAGACACTGAGGGTACACACAAGTATATGGTTCCGACGTGACAGGCCACCAGTAGTGCTCAACCCTCGATCCAATGAACCAGTAAGTGTATAATACAAGCACTCAATTATACTCGGTCTGACATTTGTTCAGGGGGGAAAAAATCCATCCCAGCCATTCACAGTGCCTCCCTGATTGCGAACACCATTGAGTCTAACACTGGTAGAGGCACTCTTGGTTAGTGGTTTTTGTGACATTCATGGGATCTGAGATCTTGGATCAGAATAGGGTGTAAACAAATAACAATTTTCATGTTGAGAAAGAACTTGACACCTTGGTTCTATTTTACTTTTAATGTGGAGTCTTTTTTAGGTTCGTTATATGATCCTGCTTTGTTGTTGTTACCTATGGGTTAGAATTTTAGATTAGAAAGAAAAAGGTTTGAATTTTCAAAGATTATAGCATCTTGCAGTAGCTTTTTTTTTTTTTTTTTTTTAGATTTGTGATTTTACTACTTTTCTTTTTTTCCTTATTTGTATTTAAAATCCACATCTTGGTATTTAGGACAAGTATTTTCTCCAGCAGCATTAAGCAAAACAATTTCTCCACTAACAATAGCTGAAAAGAATAATGTGCTATTGTTTTCTAAATTAGTTTTACTTCAAACATTAACTTCCAATCTATAATAAGAACCTACTTATCCTAATTTTAGGAAAAAAAAAGGAAGCAATCCAAAACACAAGAGACTGTGTCACTGGAATAATTATTGTTGTTATTTTTATGGGTATTTGTTTTAGTTTCCCAGATTCACTGTGAAAGGGTCCATGAGAGATGAAGTTCTTGTACCAGGCCCACCAGTGGGCCCAGCCCAATGGCCCAGACCAGAATGCTCAACTCTCCTGGGTATTTGACAGGAGAATTGACAGAATGAGGAGGCGCAAGGGAAATCACTATCTTTTCTGTTTTGTGAGGAATAATTAACTCTGGGCTGATTCATGGCTTTTAATTTTTTTTTTCTTTTTCAAAAATCACTTATGACCTAATGGATCCTATTTAAAGACATATATAATCAAGAGTTTCCAGTTTGTTGAGAATTTAAATTGCATTTGTACATACAAATCACAGAAGATCCAAGATTGAGTGCCTGTGTTCTAAAACGGCACTACAGCTAATGCCTATTTTCCTCAGTAAATCCACACATTGTAGAATTGATAGTACCAGGTACTAGAACTAGGTGCTTTTCTGTAAACTATCATATTTAGTCTTCGTATCTACCCAGCAAGGTAAATGTTTTTACTCCCATTTTACTGATGAGAAAACTGAGGCTCTGAGAAGTTAAGCAGAGGGCTTCAAATCCCACTAGGTTGGGATTCAAACCTAGATTTGTGGAATTTTTGCCATTTACAGAAGTCATGATAGTTTAGGAACGATACATATATAGAAAGGTTAAATATTTACCGTTTCTAAAATGGAATCTTGAACCTCTCGGGATTTTGCCTGGTTCTGTACGTGGAGGACAGCGTCATGGACAGTCAAAAAGAATATGTCCTTTCTGATGTTATCATCAAAGAAACCACATTTCTCCAGTTTTTCTGTCACATGATCTTCAAAAGAAAGAGATAATGTTTAGTTAGTCTCTAGGAAAATATATTTTTATAATAACCAATTCTAAGTTTTGGTAGTTCCTCCTTTTAATTCTTCTTTCTCATTTCCAAAATGTGACTCTGCTCTAAACTGACTGCGTTTCTTTTCCAGTAGCACATGGAATGGTTATATTACAGCTGGTTTAGCAGATGGCCTTGGCTCCTGACCAGGGCCCTTTTGCCGTTGTACCCATCCTCCAGCTGCTGTGAGCCTGGCTGCCAATGGTTCACAGCTGTGCCCTTCTCGGGAGAACTTTCCTTGGCGGATGGGAGCCTCCTCATCTGAAAAAGCCTGGGAGGTTACAGCCCTACCCTTGGGTGGCCGGCAGCCACTGACTGACTGATGTGGGGGTAACAAGGCCATCCCTCTTGCCTCAGGAGGCATAACCTTCTGTGTGTGTGCTCTGTGGGATCAGGCTAACTGAATCAGGCTAGACTTCCAAAACTGTGTCTTTGTGCAGCTTCTTGCCCTGCCCTATCCTGCTCTCCTCACTTCGTCGTGAATTTTCTCAGAGTGTACCCTCTCAATAAATCACTTGGGCAAGAATCTTTATCTCAGGCTCTGCTTTTGGAGAACTCAGCCTAAGCACTAATATTTTCCTACACACATACACTCATACATGGACACAGACTCATACCCTGCAGGATCCTCTAGTTCTAAGGGATCTAAGTCATCTCTAGCTCTGCTCTCTCCATGATCATTTTTCCCCGTTGATCCTGCACCACTGTCAGGACATAGGTTCCCATGCATTAACAGCTCTATGGCACAGATTGGAAGTAATATCTCTCTCAGTTTAAAAAGGCCCTCAGAGTGATTGCTTAATGGATAGAGTTTCTGTTTGTGGTGATGAAGAATTTTGCAAATACGTAGCTAGATGGTTGCACAACACTGTGAATGTACTTAATGCCACTGAATTCATTGTACACTTGAATGTGACTAAAATGGCAAATTTTATGTTATACATCTTTTACCATAATAAAAAATAGTTTTTTTAAAAAAAACGCCTTTGGACATCATGTACCCACATTCCAAGGTAGGAGGAAAGTCTTAGAGGAAAGTCTTATAGATAGATAGATAGATAGATGTATATGCATTTACCTTGAAGCGATGCAAAGTACACGTTTACATCAATTCTTTGGAATTCTCTGACAACCTAAAATATTAGAAAGGAGATTTGTAACAATGAGTAACTTTATCTGCCCATAATTCAGTCGCAATCAATTACTTGCTCGGGAGCAACTTCAACACTTTCATGGTTAATCAGGACTTTGGGAAAAGTTCATTATTGGAAAACCATAGAGGTTTTCAGCCTACAGTGAAGATGTGATTAGGGATGAAAAGACTCAAGAGGTGGCAACATCCAGTGCTCAGTAGCATAACGCTCATTAGCACAGAGGTGCTCAATAAATATTTGTGGAAGGAAGGAAAGAAGAGAGTACAGGAGGCTTCCTAATATAGCCTCTGCTGATTGACAAGAGTATAAGTTTACATCTTTGAGTGAAAGATACATGGGTATGGATATGTGGCCACTAGATTCCGAATATAAAAGCTGACCTAAAAACCAAGGCCTCTGTATTTTGACTGTATCAGTGTCAATATCCTGAATGTGATTTTGTACCATAGTTTTGCAAGATGTTACCATTGGGAGAAACGGGTTAAGGGGTACAGAGGCTCTGTCTGTATTATTTCTTACAACTTCATAGGAATCTACGACTATCTCAGAAAAAAAAAGTTTAATAAAAAAAAAATCAAGACACAAGACCTATGGGCAATAGTAAAATAGAATTTGAAATTTCTGGGGAAAAGATCAAGACCTCTATGCAATTATAAAGTTTAGAGTTTTCGTGATTGTCATCATAGCATTTGAAAGCAACTAGTTGCCAGGTGTGGAAAATATTCTGGCATTAAATATGTTAAGACTCTTCCCAAAAGTAATTCATTAAACAGTTTGGCTGACACAATCTACAGTGGATCTGAGCCAACGCCTAGAGTGAAATGCACAATGAAGAACAAGAGTATGTTCTCAAACAAGCTAATAACCAGGTCTGCTAAGAGAACTGGAACAGAACCTGTCAAGCATATTCTCACACTCTTTTGTGTGAGAAGTGTGATCACTCAAGTATAATCACTTTTCTACCTTACCTGCCTAGTACCTGCACCCTGGAATCATTTCCTGCCCTTGCAAGAAGCCCCTTAGTTGGGGCTTCTTGGCTACCTTCGTTGGGGTCAGTTTCATATTATTACATCTGATTGCTGGTGCCTTGAACCTGCTTACTTTTCTGCCTGACTCTCTTGATACCTACCTGAAGCTTCACCTAGACTTGACACTCCTGGTCAAGTTGACACCCTAGTTAGTCTGCTTTGGAGCGCTTAATACAGTTATGCTTTAAAAGATTACAGTAATGTTTGCCTTCCCCTCTAGACTGCTTAGTCCCATGAGAGTAGGGACTATGGCTACTTCATCATTTTTCTCTTGTGCCTGGCCAAGTGCTTGGCACATATTAGGCATTTCACATCTATTTGTTGAAAGAATCAATGAACTTGAGCTTGCATAACTGGTTTCTGATATCATGAAATGTTTCTGTTTTGCATGTTCCTCAACTCTTTGACTTCCTAGAGGCCTGACCTGCTACCTGCTCTAAACTCTTAGTAATGCCTGGCTTTTACAGTCCTACCATGTACCTGATGTTCCTCATTCTGCTGCTGTTCACGTAACAAATAAAAACATAATGCTTAACACAAACTTTTGCCCCCTTTTTCTTCTTTTCATATTCCATTTCCTATGTATTCTCAGAAAAATAATACATAAGAAGTGTTAATATTTGCTAAAGGGTAACTATATACCAGACACTCTTCTAAACTATAGATATATTTAATCTTCATAACAACCCTATGAAGTAGGTACCATCATTATCCCCATATTACAGATGAAGAAACTGAGGTACAGACAGATTAAACAACTTGCCCATAGTCACACTGCTAGTAAGTGGTAAAACCAGGATTCAGCCCCAGGCAGTCTGGCTCCATAGCCTAGGCTTTAAAATATTACACTCCCTTGCAAAAGCATTTCCCTAGGAAAATTACAGAGCACATGCAATTGATCGCCCCTTTGCAAGACTGGGCAACCCATATCATTTTACTATTGCCAAAGCTCCACATTTATAATTCAAAACACCAGAACCTTACCACTCTCAATGATCTCACTCCAACAACATCCAAGAAAGATACAGCTCCACAATCGAGCACAAGGCTATGGATTGGCACCTTGGGAACATTCACTTTGACAGGAAGCTCAGAGTTCCAATCCACTTGAATCTCTATTTCCTTGGTTGGGACATCAAGTTCTTCTGGATCTTCAATATCTTCATCAGGCTCAAAAGCATTATTCGATGAACCAGCATCACTTATAATGCCATTCTAAACAAAGAAAACACTGCCAACTTACTTGCCAATGGTTTGGAATGTCTTTTTTTTTTTTTTTTTTTGTGAGGAAGATCAGCCCTGGGCTAACATCCATGCCAATCCTCCTCTTTTTGCTGAGGAAGACCGGCTCTGAGCTAACATCTATTGCCAATCCTCCTCCTTTTTTTTTTTTTCCCCAAAGCCCCAGTAGATAGTTGTATGTCATAGTTGCACATCCTTCTAGTTGCTGTATGTGGGACGCAGCCTCAGCATGGCTGGAGAAGCAGCGCGTCGGTGCGCGCCCGGGATGCGAACCCGGGCCGCCAGTAGCAGAGCACGCGCACTTAACCGCTAAGCCACGGGGCTGCCCTGGGATGTCTTTCAACAGTTTATTTCAATTACTTAAAAGTCCCCACACGCTGTTCCTTGGTAAGCAAAACATCGAGGGAATGAACTCTTAAGGAATGGGGTTTACCTCAGCCCAAATTATGAGATTCTCTAGGAAGAAAAATGGAAGAGCAGAGAAGCCAGGAAACTCATAATTTCTGGAAGATTGTGGCCAAGAGATACATTGGTAGGAGAGTCTGAATAAAAGATAATAGGACTAAAAGTTTATGAACTTACTGCCTTCTATTGGGAGTAATTTTCTGGGGTTGAATTGGCACTTGTTTTATTCCTTTCAGTAAAAATAAGGTTTCTTTCTTGATGGGAAAAACAAAATCACCCCCTATGTTTCCAGGGAGCTCAGCTGATTTCATCTTATTCCCTCCCATTCTCTCTTGCCTACAAGAACAACTCAGCTGTTCTCCGACATACATATGTCACTGCTTGTACTCATCTGGGTACTGAAAGGGATAGACTTAATTTTCAACTAACTGCTTTTGTTTTCATCTGAGAGAGAAAAGAATTTAAGAGGGGAAAGAAAGATGTTGCCTCACCTTTGTTGCTCTTAATTGCCCTTTTTTGATGAGTTTCTGTATTTTCCTCAGTGCTTTCAGCCTCTTATTATACACTCTAATGGCATCAAATCCAACCTTTGGAAATGAATGTCAAGTTACTTAAAACGTCTGGTTCCTAATGCTTATTAATGGCCATTGTTATCTGTAAAGGTTATTTCTCAAGTGGTATTATTCCTTGAGACATCCTGCTAAGAACCCAATTCTGAGATCTGATGGACTCTCCACTACTGGGCCACCCTGCCCCTCCCACTCAGAGACTCAGGGAAGACCACAGCATATTAAAGACTCCAAGACGGTAAAAAACAAAACAGCAAAAAACAATCTCTTTAGCTTTAAGTCTGTGTTTTTTAAATTTCCGTGACATTGTAGAGCCTTTTTGTTATTGCAAAATCTATGAACATTCCTCTGAACCAGTTTATCCTGGAACTTACTTAGGAAAACACTGATCTAGAGGCAAACCCCAACTTAGAACCATAGCATGGAATTCCTGCTAGAAGACCAGAATTTCCTGCTTACATATTCCACTTAGTACTTTTTACCTTTTACTCCAAGTGGGCAACTCTCTCCCTAATATGTGTTCCCACCTTTTCCTCTCAGCTCACATAGTTCCCAACCACCCAACATAATCTCCTTTCTTCTGCCCAACTGCCACACAAAGCCTGATCAGTCCAGCTAACATGGATGGCTCTCTTCTGTAAACCCTTCACGCTGTCTATACTAGTTACTGGGAACTTACTCAAATTTTGCCTGGAGACAACTCTAGTGTTTTGTTTTTTGTTTTTTGTTTTTGTGAGGAAGATCAGCCCTGAGCTAACATCCATGCTAATCCTCCTCTTTTTGCTGAGGAAGACCGGCTCTGAGCTAACATCTATTGCCAATCCTCCTCCTTTTTTTTTTCCCCCCCAAAGCCCCAGTAGATAGTTGTATGTCATAGTTGCACATCCTTCTAGTTGCTGTATGTGGGACGCGGCCTCAGCATGGCCGGAGAAGCGGTGCATCGGTGTGCGCCGGGGATCTGAACCTGGGCCGCCAGTAGCGAAGCGCGCGCACTTAACCGCTAAGCCATGGGGCCAGCCCAACTCTAGTGTTTTTATCCTGCATAGTTAGTGCTACCTGGATTTTAACATATGTGTATTGTTGTTTTTTGCCTATCCCCAAATAGATTATAAGTTATTTCTGGGCAAGGATGTTATAATTCTTAATGCCCTATACAAAGGGAACAAGGTATAAGGCCTTATGTCCAGTTTGAGCCCAATAGATACCTGCAGAATGAATGAAGTCTCAAAGGAGGTTAGAAACCAAATTTTGAGAGAGAAAATACTTACTGTGGACTTGATACATTTTTTAAAACCATCGACGTTGCCATAAAAAATAGGACTAGAAAATCTAAGAATCTTCACTCCTTCAAGTTCTTCAATCTAGCATTAAAAAAAAATTTGAGGTTAAATCATTTCAGGCCTCAAATATTCAATTAAACTTCTGGCTATTCAGCTAGGGGCTGAGTTACAATCGCTCAGAAGAGCTGGGCAGCAGCACTCAGCTTCCCTTGAATAGGGGCTTCATCCCAGTTGGGAGGGAATAGGTTACCTGACCTCCACAGTCCCATGGAAGGTTAAATTAGAAAGGGCCTTGGAAAGCAATTATTCAACCCTCTGATTTCCAGATGAAGAAACTGAGGCTCAGAACGGTGACATGATTTGTTTCAAGTTCATACCACTGGCTCCTCTTTTTTTCCCCAAAATTCTTTTAAAATAGCAAAAAAAAAAAAAAAAAAGTAGCAAAATCAAGGGGATTTGCAGGAACTGAGGCCTATGATGTCATTTGCTTGTTCTTACCCTGACACTCAGTGGCCAGACCAAAAGTGGAACCCACGGAATCATAGGCTTTTCTAGTCTTTAGGAATCAGCAATTTTAGTCCAGCCCCGTCAGATGAGAGAACTGAGACCCTGAGAGGCTGAGTGACTTGGGCAAGGTCTCCACAAGCTGGAGCCTAGAACTCAGAACTCCCCAAGTCAGCCCAGGGTTCCCTGCCCCAGAACCAGAAGATTCTCTAGAGTCGTTTTTAGCTCTTGATGGCACTTGGTTCAACATAACTGAGAATGATTGTGGAAAGAAGTAGCAGCTACTAGAATTCCAGATGCTGGGTCCAACATTTTTTTAATGTTAAGGTAAAATTAGACTGCAGCCTCCTAGGGTTCACATTAAAAAAAAATTTTTTTTTCCTAAATTGGTGTTTTTCCTGACATTCTTTCTCTGCTTTTTCATCTTCGTTTCCCCTGGTGGTCACTAAGCAATCTTATTTGCAAGGAACCAAGTCCATCAGTGGGATGTTTATTTTCTTTGTTTTTTATTTCCTGTATTATATATTATTTCTTCCAGTTTCAAGGCTAGAGGAAAATGTCAAGTAAGGTTCTTAATGACAGAGAACGTGAAAGTCTCTTGTTAGAACTGAATGAAGAAAATCTTAACAGGGATTTCAGGCAGTTTCATAGAGGATAAGGATTACATAGCAGAGAAATAGAATTTCTTTTTCTTGCTGCTTTAAAAAATCTCTTTAATGCCTTGGCTTTCAGCAGTGTTACTATAATGTGTCTAGGTGCGGATCATTGTGTGTACTCTAATTGGATTCAGTAGGCATTTTGGATTTGTATGTCATGTTTTTCATCAAATTTGGGGAAATTTTTATATTCATTCAAATATCGTGTCTATCATTTTTTTCTCTCTTTTCTTTTGGGACTCTCATTACACATATGTTGATATGTTTTATTTTGTTCTAGAGGTCTCTGAGGCTCTGTCCATTTTTTCTTATTGAGGTATATTGACATATAACATATTAGTTTCAGGTGTATAACATAATGATTCAATATTTGTATATGCTGCAAAATTATCACCACAATAAGTCTAGTTAACATCTGTCACCATACATAGTTACAAAACTTTTTTCTTGTGACAAGAACGCTTAAAATCTACTCTCTTAGCAACTTTCAAATATGCAACACAGTATTATTAACTATAGTCACCATGCTATACTTTTCATCCCCATGACTTATTTATTTTATAACCAGAAGTTTGTACCTTTTGACCCCTTTCACCTGGAGAAATAGAATTTTGATTCAACTTCTGGAAATAACCAAATTGCCTGTTTTTAGAAATTTCTCTTAATGGTTTGACATTAAAATGGCATTCAACTAGCATGGACAAAATTCATGTAAACCATGGATATCAGAGGGCACGTTGGGTCAAAAGTTTTATGACACCCCAGTGGACTTCTAGACATTCCCAACAGACAGAAGGCTCCCCTCTGGCTGGCTTGTCCCTAATACGCTAAAAGAGAAATATGTGACCCCTAAAACTCCAGGCTGGCAAACCCAAGTCCAGCAGATGTCTCAGAAAGACACTTACGTTTTTGTAATTCTTGGTACTTTTGTAGATGTCTGTGGTAGGGATGATTCCAAGGCTGTTCCATGAAGGACTAAAACAAGAAAAATTAAGGTCAAGATTTTTTGTAACAGGCATATTTTGGAATAAAAAGTTAGAAGAAATAACAGATACTAAAGAGCTCATCCTTCTGGTGTTTTTGGACTCTGTCTTTATTGCAGCTGACATTTTCCTGTAGCTAACTCTGAAATGAACAGCTGGTGTTTGTGTGGAATTGGGGGAGAAAGAGGAACTGTGACTTTTTTCTGATGGCTGAGGGAAATAATGAGCATCATACTCTCATGTCTCTAACACTTTATAGGATAAGCAAAGAGCTTTCACACGTGTCAAATCTTATTTAAGCCCTACCGTAACCCTGAAAGGGCAGCAGTATTATCCTCATTTTTATTTATGAGTAAACTGAGGTTCAGAGAAGATTGAAAAGGCCCTGGAGGTCGGGGGTGGTCCAGCCTCTGTCTTTACCCCATGGGTCTTCAGCGCCTGGCACAGTGCCAGGAACCTACTTGTGAGTTATGGCAACTTTCTGATGAAGTCTGGAGAGTCTGTGGTGATCCAATTAGACTCATTTTATAGAAATAGGAGCTTGCGAGGACCAGAAATAAGTCCTTACCATCAACCAGACTATTGATTTCCTGTTCCTGATGCAATCGAATAAATTCCATGATTCTTCAAATGTGACTAGGGACATATGCTAACTACAATTCCTGAAGAAAGAGTGTCTGTTTGGGGTACTCTCAGCAATGTGCTCTCTGGATCAGCCTTACAATTACTGGAAATTAACTGCTGGAAATTAACTGGAGGATTCTGCTTTTTGTTGGCTAAGAGCCCACTTAGCACATCAGCAGCTAAAACGTGCCACCAGTTTCTCCTTGGCTGACTGTGCTGTGCTGATTTTGAACTTAAAGCTCATAAGCTCTATAGTCTCTCTCTACAAAACCCTTCTCTCCTAACCTCACCCGCACAAGAAAACATAAACACTGAGCCAGACAGAGCACGACAGGCAGCATCTTCCAGGGACACTTCCTGAGTTATTTCCCAGCAGCAAATTGGGCACTTGGGAGCTTATGAACTCCTTCGGGCCCTGGGGCCTCCATTTAAGGGTGCTGAGGCAGTCAACACAAGCATTTTGGGTAGGCTCCAACATGCCAGGGTAGGGAAGGAAGGAGAGAAGGAGTGGTTGGTGGAACAGGAAAGTCGGGCTTATGCTAAGCTGAAGACTTCCGTGTTGATGTTTTTCCGAGTTTCTGATTCCTTCATGGCCCAAAGCACAGGCAAAGAAGGGGCCAGAAGTCTGGAAAGATAACCGCAGTTTGAGGAGGAAGAGACGCTGTTTCCCACTCTGTTCAGACAGTTTCCTAGACCCAGGAAGGCACATACCAAAAGCCTCTCAAGAGTCAAAACAAAACCAACAAAAAACATACACCTCCAGGTTCCCTCACAGATTATTTTCCATTACTTTAAACTGTGTCTTTGCTGCTTTCACTCTGCATGTGATCTAATTGCATCTATTTCACATAATTATGTGGCTTATTGGGTCCATGCCTTATTTGGCAGATTTGAATGCATTTTGGCTACAATCAACTGTTTTAAAGTCTCCTGTGCTGGCTTACATAACTTCTGCATTACTAGCTTCAAAAGAAAATAGGCTATAATAAATTTACAGCTGTCTTGTCCCAAGCCTTGGGCCCAGTGCCTCACAGCCTTCATCTCATTTACAAAAGACACTGTGAAGCAACCTCAGCCACTCGCTGAATCATGTATCTGTTAGTCTTATCGTGACTACAAGGAGAGTGCAGCAGTAAAGCGTGTGACTAAGTACACAGATTTGGGGTGAGATACATCTAGGTTCAAATCCTGGCTCTGCCACTTAATTAGCTGTGTGATCTTGGAGAAGGTTCTTAGCCTTTCTGAGCTTCAGTTTTCTTAACTGTAGAATGAGAATAATAAAACCTATTCACGGGATTCTTTTTGAAGAATAAAATACATGTATGAAGCACCATGTACTTAATTCCTAGACACACTCAATATAGAGTAACAATTATGAAAGGGAGCACTTTTACTATATTTATCAAAATGGTATAAGAAATCTCAGGGTGTGTTGGTCTGTTTATAGGTCTTGTTTTACTCACAACTGAACTCTCAGGACCACAGTCAGTAATCCAAATACAAGGCCAGCTAGTAAACCCAGGTCCAGCCCCAGAATGATGGACGCTATGCACGTAAACACCCAGATAACCTAGGGAAAAATGGAAATGAAAAGAGTTATATTAATTCCTCAGGTACCATCATGTGAGAGATAACCTATAAAAATAATAAGATCAGTTGTCCACGAACAGATCACAGCTTTTAAAAATATTCTGACTTCATGTCACATTTAAGTGGAAGTGGAATTTGGCCTTCCCAATAAAGACCAACCATCTCATTTAAATATTTTTTAATTTAGTTGTTGAATAGGTAATATATTAACATGGTTCAAAATGGAATTAATATAAAAAAGGTGTGCAGTGACATATCTTGCTTGCAACCCTCTCCCCTCTCCACCCGTTCCCACCCTTCCTCCCAACTCTGTGTCCTCTTTTCTTTCTGTGTGTGTGTGTGTGTGTGTGTGTGTGTGTACACACAGTGGGCACTTTTCACCAGCATTTCTTTTTGCAAATACAAGCAAGTAGGACTACAAAGCTTATTTTATTTTCCCACCTTTTAGTGTGTTATACACACTATTCTGTTCTGCACTGGTCTCTTTTTTACTTAATTTGTCTTGTAGATATTTCCATATCGATATATAGGAAGTTTTCTCATTCGTTCTCTCTTCTGGTTTAAATTAGAGCAGAACTGTAAAGGATTTAGCTTCTGGTTTTTGCAATTCCTCAGAACAGTTGTGAAGGTTACTTTGGTCAGAATTATAATCAGCATGGGTTTTTGTATTTTGGTTTTTTGTTTTTTGCTTTGTTTTGTGTTTTGTTTTGTTTGTCCTGAAATTAGAGGGGTTTTTTGTTTGTTGGTTTGGTTTTTGGCTTTAGAAGGACAAGGGTATGTGAGTGAGTTCGTATGGAATTCTTGCTGGAAATAGATCTTTCCAGAGATAACGGGACCTTCACAAAACACAGTTCACGTGGCAGAACTCCCAGCTTTGGCTTATCCACACAGTTCTAATTTCTGCTCTGGGGTTCCCAGAATGTGATTAAAACTTAGGAGATAAGGGGACATAATGATATGGCAGGAAGCCTATAAGGACCAAATCTTATTTCGGAGAAAAATGAGAGATAAGTGACTTACAGCATCAGTCTTGTTCTGCCTCCACAGACGAGGAACGTCACACACCTGCATAAACATCCCTTTCAGGTTGGCAATTACAACAGCTGCCAAGACCGACTGCCAAGAGAGATGGGGAAGGCTGTGTTATTCAGGGGAATGGCTTTCCAGGTGATGATTTTTAAATCTCCTGTTGTTTCTCTGGTGGCAGAGCAGTGAAGGGAAATTATGAAATCAGTGTGCTGAGAAGCAGGGGTGTACCTTCTGCAAGGGTTCCAGCAGCTTCCCCAGGGCAACAATGGCGATCATCACGATCCCAGCTGAGATGATGCCAGCAATCTGAAAGAAATACGTCTCCCATGAACAGGCTTTGTCCTTCTCCCTCGTGTCTTCCAGCTCGCTGGACGTGTGCGTGAGGGAGCCTGTTCACGGGGCCACTTCACACTTCTCACCTCCCCCCTTCTGCTCAATACTGTCGAAAGAAATGAGAATTATTTGCTAAAACTCTACAAAACGGAAGAAAAATGGAAACCATATATATAGTAGCTATGGCAGAGAAATTAAAGGAAACGTGGAGACTGAGCCTGCTAAAGTAAAGCCAATTTGATCTGGATTTCATTTGGCTATATTACAGACCTACAGTTTTGGTGTCAAATCAAATAAACTTCTAATTATTTGCCATACCGGGAAACATGGACCATCCCCCTTCCCCAACAACAGATCATTGTGATGTTCTTGGGAAATAAGTTCTCACAGCACGCATCTGATTCTTCTGCATTATTGAATCAGCAGCCATAGCAGCAGTTCTGATAACGTTGTGCTTGTAGCACATGGTTGCCATGAAAGTCTCAGGGAAAATAAATTGCAAATCAAACTGCCACAGGAGCCTTTTGAGAGGTGGGAGCTTATCTCCTGCTTCCTCGAACAGTTCCACAGATGCCGGCTCAGAGCTCTGCCCACAGCAGCCCGAGTGACGACGGGACAATAGCAGGGGTAAAGGAAGCTTCAGAAACTTTACCTTCGCTGGCAAAAAAGCTCTCCTAAGATCCATAAATAGTTAGGAGAGAGGCTGAGGGGGTGGGGACTACTCTCTGGTTTGATTAGATGACCAATGAATTCTCTGCTGAGACAGCTGGGGCATGGCCGAGGTGAAGACTAGAAGCTCTGAAACAAAGGAGAAAAGGAGACAGGGAACCAGAAGCAAAGCAATCAGAGAGGAAGACACAGGGCGGATGGTATTGGGCACAAGTACCGCCTGGTGCAAGGTGTTGGAGTTAAAGGAGTCAGATAAAGCCAATATAAGTAGAAAATCTGAAAACTGAAGGAAATTTCAGTCACACTCATTCACTCCACCTGTTAAATTGATCACTCGTGTTCAGAGTATAGCTAGGTCAAGCTGAGGCAATATTATGTATTTGATGTACTAAAAAGTTTGCTTTGTACATCCAGATCCTGTTTTCTAGGCAATTTGTTACCTCCTAGCACCACGCCTCCAGGTTCCCAGTACTTTGGTGAGCTTTCCTCCCTCCTATCTAAACAGAGAAGTTAATATCCTCCCTCCCTTCGTCCTCCCCTCCCCTCCTCCCCTTCTTCCCTCCCTCCCTTCCTTCCATGCAATTACTAAACCAACACTTACTGCCCAGCATGGGCCACTTGCATCTCACTGTGGATGGAGGACTCTGTGAATTGGTGAGAGAGATGGAGGTTTGGGGACAGGGACCACAGCCATCTGCCCAACTCATGCCAGGAGGATGGCCACCTACTCGCCAAGTATATGTGATAATAAGCCTCGGAATATAAGGACCAAGACTAATTTTGGTTACTATATTAAAATCTGTGAGGGACCCACTACTTGTACTTACTTTATAAGGCTGGTTTGTGGGAAATGCTGTAGATTTTATATCCATGAGCAGAGTTAAATTACTAGAAAATTAATTGTTCTGTTAAGTGAGAGAGCAATCAGAGCTAGAGAATAGTTTGTAATTGAATTTCTTTTTCACGAATCAGTAGGAGTCCGCTGGGGGTGAGGGAAAGAACAGATTGCAATGTTGAGCTCTTCTACAATCTGTAGATGTGCTGAAAATGGTCGATGTCCACTAACACTCTTCTATTCATTCATTCAGCAAACATGTGCTGGGCGCTTCTTATGTGTCAGGCACCGCGTATGCATCACGAGGACTAAGACGCTGTTCCTGTCTTGAGGAGTTAATGACTGGAACAATGAGCATTTACAAGTGTGTGCCAGGACTTGACAAACGTTTTCTTGTTGAATCCTCACAACATCCTTATCAGGTAGACACAATTATTATCCCCATTGTGTAGATGCTGAAACTGAGGCTCCAGCATCAAAGAAAATAGGAGAGGCTACACGACAAGGGAAGACCTGCCGGTTTATGTGGTTGTGGGTCCCTGGATTTCAGTCTAGGCACTTAGATTTTTAACACCAATACTTAGTATACTTTTCAGTGATTAAATATCAGGCCATTTCTGTGCTTGTTTCATTCTTCAATACTGAAATCTTGGCCTCCTTCATTCCTAAATATAATACACACCAGTGTGTGGCAGGGGAGATTAGCTTACCAGTATACCCTTATCCCCGAACCCTCTGCCAAGGAATCACTTTACATGGGCATTCTTACTGGGGCAGCCAGCCCGTGCCTCATTTGAGCCTGGAGGTAATAGCAGGAGAGTGGACATCAGCCGTGGGGGATCTGCCTGCACCTGCTTATAGCCATGTGTCCTGGAGAGCTTGTCAATGCCCCATCTCAAATGAAAGCAGCAGAAACTCTTGCTGCTGACAGCTGCCCCCTGAACACGGGTGCAACTTTGGAAATCACCTCTGACCTTTCCTCTTGACCACAGATCTGTAGTTACACCTCCTGGTATGGACTGTATTGTTTCATTTGCTCCCTCAGGGCTAGAAATGTTTGCAAAAAACAAAAAAACAAAAAAAAGACATAAAGTCAATTTTGCAAAGAAAAATTCT
Organism: Ceratotherium simum simum; assembly: GCF_057802395.1. Taxonomy (NCBI): domain Eukaryota; kingdom Metazoa; phylum Chordata; class Mammalia; order Perissodactyla; family Rhinocerotidae; genus Ceratotherium; species Ceratotherium simum. The sequence continues at coordinate 18,036,256 of NC_141900.1, forward strand.
GAAAATTTAAATTTTTGTTCAACAGGAGCAAAGGAATTGGAAGAGACCAATTCTTCCAACCCTGTCCTAAAGATCCGTTACCAATGGGCAAGGAGAATCACGTGCACCTAGGAGACAATTAAAAGTCGCCGTGGGTAAGCCACTGTTGGAGTCATCACTTTTCTCAGTTATTCTCTTATACTTACTTGAAAATATCTCTGCCGTAATAAAACCCTATTTGAAGACTGTGTGTGTGTGTGTGTGTGTGTGTATTATACTATTTACTTTGAATTTGTTGTTCTTTATAGTCCCAATGCACTTTCACTTTTTCCTCTTGATTAATAGCTCTTCCTGTGTTGGGAGGAGAAAACCCTCCAAGATAACAGAAACACAGTTCCTGACCCTGCCCTTGCCTGTCCCCCGTCCCGTTGTCCTCGTCATGGTCGGAGGCGGCTGGAAAGGATGGCCTTTGAGAACGGCTTCTGAGTTTTCTGGCTGATTCGAGGAGGGGTTATCCAGAGATTAACTGGGATGCTGGTTTTGGGGTCACCTTGTGAAGGCAACAACTTAAAAGCCACATTTAAAAGGCAAGGTTAAACCCACATTCAGAACTTCAGGAACAAAAATCTTACTCAGGAGGAAATGCCAAAATGTTACAATAAAAATATTCTTGGCTAGCAAACTGTTATTCTGTAGGAACAAAAGCCTCTGGAGGAAGTCCCTGATCCTTGTAAAGGAAATGTAAATAGACACTTTTCATTTCCCTGAAAGTATAACAACTCACTAAGCCATGAAGTGCTTTTACTAGGCCCTCTCTGTCCCCAGATAACAGATAGATAAAAATCAGCGTTCTTCATTACTGAGCCCTTGTCGATTGTTATTGTCCTTGGAAAAGCAGGTAAGTGTAGCTATCTGCCAGCTGAGCACTGACACAAAGAGATTTGAGAATTGCCACGTCAGAAAACCATAAATGTTGTTGTTTAAGGGGTTTTCGGTGAGGGAGTGGATCAAGGAGATGAACAGGTTCTGAGTGGAATCAGATCAGGAAGCATGTCTCTTGCTTCTCAAAGACTAATTGGCCTGCTCGGTTCTCGTGCAAGCCTTTCTGAGCCACCTTTCCACCTTTCCCCACCTCGTTCTTTGCGAAGTCTTATCACGCTATTGTTCCGTACCTGTGTCTTTCCCCCAGTGCTCTCCTGGACAGCAGTGCGGGACAGGGCAGTGGTGGCCACAAAACAAGAGAAGAATCCCGAGAAGATGTTGCTGATCCCAAAGGCAATGAATTCCTACAGGAGAGACCGGATGACAGTGACGCTACAAATAGAATCTTTGCAAGACCCTCACCAAGTGTTTAAGGAAGAACATTAAGAAAGCAGTCTCCCAAACCCACCCTGCCTGATAGTCCCAACTGAAGTTACAGGTGCTTGGGGACCTTGAAAGATGTCAGGAGTTTGGGCTGCATAGACCTAAGAGAGGCCTCACTGCTCTCAATCCTTTCCAAGGTTGACAAGGAATAGTAACTGATCTTTTGCTAAAATGCTTACTTCACTTCCTGGTGAGTGGCATTATCTGTAGCTCTCACATTAAGCATTTTTCTGTGGTTGGATATTTGCTGTGAAGCATATAATGCCCAAGAGAGCTATTATTCTGCTTGACTTCTAATCGCTTCCCTGCTCTAATTGCTAGGCTGTGTTTTCAGAAACATACCACACTTGCAGATTTGTGAGCAGTGTAAAATCAGCTCGCCTGGCAATGTATCATACACCTACAAAAACTGTCCTCTAGGTATTAATTGCACAGTGAACCACCTCAATTTAAGATGGCCACAACTATTATCGATGGTGTTTGTTGCGCTGTTTTGCCATATTATAGCTGCCATTTTAAAAAAATTATCAGGAGATACTGGATTACATGAAGAATTCTTATTCTGACCTAACATGTTAACTTTGAATGTTATTTATGACCTGACTGAATGAACTCTTAAAATTAGGATGACTTCAACTTATTTCTTAAAAAGTAAAGTGGGATGTGGCCAGCCCAGTGGCGTAGTGGTTGAGTTTGTGTGCTCCACTTCAGCGGCCCAGGGCTCACAGGTTCAAATCCTGGACGCGGACCTACGCACCACTTATCAAGCCAAGCTGTGGCAGGCATCCCACATATAGAGGAAGATGGGCATAGATGTTAGCCCAGAGCCAATCTTCCTCAGCAAAAAGAGGAGGATTGACAACAACCGTTAGCTCAGGGCTAATCTTCCTCCCCCCCAAAAAAAGTAAAGTGGGGGACGGCCCCATGGTGTAGTGGTTAAGTTTGGAGCACTCTCCTTCGCTGGCCCAGGTTTGCCAGCTTGGTTCCTGGGCGTGGACCTATACCACTTGTCAGCCATGCTGTGACGGCGACCCACATACAAAATGGAGAAAGATTGGCATGGATGTTAGCTCAGGGCTAATCTTCCTCAAGCAAAAAAAGAGGAAGATTGGCAAATCATCCTCACAAAAAAAAAAGCAAAGTGATGCCGCATACATATTTCAAAATAATTTCAAATTAGCATGTACCAGAGAGAAACCAACTCAATAACGACTGGTGGAAGAAACCAATCCCTTCTTTAGCAGACAACAAAATCTTTCCCATTTATGGGTTTTTCTTCTGATTTTCAGCCCTACAAAAGCAGTTCAGCAAAAGGGTGACCATACCTGGTTCCCGTCGATGGTGTAATCATACTTGACAGCATATACTTTTCCTACAGACACCGCAATAGCATAAGCCACCACCGCGATGGAAAATGATGCAGCCAGCATCTGAGAGAACAAGCTCACAGGTGGAAGTATAGGAGGCAAAAACCTAGGGAATTTTTAAATGAAAAATGCTGTGAAGATTTGACCACAATTCTCTTTTCCCACCTCACTAAATGCTGTATCAACCCAGCCACAAGTCAGACATGAAGCACTTAATCCAAGAGGGCAAAAAGCACATGAGTGGGGTAAGTGGTGTCATCCGCTTTTACCGTTTTTAATCAGAAGTTGGTGCTATCTCACTGGCTGGTTTCTTTGTCGTCTATTTGAAAGCCTACAAATGCTGCCTTATCTATGGCTCTGACGTGAATAAACCTGTCATTACTGATTCTTTAATATCAGACAATCCCATGCCATGCCGTTTCACACATTAGCGCTTCTCCTTACACAATTTCTCCTTAAAGGTCTTTGAATTTAAAAGATATCCTAACCATAAGATGAGATTTACCCTTTCTGAAGAGATGTCAGGTCTGTTAAAGAGACAATATAAGATGTTAAAAGAACTAAGTGGGGCCGGCCCTGTGGCTTGGTGGTTAAGTGCGCGCGCTGCAATGCTGGTGGCCCGGGTTCGGATCCCGGGTGCGCATCGAGGCACCACTTCTCCGTCCATCCTGAGGCCGAGTCCCACATACAGCAACTAGAAGGATGTGCAGCTATGACATACAACTATCTACTGGGGCTTTGGGGGGAAAAAATAAAATAAATAAAATCTTTAAAAAAAAAAAAAAAACTAAGTGGAAAATCTGTATCTTAAGATCCCTGATATTTAAAATCTTCTTGAGTCCAAAAAAGATTAAATTTATTAATTATAGAATGCTCCATAGTCACAATGACTAAGACATCCCAATGACTGTGAGGCCAAACAACTGTTTGACAAAACCAGAGCTACTCTACAAACCCTATAAAGAAATACGCCTACTGTAAAAATGCTGCAGTGCACATGAGTGTGCAAATATCCCTTCGAGATCCTGCTCTCAATTCTTTTGGATATATGTAGGATTGTTGCCAAAAGGATGAAGCAACCCAATGGCCATCAACAGATGAATGGATAAAGATGATGTGCTTCATATATACACACATATACAATGGAATACCACTCAGCCATAAAAAAGACAAAACAGTGCCATTCGTGACAACATGGATGGACCTTGAGGGTATTATGCTAAGTGAAATAAGTCAGAGAAAGACAAATATTGTATGATTTCACTTATATGTGAAAGATAAACAAACACATAGATAAGGAGAACAGATTGTTGGTTACCAGAGGGGAAGGGGGGGGCGGTGAAGGGGTAAAGGGACACATACATATGGTGATGGATGGAAACTAGACTTTTGGTGGTGAACACAATGCAGTTTACATAGAAGCTGAAATAAGACAATTGACACCCGAAATTTATACAATGCTATAAACCAATGTGACCTCAATAAAATAATATCAAAAAAAAAAAAAAAAGAAATACGCCTACAAGTTTATAAGCACGTGGTTGTCCCCAAATATGAAAATTTGAGGGATGACTTTCATGCACCTAATCTTGATGACTATGCATATGGTGTAATTCCAGAGGTTCCCAGCCAAAAAACAAACAACTCCCCCACCTACCTCACTTATGCCTGAAGTTCCTTTAATAGGAAACTACATTTTTTCCCCTATAATTAGAGGGAAGTGGTATAGTAGAAACAAGATTCTTATAGAAAACCATAGAAATTTAGAGCTAGCTAATATCCTAATATTATTCAAATTAATATCCTAATCTAATATCCTAGAAATTGTTGAATCTACCTCTCTCATTTTGTTGAGAAGGGAACTGAGGCCCAGAAAAGTGAAGTGGCTTGCTCAAGTTCATTTAGTGGGTCTGGGTATGAATGTTCGGTATTAGATGATTTCCTAGGAAACAAGATCTGTCTGGTTCTCTGCCCTTGTAGCCTTTTTTCCCCCACAGGTGAGGTTAATTTCAGGTTCCTTTTCTCCCACATCCCATCCTAACCCACACAGAAGCTTGGGAATGGACAGGACGTTTGAAACCCTGATCCAGCATTTGAGTGACTCAGTATCACATCTCCCCTAGTCTGGATGTGACTTTGGACCTCACTTCTTAAAATCAGGCTTCTGACTTGTTCCTGAGTCCCAATCAACCCTACTTCAGATAATGGGGTCTGTTAGGATAACTTTCCAGTCCTGCAATCCAAGGACCTGAGTGCTGGCTCCATCACTCTGCAAGTAACTTTATGATTTTGGGAATATTATTTGAACCTACCAAGTCCCAGTTTCTTCAGCTGTCAAATCGGGACTATATACTCTTCTCATAGCGTTATTGGAAGGATTAAATGAGGTAGTGCCTACACACATAGTAGATACTCATTAAATGTTGGGAGAACCTAAGTCTGCCATGCTCCTACCACCTATTTGTATTGTCTTGCTGGATCTTAATGGAGCCAGTTATTTGCCCCAAGCCATTCAACTTGGAGTCCTGGCTGGCCATGCTTCTAATGGCCTCTGAGTAAGCCTTTCCCCTAGCTCCTACCCTCCTTCAGTGGATATAACTCCTTGCAAATTTTATGCTCACTCAGTGGGTCTGCTGGGCTGCAGCCAACCCTTCCCTGTCTGGCCTGATCATGAGATAACCCTACCAAGGGGTGTGAAAGTGTGAAGGCACACTTTTCTGAAAAGATGAGGGTAGGGAGCTGTGAATCCCTGAAGGGACAAAGGACCCATAAAGGAGAGTCGGGCCTGAGAAACATGATGCCAACTGCACATTTTTACTTCAGGTTGGCTCTGAACATTTGGCAAATGCACCACCACTCTGGCGACAGGGGAGAAGCAGCCCTCAGAAGGCAGCCAGGAGAGAACCTCTGTGATGTTGTTGGCCTCACCCCACTGTTCCCCCCTGAGTCATGCTTTCAAGTACAAGTGTAAAGCACATCACTTTAAAAACAGTGGTGGGGGCCGGCCCGGTGGTGTAGCACTTAAGTGTGTGCACTCCGCTTCAGTGGCCCGGGGTTTGCAGGTTCGGATCCTGGGCACACACTGACGCACCGCTTGTTAAGCCATGCTGTGGTGGTGTCCCATATAAAAGCAGAGGAAGACAGGCACGGATGTTAGCCCAGGGCCAATCTTCCTCGGCAAAAAAGAGGAGGATTGGCATCAGATGTTAGCTCAGGGCTAGTCCTCCTCACATACACACAAAAATTTTAAAAATAAATAAATAAATAAAAACAGTGGTAACAAACATGATGACAAAGAGGACCTCCGGCACTGGCGAGGAGGGGACTGGTCACTGGTGTGCTGAGAGATGAGGGAGGAGAGAGAGCAGGGATTAAAAGTTAGAGGAGAAAGCAGTCCATCTTGTTCAAATGGGTTAAAAAAAAATGATGTCAGAAGAGGTGAAAGGGATGCCTAGGTTGTGATGACACATTAAGAGCTGCAGGATAAAGATCAGTTGCATGAGAAGAAAGGCATGTTGGGACGGCCCTCTTAGAGTCTGCTGGTTAAGAAAAAGCCCTAGTGAGAGACTGAGAGCTCCTGGTTTGGGGGAATCCTAGTGGGACTCAGACGCTGACTGGACATGGAGAAATTGTATGCTTGGCCAGGAAAGGGAGTGGGAGAGAAGAGCATAGAGTCACAATTTTGGCTGTCCAATGGGACAGTGTTACTGGAGACAGAGGGATCCTAACATATGGCACTGATCCTCAATAGGGTAAAAGAAAGCTGCCAACAGCAGCCTTGCTTCCACTTCCTCATGGGAGGACTGAAGAGGGGAGGCGGTAAAAAGGTGGGTGAGCACAATCTTTCTCTTTGTTCCTCTGCCTTTCCTCGTGCTCACCTTTATTTATTTATTTTTTTATTTATTATTTTTTTTTCCCCCAAAGCCCCAGTAGATAGTTGTATGTCATAGCTGCACATCCTTCTAGTTGCTGTATGTGGGACACGGCCTCAGCATGGCCAGAGAAGCGGTGCATCGGTGCGCACCCGGGATCCGGACCCAGGCCGCCAGCAGCGGAGGATGAGCACCTAACCGCTAAGCCACGGGGCCGGCCCTCTTGCTCACCTTTAACATTCTACTTTCCTTGCTCTTTTCCAGTTTCTCCACGCTACCCTCTCTTTTTCAGGATTTGTTTCTGTGCTACCACATGAGATCGGACAATAAAGGCCATTCTGTGGCTTGTTTATAATGGCGTAGGCTTGGCTATTTTATCTCTTCAACAAATATTTTCTGAGATCCCACTATGGGAGAGGTCCTGTGCTAGGAAGACAGAGCTGAACAAGACAATTGGGCTCGCTGCCCTCACGGAGGAGCTTATAGCTTGGGGCCAGGCAGGTTAGGTTAGCTGACCGATCATACCAGGTGGTCTGTTAGAGGACTCAACTAAACCCGAGAACAAGAGGCTAGAGATCCATTCTTAGGAGGAGAGCAGCCAGGAAAGCTCTGGATAGGGCCAGAGAGGATAACTTAATGGCAGCAAAAATGAGTTCCCCAATTCTATGAATGGAACATGGATTATGGGACGGAGCATTTGTTGTGGACCACCTCTAAGTGTTACATCTTAGGAAGCCTGTCAAAAGGGATCTATAAAATGTACTTTTTATGTAGTTGTTTATAACTACTTAAATTATCTAATTGTTAGGGTGAAAATGCCATAACTCAGGTAGCCACACTGCATCTTTTATCATTAAATTCCTTCCAGCGTTAGGATTCACTATCAGAATGTTGATTCTCTAATATAGAGTTTCCCAAATTTACCTGATCATAAGAATCACTTAAAGCACCTTTGAAAAATATTAATTCCCAGGCCCCTCCTCTGGAAAGCCTGATTCAATAGGTTTTGGTGGGAACCAGAAATCTGTGTTAACAAGGATCTCATGTGATTCTTACAAAAAGGTAAATTTGAGAAACACTAGAGTGGGTAATATGTAAATTAAGCCCCAGGTAGCCAGTTGTAATTTGTCAAATATTTTTTGAAGAGATACTGGAAGAAATCGTAAGATTAATCAAATGGAAAGGCACCAGTTCCCCATGGAATCAGCACTAGAACTTAGCTAGCCTAAGGAGTTTCTATTAAAAGCATGGAGAAACAAAGACTGGTACAAGGTCCCTCAGCTAGTACGAAGGGAGAGGAAGCCAGTACTTATTGGTTATCTTAACAGCAAGTCTAGTCATAAATGCTATAAGTTAATGTTACACATCTAATGAACATCTGGGCTTCTTTTGACCGCCACATTATAAAATCATAGTGTAGGGCGCTTGGTCCACTCTGTGCATTTTATGAACCATCTCATTGGCCTTTCACAACAAGCAGAGTTGAGATTTCAGCAGTTGTCATTACCCTTATTTTATAGGAGAACCTTCCCATGGCCACAGAAGTAGATGGTGACAGAGATGGACAAAGAGCCTTAGAGCTTTACTCCTCTAATTCACCAAACTACCAAACATATATAAAACCTCCCTTGAAGATAATGCATTTTATTTATAAGAACAAATAATATAATTATTAACTAAGATGGATTAAACTAAATGGTGGAGAATTTAGGCCAGATGTCCCTTATTCCTCAAGCAGGTTGTTCTCAGTGCAATAAATGTTACTAACCATGATTCTATTTATATTTTATTGTAATTATACTATGAGTTTAAATCAAGAGTCTGGTATTAACCATGATTCTATTTGTATTATATTGTAATTATACATATGCGTTTAAATCACGAGTCTGGTGTACCTATCCTGAAGCGTTTTAAGAAAAGGAAGAAAAAAGAGAGAGCATTTGGGGGCTGCTTTTGAACAAATGGCTTGAACTTTATCTACACATATACTGTTTATCTGATAGTGTGCACAAATGGGTATTTCTTTAAGATCACACACAAATAAGACTATTGAAGGAGCACCAATGAAATGAAGCTTGTAATAAAAGGTTTCATTTAAATAGAAAGTACTGACTTAATATATTAGTATTGCCTAAGAGGAATGCCATACTCACCCCCTTGGGATGGATTTAACAATGCCAGCGTTGTAATTTTTTTCCAGGTTGGCTCCATAGGAAATGGCAGTAGCAATTATTGTCTGAAATAGAACAAAAGAGGTAAAAAAACCCAAAACTCCATTTGTTGTAACAATTCCTTTCTTGTCAAACTAAGTAATGCTGAATTTTCTAATTACGTATTCCACTTACCACAATTACTTCTATAGGAATAGGGACTGGGATTTTGTGTTTAAATCGATCATTTATTTCCTTAACTGCCATACAGATGATAATGGTGAGTAATCCAGCAATGAAGTCAGCAAGATTGGTATTACCAATATTTTGAAAAATCTCAATCAGAGTCTGTAAAAAGAAAACAATTTTATATACTTCTCATATGAAAAATTATGATATCATCACCAAACAGCACATATATATATCAAGCTTTTAATGATGGTTAACTTGGAGTGGTAAAACTATAGGTGATTTCTACTTTCTTATTTTTGCTTATCTCTATTTTTTTACAGTAAAAATGAAATCTTTTAAAAGAAAAGATATCATTATATACTGTCTTTTACTTGCAGAAAAGCTTTAAAAGTTTATATGTTAAAGTGGTTTTATAGGTGCTATAAAGTGGCCTAATTTTTACCATGTTGATTATGGTATTTTTGAGACTAAAGGCTGATAAACCAAAAAGTCCCAGTTAGCCAGTGTTTTAGGTAAAGTTCTTCCCTAAACCTGAATGATATAGGTGATAATAAAAATACCTAAAATAATTCATATGTAAATACATATGGACTGATCCATTCTTTATAGAAAAGAAAAGCTGTTGAATTGATACACAGGTCAGGTATACATTTTAGGAAATTAGTTTGGTACTTAGTTCAAACTTGAACTAAGATGACTTAAATAAAAGTAACTCTTTCCAAGTGGACAGACAAGTCAGGTTAGGAGAAACTAGTTTTGTATTGTAAATAGGAGGTTTCCTGGAATCAATGTAGATTAACAAGGGGAATCCCAGGAAGGAACACTAATATCTTTGTTATAGCAACTTCAATCCCATAGAAGGCATGACTTGAGAAGGTATTCATTCCTCAATTCTTTGAGACAAGTAATCTCCCAGTGAAGGTCATTTTTCTTTGAATGAGTCCTTTTATAAATATATTTTTATATGAAGACAAAAGAATGGAGCATCTTATAGTTTATAACATGTATCTTACTTATTTTTATAGAGAAACTATACTTAAAATAACTATAATGGCAATCCAGTAACAATTATGTATAATGAACATTAAGTAATCTAGAGTCACTTTGCCAGCAAACTCAACTCTCTAGAAAACATTCAAGAGTAAGGGAATGAGGGGGAAGTTATCGTGCAAGCAAAATACATTCCACCAAGTGCTTGAACACTTGCAGGAACACTTGTAGGAACACTTGCGTAGGCAGCCTCTTGGACTTGCACTCAGAGAGTAGTTTTGCTCTTGCTTTAAACCCAACACTAAGTTTACTTTGTCTGCTTTCAAGAGTCAGTAAAATTGCTAGAGGCAGATACACTGAAGGTAACAAGATGAAGCAAGTAATAGCAGGGTGAAAAAGAAAAGACAGAGAAACTACCACAAGGAGACACAATAACTCAAGAACTTAGGGATCTACCAGAGCAGTAAACAGCCCTACATACCTCAGAGTCTTGAAGGTATTGCTGTCTGGCCCTTAACATACCCAATTTTCTGATGATGACCCTCATTAATTCATGAGCTAGATATAATATTTTGATTAATTGTCTATACAATAAAGGTTTACTTAAAAACAATCAGAATAATTATTCCAACCATAAAAAAATTTTTACCTTACAAAAGTGATCGCCACTAGATTCCCATTTAATCTATAAGAGTCACTTAGACCTTTTAATAAAAATCACCTCTGGTTTATTAAAGATGTAAATGAGTTCCAAAAAACAAAATCAGTTTATATTACACAATTGCATCAAACAAGGCATATGAATATATTAGTTGCCTATATATTGAGTAATCACTCAGGATCTCTTATGAAAAGCTTTACAACAGAAAATTTAACTTATGTGGAAATAAAACTCACCCATATAAACGGAAGTAGTCAGATTGTACTCAAAGATATAGAAATGAGACTCTAAGAAAGCACTGAAAAGTAATTCTAATTTAGTTTACTATTAAAATACTTACTAAAATATGTTTAAAATATGATACACATATGACTCCATATCCAGCCTAGTATTCTGAATAGTTCAGATCACGATAATGAGCTTTTCAGTAAGGGATAATATTTTACTCTATTTCCTACCATGTTTGGAGAATTTTAGGACCCTTTCATTTAAATAACTTCTTCATTTTTGCCGTGCATTACATGGGTGTATGAAGCCATGAAGAAAAAGTTATGTGTGATATTATTATGTATGAGGAAATTTATTGGTTAACTTTTGGAGCCAAATTTATTTTAATTCATCGTATCTCTATGAATATAACAAACCTTTCATAATCACCTCTTGCTGTCAGGTATTTCCTCCTACCAGAACTTTTGTGCATATATAGATCAATCCTTAAAGTGTTATAATACTTATTATAATGGCTTAATTTTTACATACTGAAATAGAGTCAAAGTAATGAATCTGACTAAGCTTAGTGGTGGCTTTCAAAACTTTCACCCATTAGGGCAGAACATTTCAATGTGGGCTTTCTCCTCATTAGGGAAAGAAATGGGGGAGGTGGCATCAATTTAGTAAGCAAACAGAAAGCCTTCCCTTGTCTATTGAGACAAACCATTCAAAGTGAATGGTAGGAAAATGTAATCACTCTTCAAAGGACTCTGTGATTTACTTACATAATTAATTGAGTAGCTACATGGTAGCATAAAGAGTATTACTAATTCTGAATTCTGCCAACACTGTCATTCTTCCTTCTGCATCCTATACCCAGCATCTCTGGCATTTGTGAATTAAAGTTTTTACTTTTTATTTTTCCCAATATTTCCTCCTCCAATTCTTTGTATTCATTATTTCCTTTTTGGGGGCAGGGAGAGGGAGACAATCCAAAATACAACCTTATAACAAAAGAGATGTTTAGTTAACTACATTCCAGGGGAAGCATCTTACAACAGTCCTTGCTGGAGGAATCCACTACTACTCTGCATCTGTTGAAGGATTCTTTCATGAATGATTACAGCTGATAATGTCATAAGCAAAATTCTCTGTTCAGGTACTGAGTGGCTCATTCAACCCTTATGCAATCATTTCAAGACCTGATGATTCTTTCTTTTCCAAAGAGCAAGCTTCTATTCACTGTCACACAGGGATGATTGAAATATCTTCATCTAACTTGGCTGGCCTGAGAGAAATTTCTTGCAAAATTCTACGACATATTGTAATGTAAGACTTCAAGAATAATGTTCAACAGGACATAAGTCACATAATGATTGTGTTTGGTTTAAAAGCTATTTTTGACCTTGTTTTAGTGTTTCCTGGTTACTTTTGTCCCTGTTGAAAGTGGGGTTATTTGCAGCAAGCCTCATCTTAAACATAGTCCTAGGAGACCAGAAGAACTATTTCAGTCTCCTGTCTGCAGAGGTCCAGCAATGGCCAGGGATCCAGGTTAACCATTGGTCTGGCCTCCTGTAATCTGTGTGGATGCAGGCCTAGCAATGTTCACGCAAGGAGGCAAGTACACTCAGCAAGGGGTGTCTTGGTGGATTTATGGGTCAGTGGGTTTGTATAGGGAGTGAACAGTGCCTACCTAGGTAGTCAATAAATACTTATTGAATAGATGAATTGAATGAATGACAGTGAAGGAATAAATGAATGAACAGTTTATGGGGAAAGTGTGAAAGCAAGAAAAAGCAACATGTGTCAGGGACTGCAAAAGTGACAGGACCTGTCAGAAAAAGGCAGTCAGAAAGCTTCAAGTGAACCAAGGACTTGGAAGGAAAAAAAACGACAATGACAAAAATAATGCCAAATCAAGAAACAGCCAATGCTAATGTTTTCTGACTGGCTGGGTCCTGGGAAATGAACAGTAACCTCCATGAGGCCTCTTCATCGTGATGACAAAAATAATAATAATAAACTGAGTTCTTACTGTGAGCCAGACATTGTGCTTTATACAAATTGTCTTTTTTAATCCTCACAATTCTAAGAGGCAGCTACTATTATTACCCCCATTTTACAATTGAGGACACTGAGGCTTAGAGAAGTTAAATATAACATGCCGAAAATCCTATGGGTAGTAGGTGGTGGGACCAAGACTCCAAATCAAGTCTATTGAAGTTCAAAGTCCATGATCTTAATCACTGTCTTATACTGCCTCCTCTGCCTCTGCCCGCTGCTTCGCATAGCACCTGGCCTGTAATAGACGTGGTAATATTTGTTGAATGGATGGAGTAATGTGGGACTATGGCACTGTTGTGAAATTGAGAAAATTCCTGACCACCTCACTAATTTTTAGATATGCACGCATGGCGTTACATTGTTTTAGAAGCTAATACATGGGTCATTAAAGGACTCAAACTCCATTGTTAATGCTAGCACATTATTTTTGCATAGTATCATTCCTCCCCCCTAGCAAGGGTGACATCATGTTACCATTATGACCATTTTTCAAGCATCAGTAACATGCTTCATACAGAACACATATTTAGATCCAAGAACTTTTTCAAATCTAATTAGTGTGATCTACACCCTTCTTTTGCATCTCTTTTGCATGTTGCATCATCTCTGAGTGTAATGTTCCTTTTCATCTATAATTGCTGAGACATTTACATTATGCATTTTATGGACTCTCAGAGTTAGAAAGGGCTTTAGAGATACATCTCCAATCATTTTATTTTACAAACAAAAAAGAAAAGAAGCTTTGAGATCTGAAATAATAATTTCAAAATAACTACTTTTATTGAGTACATGTTATGTGCCAGCCTCTGGGCCAAGTGCTTCTCATGTATCCTTATTCAACTTAATTGGTAGATATTATTACCAACTCCATTTTGCAGAGAAGGAAACTGAGGCATGGTGATTTGCTCATATAACTAGTAAACAGTAGGGGCCGGCCCCGTGGCTTAGCGGTTGGATGCGCGCGCTCCGCTGCTGGCAGCCCGGGTTCGGATCCCGGGGGTGCACCGACGCACCGCTTCTCCGGCCATGCTGAGGCCGCGTCCCACATACAGCAGCTAGAAGGCTGTGCAACTATGACATGCAACTATCTACTGGGGCTTTGGGGGAAATATATAAATAAATAAATAAATAAATAAATAATTTTAAAAAATAATAATAACTAGTAAACAATAGAGTCAGGATATGAATCCAGGTCATCCAGCTCTGAACCTGAGCTTTCGGCCACTATCCTACATGATGTGTCTAAGGTCACCTAGCATGTCAGAGGCAAAGTTGAGACTAGAACTCAAGTCTGTTGCATCCCAGACCAGCCTTCACTTTACCATACCACTTGTTTTCATTAATATTGTTAAGTGCAGTGACACCTCTGAAACCATTTTGACCAATTGAGAACAATGATTTGCAAAATCTGCTTTCTTCAATTTTATTCCTGATTCTATTGCTTCTTTCAGAGAAGAATGCTTTCAGTGGCTCCCAAAGTATGGCATGGAGGAACGTACAGTCTCCAGAGTCAGGTTAAAGAGGAAAAGAATACATTTTTCTCAATGAACCACCCCTGGAGTAAGAGGCAACACTTACATAGATAATGGAGAGAACTCCATTATAGTTTTTGGTTGAAACATTGAGGACGATCTTGAGCTGTGAGACCAACACTTGGAAGGCAGCAGCTGTTGTGAATCCACCAACCAAAGGATCTGCCAGGTACCTCACTATGAATCCGATCTGCAAACCTCCAAATATCAACTAGAACAAGAAGGAGGAAGGAAAAATTAAATGTTTGTCTAGGAGAAGAACCAACTCTCTTGAACCACTAACAAATTAAATTTAACACCAATCCAAACTCTGGTAGCCTGCCCATAACACAAAAATACTTGTAGGAAACAAATCCACATTTCTTAATGTCCTATCTCTCCCTTCCACCACTCTAAAATTTGAAAACCATGTGTAATATGAACCTTGAAGTATGTCTAGATATGTAATAAGAAAAGCAAAAACCAAGTCGCTTATTTCTGGGACTTTCAGGTCCCGTGGCTCCGCTCACCAGAACACTTTTTTCTCCTTATGGGTCCTTGCACACTTCCCTTCCCTCATCCTCATTCGAATCACACATGTTCTTCTGCTTTGCTTTTCTGTCTCTGACTTTGATGATAAATGAGCCTTAATAAGTGGGGTCTTGCTGACTATTTTAGCATCTGACCTAAAACAATATAATTTAGAAAATAACTTTGGAGGTCCAGTAAATTGCTTCGTTTTGCTTTTAAATAATCTTTAAGTCCACATGCTTTACACTTAGTTATTTCAAATAAAAATCATGCCAATCTATATTTTACTTGTAAGTCCATTACCTGTATGATTCCAACCAAAAGAGTAAGGGAGCTCGCAATCAATACTCTTGCTGCATCTCTAGCCGCATAGTCTATCATGGTAGTATTTAATGCAGTTCCATTACTGCTGGATATGAGAAAGTGTTCGTCGGGGGCCATGCTCAGAACAACAGATCCCACCATTAAACTGACCACTGGGAAAGGTCCTGGGGAAAAAAGCCTCTATCAATTAATAATTATTAATCATAAATGTTTAGGATCAACACGTCTACATAGGATTAGAAAGATGTGTGAAATAATTAGCTGTGATTGAGAAAATATTGTTTGTTCACAAAAGAGGCTAAAATGCAGATGTTTCAAGGCATTCATGACCCAGAAATGAGCAAGAGAGACATGTAGGTAGGGAATTATAATTCAGCATTCAGAATGCTTTTTTTTTTTTTTTTTTTGGTGAGGAAGATCAGCCCTGAGCTAACATCCATGCCAATCCTCCTCTTTTTTGCTGGGGAAGACTGGCCCTGGGCTAACATCTGTGCCTATCTTCCTCCACTTTATATGGGACGCCGCCACAGCATGGCCTGACAAGCGGTGCATCCGTGTGTACCGGGGATCCGTGCCCAGGATCTGAACCCTGGGCCACCAGCAGCAGAGCACGCACACTTAACCGCTACACCACAGGGCTGGCCCCCAGGATGCTTTCTTAAGTGCACAGGAAGGGTGTCTAACCTCTCTTTGTGTAATCTTCATGTGGATGGGCAGGGATGGGGGTATTGGAGTGGGGGAAGAATTGTCAGGAAATGATTCCTGGCAGAGGTGGCATACAAGCTGAGTCCTTACCCCTTCCATCTTATTTTTATACCATATAAGCTTATTTCCTGGAGTATCCAATGCCCTGATCTCTGTGCAGCTGAATTCCTTGATCAATATCACAGGGTCCAAATTAGGATAAAGAAACAGCAAAGGGAATGTATAGTTTCTTTTTCTCATTCCAAGACAAATTATTTTTCTTATCAAATGCCAGTCTGTAAGATTCTATGTTTAAAAAGTACTCCTTTTCTTCCAGCAACTGCTCCATTCACTACTGATATTTTTATCCATGATAATGAGATCCTATCTTTTGATCATGGAAGGCTTTAAGAGTTGGGAGGGCTCAGTACCAAAATCCAGTAACCTGGAGTGTCTAAATGTATAGAATACCAGAGAGAAAAAAATCACTTTATCAAGCATTTGATACTGATTGATCTCCCAGGTGGGAAAGTTCTTTCGGTCAATAATCTCTTCCTGATCTCCTTCCACAGACAAGGCAATATGCCAGATACTGGGGAAAATACCACTAAGGACAAGGTTGGGGATCTAGGAGAGGGTTGTATTTGTTTCAAGAGGATTGTCCAGGTAGACATGTCTAGCCAGTAGATGGATGTAGGTGCAAAATTATCTCAGGCATAAATGTCAAAGTAATAAAATAGCGTTAAAACACTCATTTACTAGAACATCCTAGCAAAGGAGAATTCAAATTTTAGGAACGGCAGGAAATAAGCTTATTTTGAGCCATACCAAGAAGGAAAGCCAAGCTTAGTTTCTAAATTGTTTTGGTACAATTTTGCCAGTCTTCCAATATTAGTGACTTAAAATAAATATGCTCTTTAATGAAATAATGAATATGTATTTGATGAACATAATTTAGTAAATGCTAAGTTAATCTAGTAAGACAGTAGATTCAAAGACTTCTTGAAGATTTTTTTTCCCTTGTCATTTTTTATTTCAGAAGAGAATACTTTCTAAATATGGAGTCAAATTTATTATGTTTTTAAAAATCAAAACATGCTAAAATTTGAAGGTAAGCTATAATTTTAACAATCTTTCAATTTTCTCTTCTTCATTAAAAGATGGAGTTAAGTATAAAGCTAAGTAAAGGCATAGTATTTTGAAAGAGCCATTCTTCTATAAGAAGAACCACTGCATCATTGAACAGGAAAAGCAGGCCAGCTACCGAATCCCTATTTCCTTGGAAAACATTAACAAAGATATGGCAGCATAATACCGGTAATATAGCCAAAACACGTTAAACATGGATAAATACAATTGTAATACATGCTTATAATTACCAACTGAGATATGTCTTGATGTTCCAAAGATAAAGTATGTCAGGATAGGAAAAAAGGCTGAGTAGAGACCAAATCCAACAGGAACTGCAGCCAGCAGAGCGTACGCCATGCCTGGAAGTACATCCAAAATCATTAAATTCGCAAACAAAAGTTATGGTATGTTTCTACTATACAAAAAAAGGCCTTTTCATAGATCACCCCAATGTGCAGCTTGTCCTGAGTGGTCTCCTTATTTTGCACACAGTGTCTGGCTATGCTAGGGTACAGAACATGATCTGAATCAGCTGGGATAATGATTGCATCTACACGCAGCACCTGCTCAAATGAATTGACTAAACTGATCAGTAATTCAATCATCCACTGATCAGCTGAGTGGAAAAAAGAAGTCAAGTCAGTTGTTGATTAAAACCTTCCTCAGTTCAGCCCAAAGTCTCAGACCGGTTTTGCACGTAGACGGTTTCGTCTGAATTCAGTATTTCTCTGTGTTCTGAGGGACACGGGGATTGTTGCACCGCCCTTTCTCCTTCCTTGTCAGAGAACAGAAGTTAGATCCAAACAAAGAAAAGATATGACAGTTGTACATAGCAGCAGGCAAGACAACTCTACTAGGAGATCAACTCCTCCACAAGGCTGTCCCAGCAGCTCTGGGTCCATGAATGCCATGCTGTATGGAAAAATCTCAACCTTGCCGTGGACATGGGAGTTGGAAGATGATAATGATGTGTTCTTTTCCTTGGTTAAATAGTTCTTAAGTAGTCAGCACATCTTACTCCACATTACCTTCCCACATTTCACTCCCTCACAGTGAGAGAAAATCAAGCCCTCTGACCCTTGGGTCATGAATAGAGGATTACATTTATAATACTAAAACGCAGTGGTAACAACCAAATATTGTGGCCCACAGGCACCCAAAATTATTTACTGAATGAATGTCCCCAAACCAGGAAATGGGTAACTAAATTATACTTCATACTTTGCAGTTCTATGAAATGAAATTGATGTGATGTATAGAAATACATGTACTAACATGGAGAGATGTAAAGTAAAAGGGAAAAAAGTGAGAAAAAGCAAGATTCAAAATTGTGGAAAGGATGCACGCTCCCACTTTTGTAAAAGTAAACATATGTGTTATATGCATAAAAAATCTGGAAAGACTTTTAATATAATATGAAATAATTCAGATTATTCTGAACACCCATGTATCCAACATTCAGCTTAAGAAATAAATTATTGCCAGTAGAGTTGAAACTCTCTGTATACTCTTCCTCAATCATATCCTCTTTCCTGCCTCCACCCTTAGAAGGCGACTACTATCCTGAAGTTAGTGCTTATCATCCTCAGACATTTCTTTATACTTTTATTTAGATATGCATGTGTGTGTCTAGTAGGATATTTACAAAGACATTAATGGGTTATCTCTATGGTAGGATCAGAAGAAACTTCTGGTTTGTGGAGGAGGTATTTTTTCATGTTCCTTTTATGTATGTTTTCTATAATGAGCACTCATTCATTGAACAACTATGATTATGTGCCTACCATGTGCCAGACACTGGTATAGGTTTGGGGGAAGATGAGAGTGGATAAAACAAAGTCTCTGCCCTTACAGGGTTTGCATTCTGGAAAAATCTATATTACCGATGCAATTATTTTAATATAAAAATTACAACAAGGAATTGCAATAATCACTCATCCCAAGAACAAGGAAGAGAAATGTGACTCCACAAAGGGAAGACAAGAAAAGAAGGAGCCAGGAATGAAAACAATCTGTCTACCTCCTATGTATTTTTTTCAAGTCCTTCTCAAACTTTCGCTTCCCTAAACTGGGCTCTGCCGTTCTTATAAGCCTGGAAAATGGGGAGTTTTTCAGTTTTCATATAGTGTCCCACTTAGGGACAACTGCTACTCAAATATACTGTAATCATCTTTTTTTTTGGTGAGAAAGATTGTCCCTGAGCTAGTGCCTGTGCCAATCTTCCTCTATTTCGTATGTGGTATGCTGCCACAGCATGGCTTGATGAGTGGTGTGTAGGTCCGTGCCCAAGATCCGAACCCACGAGCCCCTGGCTGCTGAAGCAGTGCGTGTGAACTTAACCACTATGCCACGGGGCCGGCCCCTGTAATTATCTTTATTATAAAGGAAGTTGGTACAACAATTTTGAAATTATACAATTTGTAAAGAAATCTCAGCCATTGATTTAAACTATGGAATCTCTGTGTTGGTCCCTTTCATGTGTAGGATGGTGGTATATACTGATGAAAATGGTGCTAACAAACATTTGGAAGCATCTAGAAGGCAAAAGTAGAAAGTGGAGAGCAGGCTCCCCATAGCTGTAACTAAAAACAGCAGGGCTTCATTGGATTTTTGCTGCCTGGTGGGAATTTTTTTTAACAACAAAAGTCCAAAAGACCCCATTATCCTTAGCATTACTGGCTTCTCAGTAACTGGAGCCTGTCCTCTCTGAGGAGTTCTTCCCCGACTCCTCAGCTGCCAGCCAGTGGTTGTATCATGGACCTTGCCATCACTAGAAACTGCAGGACCACCTCTGAAATCTCAATTTTGAGCCTCCCTCTCTCCAACTAGCCACCTAGCCTTTCCACTCACCTACTCCAGAATTCTTATTGCAATAGTGTTTTGTCCTTATAAGGCTTCTATATTCCATCAACTGATCCACTTTCTCTCTCTCCTTGGCGCC
The DNA here is from genome assembly GCF_057802395.1 of Ceratotherium simum simum. NCBI lineage: Eukaryota > Metazoa > Chordata > Mammalia > Perissodactyla > Rhinocerotidae > Ceratotherium > Ceratotherium simum. The sequence goes on from NC_141900.1 coordinate 18,056,228, forward strand.
CTTCTGTCTTCACTTGCCTCCTTGTCCATAGACTTTCACAAATACTCTTTCGTCCCTTGCTTCATTCTCTCTCTCCATCCCTCCTCTTGTCTGGCAAAACCCCAATCTGGCTGAACCCAAACATCCACCTTTTCCATGACACTATTCAAGCAGCTAGATAAACTGGACTGGAGACATCTGCACTTGGGCTGACCAGTTGCATATAAAATGCATGATCATGAGCCCCAGATGGGCATCAACACTTCCTGGTGATCCAATTTCATTTCCTCAGAAAGTGTGCTTTTCTTCTTTCCGAGAAAAAAAATTCTCACACCTCTCCTACTTTCCTCAAACTGCCCATCCCCCTTCTCCATGCAGATGCGGTTCAGAGATGAATCTGTTAGATGCCCCTAATTTGCCTTTTTAGTGTGTGTGTGTGAGGAAGAGTAGCCCTGAGCTAACATCTGACGCCAATCCTCCTCTTTTTGCTGAGGAAGATTGGCCCTGGGCTAACATCCGTGCCCATCTTCCTCCACGTTATATGGGACGCCGCCACAGCATGGCTTGACAAGCAGTGCGTAGGTCCACACCTGGGATCCGAACCTGCCAACCTCGGCCGGTTGAAGTGGAGCACGTGAACTTAACTGCTACGCCACCAGGCCGGCCCCCGGAATTTGCCTTTCTTCGAAATTTCAAACATCTCTGCATCTGCACTGTTTTGTCTGTCTTTCTTTGTTTGAAAATGAAAGAAAGATCCCTCCTGTCTTTAAGGAGCAACCCTCCCACTCCTGTCCTTGAACCCATCCACACTTGCCCCTTCTGATCACTTTTAGTTGTTTCTCCTCTACCTCTTGACCCACTTTCCTTCTACTAGGTCATTCCCACTAGTCACAAATATGTTCCAGTATCTCCTATATTAAAAGAAAAATAAGACCTCCCTTCACTCTACCTTCATCCCTTATCTCCCTCCAGTGACAGCTATTTCTCCCCTCTGCTTCACAGCAAAACTTAAAAGCACTCTCTGTGTTCCGTCATCGTACTCTTCCCCTCGAGAGTATTCGGCACCACCGGCCCTTCTAGCCTTTTGTAAAAAAACCTCCTGTCTTGGCTTCTGATCCCATATTCCTCCAATTATTCTCTTCCTCTAACTTCCTGAGCCCAGCCTCCTCATCTCCCCAACCTTTAACTCCCCCAGCCCGCTTTTCTTCCCCATCTGCCCTTTCTCCCTGGGTAGTCTCAGGCATTCGCTCTCCTTTAAACACTACCTCTTGCTGATGCTTTCTGGATGTTTTTGTCTAGCCCAGACCTCTCCTCTGACCTGCACACTTCTAGTAACTCCAACTCTGTATTTGGCATCTCCACTGAGATGTCTCAAGTGTATCTCAAACTTAGCATGTCCGAAAGGAAATGGGATTTTCCGTCCCAAACCTGCTCCTCAGCCAGTCTTAATCCATTGGCACAGATCAGTGATTCTTGCTCCAAAATGTATGTCAGATCTGTGCAGCTCTCCTGCTTGATCTGGTTCGAGCTGACACACCTAACCTCGGGGCTGGGACTAGGGTGAGGCCAGTGAGGTGCCTGGGGCGCAATATTTAAGGAGGCCGCCTAAGAGTGAGTGCTCAGTGCCTCACTTCCTCAGCGCCATCCCAGCCCTACCTAACCTTATCTCATTCTGTCCACCTACCTTCCCCTCACTGAACTCCACCCACACTAGAATTCTTCCCGTTCTTCCCTTGAAAATAAATAGTAAACTCTTTTTGACCTTAAGGCCTTTGTAACTTTGCCTGGTACACTTATCTTTCTGCTCATTACATGGCTGTCTCCTTCTCATCCTCCGATCTCCGACTAAATTTCATCCCTTCAGCAAGGCGTTCCTCGACCATTCTACCTAAAACAGACCCTCTATCTCCAAATTAAACCCTATCACAGCATATTTAATCCACCACAAAAGATATCACAATCTGTAATTCTTTTTCTTTTTCTTTCCCCCCAAAGCCCCAGCACACAGCTGTATATGCTAGTTGTAGGTTCTTCTAGTTCTTCCATATGGGACGCCACCTCAGCATGGCTTGATGAGCAGTGAGCAGGTCTGTGCCCAGGATCCGAACCGGCAAACCCTGGGCCGCTGAAGCGGACTGTGTAAACTTGACCGCTACACCGCGGGGCCAGCCTCTGTAATTATTTTTCTATTTATCTATTTATTTATTGAATTCCTCTGTCTACCGCTTGACACGAGTTCCGTGAGGTCAGTACGTGTGCCTGTCAATAAGCCACAGAATCCCCATGGCTGGACTCTTGGCTTACAGAATTGGTCTATCAGTATTATTAAGTGAATGAATGATGACAAATGTATAAAAGAACCTCCCAGAAATTCACCTTACAAAGATAATTTTATAGAGATACTGTTTCTGGAAAACATATTACTCATAAAGTAAGGAACTGCACAGTGTATAAATTAAGATCCTAGGAATTAGACTCTGGGTTCAAATCTCAGCTCTACCACCTACCAGCTCCATGACCTTGGGCAAGAGTTAGTAGATTTCTCATCTATTGAAAAGGATATAATAGTAGTTGTTGTGAGAATTAATTGCGATACCTGGCCAAGCCTTTAGCTTGGCATCTGGTACTTAATAAATAAAACTAAAATTTAAATTAATTACCATAAGATACTTGTCTATGAAAACTTGGGAGACACGGAGATTGAAATATCCTTTTTTCATATATAAAGATGATTCACTATCAGGAATGCAATTTGATCCTCTTCACTAAGTGTTTATGGGCCCATCTATTTTGTGCCAGTCTCTGAATGAGGCAATAGCTAAACAAACATGAATTAGACAGTTCCTGTCCCCCAGGAGTCACAGGGTGTTGCCACATCACTGCTATCAGAGTCTGCCGTGCACACGGGCACTTGGCATCATTTAACAGATGAACTGCATATGAGAGCCCCATCACCTCTCTTTCATCCACCTTTGTGACTGAAAACATGGTTGATCAGGCTGGGGCTCCACACTAGGGCCACAGCACATCCTTCTCACAGCACATCTACTTGGCCTGCCCTGAGTAATCTTGAAAGCTCCACAGGCAAATTTTGGCTCACGATATTGCTCAACAATTATTACTAACTTCTGAAATGGTCAAGCCATCTTTTGACACATATCTCCACCCCACCTTCCTTCTCATCACTTGGCAAACTCAGACTTAACCTTCAGGGAAATAGCCCTGATAACTCAACCTCCAGGAAGCCATTCCTAATCCCCTAAGGCTGGGTTGAGTGCCCCTGTGTGCACTTCCTTAGCAGGCAATGTTACCCCTGCTATAGTCCTTATGTTGACTTGTTATCTATTTCCCCATTGGACTATGAGCTCCTTGAGAGCAGGTGGTGCATCTTATTCACGTCCGCATACCTAGTGCCTGGCACATACTGGGTGCTCCATAAAATTATGATAAATACATGAGCTTTCTGTTGTCATGGTCCAGGGGTTTTGTAGAGTTAGGTGGAGGGCAAAAGAAATATGAAGGGGATAGGGAACAAAGGAGAAGGCCCATACTGCTATTTACCAACTAGTCAACATATTTCCAAGATGCTCGTGGAAATATGGCATAAAGCTAGTTAAAAAAAAAACACCTCTATTGGGACATTTTTCTAGAAGATTAAAATAAGGGGAAGATATAAAATAGGCGAGGATGGAGGGTGCAGAAAAAGCACTTGAGTGTAGTCCAGGCTAAAATACTTCCTTCACTTTCCCTTGTCAGTTTCAATCTGCAGGTCAAGACCACATGTGGGATGTAAAATTAATGGGCTGCAATCATCATTTAAAAACATATAAGCAGAATAGAATGGGACAGAATAGAAAATATTAGAGTGTATCACTTCAGTGAGGGTCAGTGTTATTTCACAACACTTGAGATATGTGTCTCCACATCATGATGTAATACATCTTTCTTACTGTGGGTTGTGGTCCATAAAAGTTGGGAAGCCACTGCTTAGGTGATGGGGCTCTAGTTGAAGCCATGCAGCTAGAGAAGCAGCAGGGTTTCCCAGGAAGAGAACTCTAAGGAAGAGGAGAAAAGAGGCAAATCTCTCCATTAAGGGGCACTGAGAGGCGCTAGAGGAAAGCTGAAGGCCTTGAAGGGTGAGCAAGCATTTGGAGCAGACCCATGGGAGTCAGGGGGAAGTTATGAACTGCTGCTGGAGACCGTGACTCTCAATCACTTGGGAGCCAATCCACCAAAACCTTACCTTGCAGCGTACCCACCAGCCCAGTACTAACTCCTGATATGATGTCACTAAGCAGCCATTCCTTGACTCGGTATTTGGGGAGCCAGTCCAAGATGGGCAGGAGAGTCTTCAGCACACCAAGGGTTCTCTTTCTTGAACAACTGTGAAAAGGCAAGAAAACTGGGTTTGCAATCCACTCTTGGTCACAACCAATGCCAGTTACAAAATTTTGAACTGAACTCTACTGATGTTTATAACTATTTAGAAAAAGAAGGAGAATTGCGTGGAAAATACTAACACTGAAGTGCTTGCCATGCTTCTGCCAAGAACTCCATCTACCCTTTTAAATGCACTGTACTAGAAAACACAGGATTAAGTGCTCCCTCCCCTCTTTCACCTTCTTAATCCTCTGCAAAAATATCCCTACACAAGAACCCATTTTCTGGTCCAGCCACAGGTTGATCAATGTGGAGTCTCTAAATGGAGATTAATTTTCATATTTCAATCCCAGGCACCTTCTACTTCTTTTCTTTTTCTTCACAGAAAAATAAACATGCACTGTGTATTTTGGCAATACAAGTTTGGAGCCAGTTTTTACAAAAATCTTAACATGATGAATGTATACCTTGTTGTAACTTGCTACTTAGAATTTTAATTCAACAACCCATAGATAAAAGAAAAAATATATTAACAGTAGGTGGAGATTATTTGACTTGTGATTCAAATAAATTATTTTTTAAATTATATTTATGAGACAATTGGAAATCTTAATGTTGACTCAATTTTTGATATTAAGGAATTATTTTATTTTTTAAAGTGTGATAACAGAATTGTGGTTATATGTTTTTAAAAGTGTCCCTAGAGATATATGCAGACAAAAAGTACACTCTATGAGATTTGCTTCAAAAAAAATAGTGGAGGGGAGCGGGCCCCCTGGCGCAAGCGGTTAAGTGCGCGCGCTCCGCTGCGGTGGCCCAGGGTTCGCCGGTTCGGATCTGGGGCGCGCACGGACGCACCGCTTGGCAAGCCATGCTGTGTGGGCGTCCCATATAAAGTGGAGGAAGACGGGCACGGATGTTAGCCCAGGGCCAGTCTTCCTCAGCAAAAAAAGAGGAGGATTGGCAGATAGTTAGTGCAGGGCTGATCTTCCTCACACACACACAAAAAAATAGTGGAGGGGGGCAAGTGGGTGGCGGTTGGTGAAACAAGATTAACTTTGAGTTGATCATCGTTGAAGCTGGGTGATGGGTAAAAACATAGAGGGGGGTTCATTATACTACTATGTCTACTTTTGTATATATTTGAAATGTTCTATCATAAAAGGTTTTTAAAAAGAAAGAAAATCTTCAGCAGTTGACGGTTCTCTAGTTCTTTGTGTGGGGGATCTGATTACGACTGGACCGTTTGAGTTTAGAGACGGATGGAGTTCTCCCTGGGGGGGGTCCCACTGCCTGACAGTAAAGAACTTGGCGCACACTGCGCTCTCCTGCCTTCCGGCTTTCATTCCGTGTCCCTAACTGAGTGCTATCCTCCCTAGACGAGCTTGGGGCTTTCAAGGACGCATGGTCTGGTGACGGATATACCCATCATCTCTTTTCAATCGAGCCCCTTTCTTCCCCACTCTCCTCAGCCTGACCTTCACAAGAAGGCCATAGGGACCCGCTGTCCCCCAAGGCGCACTCCAGGTGTCCTCCAGAGAGGAGAAAGAGAGATGGGTCTCCCGGAACACACCCTCCCCAAAGATGAGTTTCCGAGACTAGAGTCAATTCGAGCCGAGAATGATGGAGCCACTCTCCGACGACGGACAGCTTTGCGGAAGGGAGAACCAGAATCGGTCCCCCGGTAGCAGCCCAGACGTCCCCGCTGGGCGTTTCGCCGCAGGACAGGCCCGCCCGGCTCCGCTACTCCCCGCGCCAGACCCGCCGCGGCCGCTACCTGCAGCCCTTGGCCAGGCTCTCCCGCAGCGTCGTGCGCTCCTGCGGGCGCCGCTCGTACTGCTGCTGAAAGGCGAGCTCGCTGTAGACCGGCCGCGACACCGCGTAGCTGCAGCTGTACTCGGGGAGTGGCAGCGGCTCCGACTTGCCGCGCGGCGTTGCCATGACCTTCGAGACGAAGGACGATGATGAGGGAGGAGATGGAGCGAGGGAGGAGAGGAGGAGGTGAAGGGGAAGGGACAGGAAGAGACGACCGCCTGTTAGCTGCCTCCCCGCCCCACCTGTTGCAGCAGGTCCCGGAGAGCCTGGTCCGCGCCCTGCGCACCGCCAGCCTGCAAGGGGGTCACCTGGGGACCTTCAGCTCCCTAGCCTACGCCTGCTGCCCGGGGCTCCCGGACTCTGAAGGTAGTGAGCCTCTCGTTCGGGGCTCCCGGAGCTCCACCCAGTCCCCTCCGGAGGCAGCTAGGGCGCTGTCCGCGTCCTGAAATCTACCCAAACCCGGGCTGGGGCCCAGGGCGAGTGCGAGGTGGGCTGCGGACCCTGTGCGAGCCCCTCTCTGCCCGCACCCGACCCAGGACGCAGCCCCAGGCGCGGACTGGGAGAGAAGCACGGGCCTCCAGGGCGGGGCATGGGACCCTGAGGCCACGCTCCCGGGGTCCCGATGCTGCGTGCCCTGCAGGCAAATTCCAGCAGCAGGTCGAAGCTCTCCTGGGGACAGAACTTGGGGCGGGTGGAGCAGATCTCTTCCCCGGGCGTTTTCGTAGCTTCCTTCTCGCTCTCAGCTTCTCAGAAAGAAGGCTGTACTGCCCCCTGCCCACCCGCTCCATGGCCCCGCACTGGTCCCATCCCCACCTACGGATGCCTCCCGGGTAGTTAAGCCAGAGCGGGGTGAGGTGGACTGCATCTTCAGCGGCGATCTCACCTGTTTCAGCTCGTGTCCCGCCCGGAATGCCCCCGGGATGGCCGTTCTGCTGCCTTTATAGCGCTCGCAGAAGGCAGGGAGACGTTTTATTTATGGAGCAACAGAGACACCTTAGTCGAAAAGAGGGACACACAGGCAGCGGTCTTTCCTCACCTATCCCACCAGGAAAGAAATCCTACCCCTCCCACATTCTTTCCCTTTCTCTAACCAGAAGGGCTGAGAATCTTACTGGCTGTCACCCAGGGGCCACCCGGATCCTCACTCACTCCCTAATTACTAACGTGGGCTGCGAGGTCTGGGATGAGACAGCCCCTGGGGAGCAGAGCCCGCTGGAAGAAGAGGTCAGCGATTGCTGGGAGCTCGGACCTTGACTCCTAGGCTGTGTGAATTAGGAAACTCCACGGGGTGGCACACAGCTCTCATACCAGGTGGGGAGGAGGAAAGGAGCAGAGGCCAGTTTTGTATTTAATAAGGCTTTGGATTTCTAGAAAGTCTTTCTTTAGAAGTACCCAAAGTTCGTAATTATAGTGGTTATAGAGAGTTCATAATTTATTCATAAATTTTAGATACAAAGTCTGTGCATTTTACTGTGTGTGTGTGTTATATTTCACAATCAAAATCAAGCGTCCAGATGGCTCCCTTTCTTACCTGACTGACTCTGGTTCTTTCTATCTTTCTTCTCATTCATCTGGACAATCAGGAAGGGAATAAGCTGCACTAGAGAGGAATCAGGACGAGAAAGGAGTGAAGGGGAGCCAGATCTATCCTGCCTCATCAGGGTTTTGTCTTCCACTGGGATGAATCTTGCTAAAACTATGAATGCAGGTTAAGATAAAAGGAGGGAGAGGTTGGTAAATGGGAAGATTCTTCCTTGATTGTCAGTGTTCTGAGGTAAATGCAAAAGAGCCTCCAAAATATGGACCTTCTGGACACCAGCCTTCAGTGGCCCACCCAGCTGGAAAATACAGGCCAAGACAATTCTATAAGCTCCAGGAAGTAGAACTCCTTGGAGGAGAGCCCTAGCGTGAGTTCCCTGAAACTGTATTCCACACGGTGTGAGCATGTGCATTTTTCTGAGGAATGCATGAGTCAACAGCTTTCAACAGATCTTCAAAAATTTACATGACTCAAATAAGGTTAAAAACCATTGAAGAAAGAGCCTAAAAAGAAAAATCCAGGTCATGGACTTTAGAATTCTTATTCACCTGCAGAGGAGATTTTGTTTATATATACCAGGGGTTCTTTAAGGCTATTTTGCCCCCCAGGGGACATTTGGCAATGTCTAGAGACATTTTAGGTTGTCATGGCTGAAGGGATGCTACTGAGATCCAGTGGATAGAGGACAGGGATGCTACTGACCATCCTACTATGGAGTTTGAAGTCCCTCTAAGGTTCTGTATGTTATTCAAAATGTACTTTTATTAATAAATTGCTACATGTAATAAGCATACACGTCTCTCTCACATGTATATATAGTGTATATATATACACTATACATGCATTTTCTGTATGCAGCACGTTATTCTTGGATATGTAACTCAACTCCACTGAAATAGAGGCAAGTATTTATTTTAAAGTAGATTCTGAATGTACAGCACTCTGTATACCCTCACACACACCTTCAAGATCCAGTTAAAGCACTATCTCCTCCATGAACATTCCTTGATGCTCTCAGTCAGAATTAATCCAGTCCCTTTTCTGGACTCTCTTGGCACTTTATCTGATCCTCTCTTAAGATGCCTCTCACTATCTACCTTAGTATCATAACTTTATTTACATACAAGTCTTATCTCCCTCACTAAACAAAAACCTCTTGAGGGCAAGCACTATGCCTCCCTCCAACCATTATTACCTTCTATAATGTTTTCCAAACAGATATATCTATAGCCCAAACATATTTTTTTTTAAAAACTAAAAATTACATTACATATGGTCTACAACTTCTTTTTTTTTTCAATTAAGGCTATGTCACAGATATCTTTCCAGGTGAGTACATATGGATTTTTCTTAACTTTGTCAATGGCTGCCTAGGATTTCATACTATCAATTCATATACTTAGTTCCACGGTAACTCACATAGATGACTCACAATTCTTTACTGAGTTAATTTGGAGGCAATCTGTGCTAATATAAATATAACCCATATCCCATTCTGATAGGGATTTCTGCTCCCTGTTACTTGCCATTTTGAACACTTTTGGTCTGGTCCAGTCAGCTCTGTGGACCACTTTGTATCAGAACTTGGTGATGGTTTGGTGGTGGTGGTAGTGATTCAAAGGAATAAGGAGTGAGGTAGAGGTGTCAGGAGAAGAGAGGAGAAAATAGACTATCAAATAACACCAGGAGGCAAGGGCGTAACTTCCCTTGGAGAGTATACAGAATTCTTCTTTGAACTGCATCTCTCTATGTAAGAATTGGGTTTAATAATCATCACATCATAATAAGCCCCTGCAAGTACCTGGATGAAGATATGGCTTTCTTGTTAAATGCCCTTTCTACAGAACAAATAAATGGTGCATGGACAGAATGACATCTCCCTTACAGGTTTCTCTAAAATTATAGAGCTGCTTTTCTCACAGGTCTGAATTTGGCTGTCTTTTAAAAACAGAGAAGAGTAGGCGGTGATAACAGCTTGCTCTCCCCACCCAATTTGCTCTTTATATTAAACACCTCAAATTACTCACTTAGGCTTTACGATTTGTAGCTTAAAGCTTGATTTAAGCTTCACCTGTTTCACATAGAGGTGGGTGGTTCTTGTTTACCAGAATTGAATCATTTCCAGAACTTCTTTCCAAAGAGACAGATGTGTCACTTCAAAATAAATGTCCGACAGTATTATTGTTACTTTCCAGCACTTATTTAGCAGTTAATGCTGATTTAAAATGCATTTTCTTATTTATCATTTAGGCATTTGGAGTGTAAGACACATTCCACTATTAGATCTACACATTCGCTCATTCATTCATTCAAGGATTTATTGAGAATTTATTAGTGCTGGCTATCGATACAATGATGAACAAAAGAAGTATGGACCCTTGTCTCACATGTATGGGTGCAGCAGACGTGCATCAAATGGTCACAAAATGTATACTCTATTTCACCGATTCCAAAATGTACATTTTTCACATTTATCAGGACTCATCTTACAATTGATTATGTGCTATAGTTCAATTGGCAGCATTTTTTTCTGTCTTAGTGGTTCATAAAATAATTGTGAGTTTTACAACCAAGGGCATACTAGAATTGACGAAATATGGGTACATATATAATATCATAAGTGTATCTGTATCTTGTAACTGTGTGTTACAAGAATGATTTAATTGAGTCCTGTGTTAATCTGAATTGAGAACAGTTCATCTTGCTACCTTTTCCTGGTCTAGAGGGCAAATATTGCAGTGTAAATTTTTACTTTCGTTTTTTTCTTTATGAATTAAAAAGTTCTCTAATTAGAAGAATTGCAAAATAATGGAAACATGCAAATAATGCCAAAAAATTCTATTTTCAAAAGCAACCTAGATTCTGATTTTTATCATTTCTACCTTTGAATTGTAGTGTTTGTAGTTTATTTATTATTTTTTATGTAGAATTGAAATCACTTCTGTTTGGAGGCAGTGTTTGGAACCCACAGATATCTGCATTTCAAACAGAAACAGTGTTCACATTTCGGGTTGGCATTGTGATCAATAGAAACTCCGAAAAATCAATTGCTTGGGGAAGTGGTCATTTTCCCCAAGGAGATTAACTCTAATTCTGAGATTTTATTTTCACTGTGCTTGTTAATTTTCTCAGGACAATAGATGCAAAATTTCTGCCATATTTATACAAAAAAGAGAACTTAAATTTTCTCTCACCTGTTCTGATTTCTCCTCCGAACAACTGATTGGGCTGCTTTTCAGTAACCATCCAGTTTTGTATTCAATGGTCTCTGTTAGTTTCCTGTATGTTACTTTTTTCCCTCTCCAGATGTTAGATATGCTCCTTGAAGACAGAAGGAATACCTTATATGTCTTTTATGGTATTAAAAAAGAAGGGGCCAGCCAGGTGGCGTAGTGGTTAAGTTCACGTGCTCCACTCGGTGGCCCGGGGTTCACAGGTTCGGATCCTGGGCGCAGACACATGCACTGCTTATCAAGCCATGCTGTGGTGGCGTCCCATATAAAGTAGAGGAAGATAGTCACAGATGTAATTAGCCCAGGGCCAATCTTCTTCAGCAAAAAAGAGGAGGATTGGCAACAGATGTTAGCTCAGGACTAATCTTCCTCAAAAAAGAAGAAGAAGAAGAAGAAGAAGACATGCCTACAGGGGACAAGTTGGAAAATACATTAAAATAGCCATCACTTCTTATCTAATTACCCAGATAGTCATCTTTAAGCTTTTTGCTATTTCCTGCTTGTCTTTTTTGTATATGTTTCAAGTAAGTAAGATTATAATGCCAATCTTCTTTTGTATCTCCATAATACCTTGGCAAATTATGACAATGTAATAGGTACTGGAGAAATACTTGTTAAATTATTAATCGATTGGTCATTTAATGATGGGATCTTGAGAAATTGTAAATTGTAAATTGTAAATTGGAATGAAACTAATTTAAAAAGATGAGAATCTTTTTTTTTTTTTTTAAAAAGAGCACTAAAAAAAAGAATTTGGTCTAAACCTATGTGGCTGTCCATTCCAATTTAAAACAACTTTCAGTGTCAATAAAATTCATTTTTAAGTAATATAATTCAGGGCCGGCCCTGTGGCTTAGCGGTTAAGTGTGCGCACTCCGCTGCTGGCGGCTCGGGTTCGATCCTGGGCGTGCACCGACGCACCGCTTCTCCGGCCATGCTGAGGCCACGTCCCACATACAGCAACTAGAAGGATGTGCAGCTATGACATACAACTATCTACTGGGGCTTTGGGGGAAAAAATAAAAAAATAAAAATTAAAAAAAAAATAATATAATTCAATGTCTCAGATAGTAGAGGAAATATCACATTCTTTAATATTAATCCAAATTTGATATGTGGCTTAGTACATTTGTCTTTCATTAGCGTAAAATAATAGCATAGTTTTCTAAGCAAAGAGTAACTTGAGGGCCCATCCAAGTTTCTTATTATTTAAATGTATTTAACTTTTAAAGTTTCCTTGCACACCTTATCCCATGAACTCTGTGGTTTGTCAATGGAGGGCGAGAAGGGAAATTTGATGGATGTTTCAAGTAAAGGCTATCTGCTGTGTTGTCATGAGTTGGAAGTTTAAGTATTCCATTCATTCATTCGTCCATCCATCCATTCATTTATTCACTCCGTGAGTATTTATTGAGCCCCTTACTTGTATCAGACACCATCTTAAATGTTGAGGATAAAGCAGTGAACAAGTTTGACAACGTTCCTGCCCTCAAAGGACTTATAGTCTAGTGGGGGAAAATGACTTTAAGCAAATAGATAGATACTATTCTATTATGATAAAATCTATGGGAGAAATAAACAGAATGATGTCATGTAGAATTACTGATGAGGGCAATGCACAGCCTTGGGTGGGGAGGACGGCTTTCAGTGGGGTGGTCAGGAATGGCCTCTCTCCTGAGGAGGTGAGATTTGAAGAGAGATCTGAAGTATGAGAAGGGGACGGCCTTTCTGGAAAAGGCACCAGCAAATGCAAAAACTCCTGAGTCAGTAAAGAGCTTGATGTGCTTGAGAAACAAAGAAGAAGGCAGCATGGTTGAAATCCAGAGATGTCAGGTCTGGAGACAGCAACCTGGGAGTCCTCAGTATGTACGTGACAATTAACACCAGTCATTTAGGGAGAAAGGGTGGACAAATTAAAAAAGGCCAACACCAAGTCCTTGAGAGGTCCCGGCAGGAGGATGTAAAGTCCAGGGAGTCTTTGAACGCAGGTAGAGAGAGAAAAAGTCTAAAATACTTGGAACTCTTTGGAGAACTACTCCCTGAATAAATTTTTTTGGTAGCTATGTTTTTGAATGACATATGGAAAGGGAAAAAATCTTAATATTTAGAATTTATTCAATTGTTTCTAATTATTACATGTGTGATTAATAACTTTACTTTTTCCGGTACTGGTGGTACCTTACTTACACTCAGCAAGTTCTCCTCCGTAGTCCAGGTAACGCATGTAGATCTGAGCAGAAATTGATCCAGGCAATAGCACTAACTACTTTTGGTGGAAAACAACAGCGTATCACCTGAGGCAGTTGATCCTTCTTCTTTTGGCTGGCTTACAGCTACTTTGCTTTATAAAGAATGCTTTTCAAATTCATTCATATCTCCTCTATTGTAACAACACAATTAATCTAGAATCTACTAATTCTTCATTTAAAAACGAATCTTAAATATCAACAGAGGGAAATCCTATCATGCATCAAGGGACAGATTGGTGCGATGAGCGGAGAAGAAAGAGGGAAGAAAGAAGCTGAGGGAGGCAGCAGAAAAAGAATCATAGGATGGGGACTGAGGAGAAAGACCAGGATAGAAGCTCCTGGCATCATTTCCACTGGATGTGCCCTGTTACCCAGTGTGACCTGACTTGTAAGTTGACTTGAAAACTAAACTGCTTTTGAGCATAAGTATCACCTTGAGGTGGATATTGTTATTCCCATTTTATAGATGAGGAAATGCACACAGACAGGTTAAGTGATTTGCCCAAGGTCACACAGTTTGGCTGAGCCGGAATATGAACACACGTAGTTTGATTCCAAAGCCCACTCACTCTCTTAACTTCTGTGCAACTATCCAGGGCTTTAGCAACATCAGTACACCTCACCACTATATCATAGAATTTCTAGTCTTATCTTATTACCCCATCCCAGGCTTCATGGTCCCTCCACTAAGTTTCAGCTTTTAATTCCCTTCTTTTGATATAATATTTTAAAGTATGATATACACAGACAATGGGATACCCTGGGATACTAACAAAGTGGATCAATATATACGGTCATGTGAAGAAACCCAAAGTGTATTATAGATGAAAAAAAGGCAAGGTGCAAAAAGCGTGTATAGTATGCTCATCTTTGTATAAAATGAAGGGAATGTACATTTGTTTACGGTATTAATCAGAGACCTAGCAAGAAAGAGATAACACCCTGAGATAGAGTTAATGAAGGGCCGGTTTACAAAAGTGTGGGCAGAGTCAAGGAAAACCAACAAGGCACGGTGAAGCACCTCAAGGCTAGTAGCTGCAGGGAGCTGTCAGCTGTCTATTGTCATAGAAGAGAGCTGTCAGCAATCCCAGCATGAGGGGGGAGGGGCGGGGGCGGTTACCAAAGCCCAGAGTGTTGTTGGAGAGGGCTGCCCAACAGGAACTGTGGCCTCAGTAGAGGAATGGAAGTGCTGCTCATTCCAGGCCCAACAAGGAAGGAGCTGGGGGAATAAAAATACCCCTACTTCTCCCTGCCTACCTCTGATCTCCTGCTGGTAAGTACTTCCCCACCCCTCCGTTCCTCCATTGCTCAAATTCTACGGGAAGAACCCAGAGAGCTAAGGAGCTGTGACGTTGCCCATAAGGCCAGTCTTCAGGGTACAGAGCAGAATAGAGAAAGGTAGAGAGAGGATAGTGTGGGGCGCATGGAATATCCCTACGTATAAACATAGAGCATTTCTGGAAAGATTCATAAGACACTAGGTTCTGATGGAAACAAGAGACTTTTTAAAAAGTATGCTTTAGCACCGGCCTGGTGGCATAGTGGTCTAGTGCACAGGCTCCGCTTTGGCGGCCTGGGGTTCGCAGGTTTGGATCCCGGACGCGCACCACCACACCGCATGTCAAGCCGTGCTGTGGCAGCGTCCCATATAAAGTAGAGGAAGATGGGCACAGATGTTAGCCCAGGGCCAATCTTCCTCAGCACAAAAAGAGAAGGATTGGCATCGGATGTTAGCTCAGGGCTAATCTTCCTCACAGAAAAAAAAAAAAAGCTTTATTTTTAGAACAGTTTTAGATTTACAGAAAAATTGAGAGTACAGACAGTTTCCACATACCCCACACCCAGTTTCCCCTACTATTAGCATCTTAAATTTGCATGGTATAATTGCCACAATTAAAAAAAATTATTGATACATTATTATTAACTAAAGTCAATAGTTTGTTGAGATTTTCTTAGTTTTTACCTAATGTCATTTTTCTGTTTCAGGATATGACATTACATTTAGTCATCCTGTTTCCTTTTTCTTGACTGTGACAATTTCTCTGACTTCCCTTGTTTTTGATGACCATGACAGTTTTGAGAAGTATTTTTTAGGATGCTCCTCTATTGGAATTTGTTTTTTCTCGTACTTAGACTGGTGTTATGGTTTTTTGGGGGGGGAATCACACAGGCAAAGAGCCTATTTCATCACATCATATCAATGATACATAGCATCAACATGACTTTTCACTGTTGATATTGACCTTGATCACCTGGCTGAGGTAGTGTTAGTTTTCTCCACTGTAAAGTGACTCTGCCCCACCCCACCTCCCTTTCTATAGTATACTCTTTGGAAGGAAGTCACTCTATGCAGCCCACGCTTAAGGAGTGGGGAGTTAAACTCCAACTCCTTGAGGGCAGAGTATCTACATAAATTACCTGCAATTCTTCTGCAAGGGAGATTTGCTCCCCCACCCTTCATTTATTTAATCATTTATTTATGCCAGTATGGAACCATGAATATTTATTTTATACTTTGCATTATAACCCAATACTACTTTATTTTGTTGATCAAGTTGTTCTAGCTTTGGCCATTAGGAGCACTTGCAGTTGGCTCCTGTGGCCCTTTGACAGGCCGCCATCAATGTAGAATGGGTTTTTGTTGGTTTGTTTTTGGAGCACTTCCTTACTTTCTGGCACTACAAGATGCTGCAGGCTTATCTTGTATATTTCCTGTGCCAGTCCTTTAATTAGCCAGTTCTCCAAGGAACTCTGGCTCCTTTTATTGGGGAATGGTATTTGAAACCAAGATGTGGACAATAGGTTTGCTCATTGCTACTGGGATGTCATTGCTTCTAGGTCCTCTCAGCTGACAGAGCAAAGAAATATATGTGTGTATATTATGAAATAATATTATGTAATATTTTATTATATAATATATTGTGAATTATGTGAATAAACATATTTATAATATTTCTATATGTAGCCATCAATATCTCTATTAAGCTAAATCTAAGTTCATACTAATGAAGAGATTTATTTTTATTGTACAGTATTTTGTGCTGTTTGAGTTTTTTTTTTCCCCTAGGTCCATATGTTAGTTTATCAATCATCTACAAAGAAATAATATGAAGATTGAAATGTCCTAGTGATAAGAGAAATTGTGTATATCTATGTTTTGATAGATATGGATTACTAGATGCAAAAAAAAGGTCTATTGAAGAGATGTATATATGTCAAAATTTTGTGAATCAAACCTTTAAAAATATGTTAGGAGAGTTAGGTGGTTAAATTAACTCCTGTGAGTTAGTCTTCTATAAAGTAAAGAATGATCCCCCTGTGTATTTGTTTTTTTTTTTTTTTTTTTTTTAAAGATTTTATTTATTTTATTTTTTCCCCCCAAAGCCCCAGTGGATAGTTGTATGTCGTAGCTGCACATCCTTCTAGTTGCTGTATGCGGGACTCGGCCTCAGGATGAACGGAGAAGTGGTGCCTCGATGCGCACCCGGGATCCGAACCCAGGCCACCAGCATCGCAGCGCGCGCACTTAACCTCCAAGCCACAGGGCCGGCCCCCCCTGTGTATTTGTATGTTGCTTGAGTACCTCAACATGGTCAAAATGGAATTAATTATCTTCTTTCAATACCATTCTTGAACTTCCTCCTCCTCCTGGATTTCCCATCTTGGTGAATGGCATCCCATCCATCCATTGTGCCCACGGCAGAATCTTAGGAGCCTTCCTTGATTCCGTCTTTTTTTGTTGCCTTTGATGTCATGTACTGTGGAGTCTACTGTTTGAATAACTTTCCAGTTCCTCTGTTTCTCTCCAACTCCACCGCTGCTGCCTGGGTTTAGGCCAGGATTACCCCCAAGGCAATAGCCTCCTAACAGGTCTCCCTGCTTCTCTTCTTGTTCTACTCGCAAGTCCTTCTTCAAACCAGCCAAAAACAGTTTTAGAAATGCAAATTTGGTCAGGTCCGTCCCTAGCTTAAAATCTTTCAAAATGGCTCTCCGTTGCCATCAGCCCTCTTCTTCTATGCATCCATGGTACTGAGCTCTTTTTTCAATCTCTGGGCTTTGAGACCTGCTCTTGCTCTGCTTGGAACTCTTTCCTCCTTTCTCCATTTCTAACTTTTGTCTTGGTTTCGCTGTCCCTTTCGTGGCGCCTTCCCTAGTAGCCAAAGGCCAGGTTAGATGTTCTTCCTACATGGGTCCTTAGCACTGTTAACATATGTACACTTACCACGCTGAAGGGAACTTGTCCAAATCCACTATCAGCTACAAACTCCTTGAAGGGAAGGGCCTTATCAAGAGTGTAGTGGAGTCACACTGTCTGGCTTTCTGTCTTCGCTCTGTCCTTTTCTACCTGTATGACCTTGGGCAGTTATTTAGCTTCCCCAATTCAACTGCATCATCTTTAAAATAAGATTATTTGAGAATAGCACTTAACTCAAAATGTTGGTATGAGAATTAAATGCCATGCCTGGCACATAGTAAGCTCTTGATAAACGCTGGCTATTATAATTGAGTTTTGGAGCCCTGGGGAGCAGTTTGAGTTAGATCTTGGTATATTTCGAGCTTCATTTCAAAAAAAGGTACATGACTGTATGTATATATGTTATTTGATGTTGCCAGGAATAGCTAATTTTATCTGTCAAAAATTTCCACCTAACACGCTCTTTTGAGTCACGGATTTTGGCTTTTAAGTAAGCTAAAGGTTGTTAATTGGGAGAAAGGCCAGAAAAACTTATCCACGGCTTTTGAATCACATGTTGAACAAATCTGGCATCACAAGCGTCAAGCTGCCTTCTGTTTCTAATCATTTTTCTTTCTAATTTAGTTTCTCCCACCAAAAAGGATTATAATTGATTTTCATTGCAGAATCCATGGACGATGTCACAAGACGTAAAGGCAATTATTTTCCAGTAGATGGAACCCATATTTGCTGAACGTTGCCATTGGCTTTATCCCAAGTGCTAAGCAGTAGCAATTCTTCCCTAAATTGAGACGACGTATCACTGATCTGAACTGGTAAAAGTCTTGGCTGAGAGAAACCTTTCTTCTCACCTACACGTTTGAGATTCTTAAGAAAAAGAAAAAAAAAAAAAAAAAAAGACAAGTGGCATCATCTTATTTGTGGAAAACTCTCCAAGAGCATACAGGTCAGTGGTCTGGGCCACGAAGGCTTTGAATCCAAGCCCTATCTCAAAATAAACTTCCCTCAGGGAATTTCACTTTCTTTTCTAAACTGTGAATTTTCTTTCCTTCCGTCTCTTCATTTCCCAATATCTACCCCCTCCTACCCTTTATTCTGACCTTAAGAGAACAACCTCCCTCCTCCTGAGTTTCCATATTCTGCTCTCTCATCCACACTTCTTATCATTTTCTAAGTTGAGGCATTTGTCCCTGCTTTGGAATTCTTATAAAAAGAGAGGAATCTGGAAATGACTTTTTGTCAACATGAAAGCCAATATCTTGTAAAATAACAAACATTTACAAAAAGAGGAAACTTGGAAGTGCAGCAAAGAACAACAATCAGGAACAATGCTGTTCACCCCTCCTCTCTGTCTATCCAAAATTGACGAATCAAGTCTTTGCTCACAAACTTCCTCCAGCAAGTCTCACCAACATCTGCCTGGGATTGAATGCTCCTTTCTTGGAGATCTTACTATACTTTTATTTTATTTCTACCACACTTTTGACATCATCTTGTAGTTGTGCCAGTTCCTTCTGTGTTTGTGGTAACCCCCAGTATAAATAACTTTCTTGAGAGCTGAAGCTTATTTCTGTGACTTTGGGCAAGCTTCCTAACCTCTCTCACAAGTATAAGGAAGTAATAATCATTCATCACATTGTGATCATTAAATACAATGATAGAACTTTCTGGACGACAGTACAGTGTTCAATAGTGAATTCCTTTTCCTTTCTCTTTCTTCTTTGGTCTCCTCCATGGTTCCCATGGCTGTCCAATGGTAAGTGATACACAGCATTGATTCAGAGTACGGGCCCTGGGTTAGAGTCCCCACTCAGCCATTGCCTAAGGAATTCAGGAAACATACTTAATCTCTCTATGCCTCATTTTCCCTTGTCTGCAAATTGGGGATAATAATATTTACTTCCTAGTTTCCTGCAATAATTAAATGATGAGGAGTAGATCAAGTAATTGGAACCTAGAACACAGTGAGTACTCAACAAATGTTGGCTGTTATCATTATCATAACGTTCAGTGTAGAGTAGTTGCCTAAAAAATACTCAAAACAAATTGGAAAAAAATTCATAGCACTAGGGCCGGCCCTGTGGCTTGGTGGTTAAGTGCGCGTGCTGCGATGCTGGTGGCCCGGGTTCGGATCCCGGGTGCGCATCGAGGCACCACTTCTCCGTTCATCCTGAGGCCGAGTCCCGCATACAGCAACTAGAAGGATGTGCAGCTACGACATACAACTATCCACTGGGGCTTTGGGGGGAAAAAATAAAATAAATAAAATCTTAAAAAAAAAAAAAAAAAAAAATTCATAGCACTATCCTTTTAATAAACAGATCAGCTGAGGTAACCTTGGTCACTGTGTTCTACCCAATGGTTGTCTTCTGTTCTATTTAGTTTGCTAATTTATCTTACACCTGGACCTTGTAAATCATTTGCTGGACCAGTTCAAACTACATTCAAGTAATAAAAATCAACAATTGTTTGGAAGACAAAAGCCAGAAGGAATTAGTAAGTAGAATTATAATCAGATAGGAAAGGTGTTTAACGAGGCTGAATGAGCGATTCCCACTGGTATACATCTTATTTAAAATCTTAATTAGAGTTCTGGAAAAGGCAAAGTCATATGCTAATTTAATGTTAATATAATTACATTAGGAAAGACTGGAAATGCTAATACTGCCTGAGGAGTAATGGAAAGAAATCTAAGGCTTTTTCCTTCCAAAGAGCTCATAATGTATTATAAACATCTCCTTAATGTGAACAGTATTTCCAGAAAAGTAAAATAAGATTCTTAACTCAAAAATATTGCTTTCTTTTTAAAAAATTTTAACTTGAAGGGTCGGCCCGGTGGCGCAGCGGTTAAGTGTGCGCGCTCCGCTTCGGCAGCCCAGGGTGCGCAGGTTTGGATCCCGGGCACGCACGGACACACCGCTTGTCAAGCCATGCTGTGGCGGCATCCCATATAAAGTAGTGGAAGATGGACACGGATGTTAGCCCAGGGCCAGTCTTCCTCAGCAAAAAGAGGAGGATTGGCAAGGGATGTTAGCTCAGGGCTGATCTTCCTCACACACACACACACAAATTTAACTTGAATTTTACCAGTGTTATAATTTAAGGAACCGCTAGTTCTACCAGGGTGAATAAGATAAATAGCAGTCTCCAGCCCCTTCCCCAGTCTCCCTTCCCAAAGGCAACCACTTGCAAATGCTTTGGCTGATTCTTTGACATGTATGTCCCTATCTCCAAATGATATTCACGCATTTCTGTTTATTTTTTTTCAGTTTTCTTACTATGTGAGATGAGGATTTAGCTCTCTTTCCTGTGTTCCCACCACTGCCAAACCTCTGCACACTCCCCATTTCTCCGTCTCCCAATACAGGGTCACATTTTTGGTGAGATTCATGTGAGTATTCACATTAGTATAATTTGGGTTTTTATTTGGAATGGAGCTATATGGTAAGCCACTACTACTTTTTATTTCCTAGGTTTTTTCTGGTGTTCCCTTGAGTTTTAATTGTCTTGTTTTTCTTTTTTGGGTGTCTATTTCTTTACCTTGTATTATTTACTTAGTTTTCTATGACGACTAATACTTATCACCATTTAACCCAAACCCTCTTCCAGCATAACTGATGTCTCCTTTCCGTATGTTCATTATGTTCAATACATTCATTCACATCAGGTATTAGATTAACTTCATCTTCTTGAAAAAGCATCTCCCAGATAAGTCTGAGCTGCTATGTAGCTAAAAAATCTCCCTTTACCATCATCCTGTGGGTTCTCTCTGTCTCTCCCCTGCACAGATCTCCTTTTCCTGGTTCCCATCTTCCTCTTCTTGGTTTACTCATCCTTTAGGTGGAGCACATCCTCTATCCACCAGCTTTCTGAGGAAGGATGTGTGGGAGGTAAAATTTTTGAGAACTTGCAAGCCTGAAAATGTCTTTATTCATTACTCATACTTGATTTATAATTTGTTTAATGAGTATAGAATTCTGGGTTGGAAATAATTTTCCCTCAGAATTTTGAAACCATGGCTCCAATGTCTTCATCTTCCAGAGTTCCTTTTGAGAAATCTGAACTCATGTGGATCCCTTAACCTTTGTGTGTTTTCTCACTGGAAACTTATAGAATCTTCTCTTTGAACCCCACTCAGTGGTGTGGGTCTATTTTCAGGCGTTGTGCTGGGAATGTGGTAGGCCTTCCTCCTATTTTTTCGTGAGGGCTCTTTTTTATGTTCTGGAAAAAAATTTTTATAGCTTCCAATTCGGATTTCACAGGTGTATTGAAATAAGAACCCGTGAAGCTGTTAAGAATCTCTGAAGATGTTAAGAGTTTAGTTGTTATTATTTGCTAATGTAGTACTTTTCTTCTTCCTGCACACTTTCTATTTTCACCACATTTTTTTCTGTTTGTTTTTTGGTCTCTATTTTTTCATATTAGAGGCTTTTCTCAGATCTCCTCAGGCTTGATTGCCAGCTCATATTTAAAACCGGGGTCTCAAGAGTTGCCTGGAAGCTCTGAGTGGGTGAGAGATCCTGTAGGGTGAGCTGGCCAAGCCATTTGTTGGGGAACCTCTGATGTCAACACCATGTCAATATCATTAGGTCTTTCCTCTTGTGTCTGATTGATTCCCGCCTGGAAAAAGACTTGTTTGGTCTTCTGCCTGGAAGTAAGGAACTGGCTGCTGTCATTCTGGATTGAGGAAGAAGTTCTGCAATTAGTATGTGTACATCATTTCCTTAACTTCTCTGTGTTCTGTTTATTAAAAAGACCTTCTGCTTTACCCTCTTCAAAGAGGAAAACTGCTTTCTGCTGGGTGAGGGAGGATAATTACCCAGCATTCTGGAAGAAAAGAGAGGCATCTAGGGATCTTATTGCTTCTCAAACGCTTTCAACCAACCCTCCTTATTTTTGCCAGAATAATACCCTTTATCAGAAGTAGTTGGTGTCACCAATTCCTGAGCCTTGATTATTTGGTGGTTTAAATTGACTTTGTTCTTGGCTTTCCCCACTGAGGAAACAGAATTCATTCTTCCTCAGTTCTGCTAAGTCAGTACCCCTGGTTCATCTGCTTTGCAGCTTCCAAAAAGTTGGTGCTATTTCTTCTCATGCTCACTTTATCCTTGGAGGTTTATGCTTTAAAAATTCCCTTTACTATAGTTTTAGTGTGGTTTAGGAGAGAGAAAAAGTGTGTGTTCAGTCAGCTATCTTTTTGCAGTTCTGTTTTCTTTAGGTGAAAACCCTACATCTGGTATTTTCCGTGTTTGGGGAGTTCTGCTTCTGCCTCCATTTGGAAATCCAAAGGCAGCAGCAGGCTCCGGGCATGCTGAGCTTGGAGGACCCACTCCCTTTCAATTCTGAAATGTGCAATTGTGCTTTGGTTTCCCAGACAGGTAGTCTAATTAAAAATAAAAATTAGCCAAATTGAGAATCAATAAAAAATTATGGGGGGCCGGCCCCGTGGCTTAGCGGTTAAGTGCGCGCGCTCCGCTGCTGGCGGCCCCGGTTCGGACCGGGCGCGCACCGACGCACCGCTTCTCTGGCCATGCTGAGGCCGCGTCCCACGTACAGCAACTAGAAGGATGTGCATCTATGACATACAACTACCTACTGGGGCTTTGGGGGAAAAAATAAAAATAAAATTATAAAAAAAAAAAGTTATGGGAATCTGATTGCAGAAAGCATGTTCAAAAATCCGTGGCATTCAAATAATTTACTCACTGTGGTAGACAGAATAATGGCCTCCCAAAGATGACCATATTCTCATCCCCGGAAACTGTATGTTAAGCTACATGGCAAAGAGGAATGAAGGTAGCAGATGGAATTAAGGTAGTAAATCAATTGACTTAAAAATGAAGGGATTATTCTGAATTATCTGGGTGGACGAAAGAGTGGACAGGGGTCCTTCAATGTGAAGAAAGAAAGCAGAAGATCAACGTCAGAGTGATGCATATGAGAAAGGCTGACTGGCTATGGCTGGCCTTGAAGATGGAATGGGGCCAGGAGTAAAGGAATGCCAAGCTGAAAAGGCAAGGAAACAGATCCTCCTCTAGAGCCTCCAGAAGGCACCAGCCCTGCTAACATTGATTTTAGTCCCATAACACTCATTTCAGATCTCTAACCTCCAGAATTGTAAGAGAAAAAATTTGCATTGTTGTAAGCCGCTGAATTTGTGGTAATGTGTTACAGCAGCAATAGGAAACTGATATACTTATTATAAAATAAAAAAGTGGCTGCGATTCATATTCCTTTAAATTTTTATGTTTTCAGTAAGTTGATTGCATTAACTTTCCCTCCCATGTCTTACCTAGAGGCAGATTTATATGGAGTTACTGAGGTTTAAGCTTCGGGCCTCTCAAGTACACCGACACCCTCGGAATACAATCCTCCGTTGTAGCGTGTTTTAGGTAGAAAGGAGAAGCCAGGGCACAACCCGGAAGCCTTCCTGATAAACTCCCAAAGAGACCTTAGAAGAAAGGGATCTGGATCTCTAAGGTCCTAGCAATTTGTTGTGATTTCTGTTCTTATTCTGAATAAATTCTCATGTTCAAACCTAGTTTTACTTTGGTAATTTTATATTCTTTTTCTCACAGAGAACTTTTTTTTTTTTTTTTTTTTCAAAATCCAGACAACTTTTAATCTCGCCCACTGCTGCCCTCCGAGCTCCCAGACGGCGACAGGGCCGCCATGCGGGGGACACGGCGACGGGAGGCCGGGAGGAAGAGGGGCTGACCAGGCTCGGACTCGGGGCCCCCAGGGAGAGTCAACAAGAACCCGGGACTGTTGTCTGTCACCATCCTCTCCTGAGGCTCGTCACATCACACAGGATCCAAGTAGTATCTGTTCTAGGCCCCGCAAACCCCTAGATCCACCCTGCCTTTGCCTTATTCTTTTTTAAATAGTTAAAAACATCTCCCCCCCACACACACACATACGTATATATATTTTAATCATTGAGAAAGGAAAAAAGACAGTTGCAGTTAAGGCTCAAGTGGCTACTAAAACAACCCAGACCCCAGCCCTTCCACAAATCAAATCTGCCAGCAGGATTTGAAGGGAAATACGCTAGTGCCCAGGAATAGGAACTTATTAATATTTTAAGACAGTTGGCCAAAAGTATAGCTGATCCTGTTGTAATCTTAAGACAACAGGACATACTCTAAAGACAAGGAACGGGAAGAGTCATCTGAAAAGAATCTGACGCATTAGAACTGAATTCAATCCAAATAAGCAAACATTTATTACATCCTGAAGTGAATCGAGTACTGCTTTGTCTGGGGTGGGGGAGGAGAGGTGGCAGGGGAACGCTGCCTATAGTTGTTAGGAGAAGTCATCCTACACTGCCCCACAGGACATCTTCATTACATAAAACTAGAAGGTCCACTTTAAAAACGTATTTACAAATTCTTTCAGATTATCTTTTTTTTTTTTTAAAGGGGGCAATTTACCATTGGGTACCAGTTTTTGTATAATGTTCAAAGTAGTCTACCACCAGAAAAAGTTCTTTATGTGTATTACCTCATTTAATCCTCTCAGCAAGTCCATGAGGCTTATTGTCACTTTAAAGATGAAGAAACTGAGACTCAAAGTGGGTAATAAATAAAGGAGATGGGATTTGATCCCAGGTAGTCCATGCATGTAATCACGATGTTCTACCACTTCTAGAGCACTTTCTGCCAATAGGTTCTCATGAAATGTCCAACAACAGGGGATAAATTAAATACTCTATGTCAGAGGACAGTGGGTCTTGTCTCCCTTTTCTGCCTCACACACGGGGTGCTTATGGCACGGTCTCACAACTAACTCTAGTTGCCTGGGTCAGTCGTTTTCATCGGTGGTAGTGATGGACTGGGCCTATAAGTATGAGTTTATGTAGTTTGAAAAAACCCTGACCCCTCAGGTGAAGTTCATATGACCTATTGGAGGTAGGTTCTCCTATGGAGAATCCTATTGTAGAAGAATTTTTATTGATGTGGGGGGAATAAAAGCAGGTCACAAAATAGTATGTGTGGTATGATCTCATTTTTGTAAATATTTCTGTGTGTATAATACAAGAACATTAACCAAACTGCTAACTATAATTTTTTTCTGTAAATTCTATATTGTCTACATTTGCCATGTATCAATTTTGTTTCAAGACAAAGAAAACAGGGCCGGCCCCGTGGCTTAGCGGTTAAGTGTGCGCGCTCCGCTGCTGGCGGCCCAGGGTTCGGATCCCAGGCGCGCACCATCGTACCGCTTCTCTGGTCATGCTGAGGCCACGTCCCACATACGGCAACTAGAAGGATGTGCAGCTATGACATACAACTATCTACTGGGGCTTTGGGGGGAAAAAAATTAATTAATTAATTAATTTAAAAAAAAAACACAAAGAAAATAATAAACTTAAAAAAACCTATGGAGGGTTATTTCAGGAAGCCCTTGGCTGAGAAGTGGCTGTCTAGAAATCATTTGTGTTCCAGGAAATGGGCAGCTCATGGAAGAATGAGGATGAAATTCTTTACCATGGGTGGTGCTTCAGGGAGAACAAACATTTCTAAAGGAGCCATACACTCTCTGGAGAAACTTGGCTATCTGGGAAGTCATCTGGTTTAGGGAGGCAGAGCCAAAACTTCAAGTACATTCTTGCTCAAATTTAGGAAAAGGGGTGATCACCAAGAATAAAAAAAACCCTGGAGAAAACTGAAGTTTTTCCTAATGTTGTCACAATTACACCTTCAGCTCTTCTGTGCTGTGTGTGTATACATGCTATAGCTGAATGCTCCTGTTTGTGTGGTGTTTGTTCTCCTTGTGGTGTAAGTCACAGTCAAGAGAAGGAAGAAGAGACCAGGGGTCTGCTTCTCTTGTAAACTTTTATGGCATGAAATGCATAGAAATTGTAGGGGCCCATTGCATGTTGCTGATGGAGTAATAATGGCGAAGTTAAATATAAAAAGCTGAATGTGCAGAGAAAGTAGAGGATATAATTTTAAATCACAATCCTAACACAAAAGGCAGGGAAGGTGAGATGAGACCCCACAAGTTAGGAAAGAGAAAGAAAAAAGGCTGATGGTTTTGTACTATATAGGACAAACATATTTTTGGCTTTTTATTCATGTCTAGGCTGTTAAGAGAGACAATGCACTAAAAATATCTGGTGTCATTCATTTATTCAATTATTTACTGAGCAGCAATTCAGGAGCGGTATGGTGCTCCACAGTGGCATGGACACAACATCTTTCTATCTTGTGGCTCTACCTTGCATGGCCTCAATCTCATGATCTAAGATGGCAGTGTCTGTTTTTCAGGCAGCAGGATGGAGGAAGAAAACAAAAATCGCCAGCATGTCGCCTTCCTTCTCATTTCTACCTACAAAGAGACTGGAAAATATTTTCTTTATACTTGGCAGCTGTGTGTAAAAATATCAGAGTATCTATTACCACAGATAAATGAAAGAATGGCTATTAGGGGACAACTAGTACCCTCTGCTACAAGCATCTATTGCAGGGCATCTCAGCCTCAGCAGAACTGACATTTTAGGTCAGATAATTTTTCTTTTGGGGGGCTAACCCAGTGCATCGTAGAGTGGGTTTAGCAGCATCCCTGGCCTCTACCCACCACTAGCATGCCCCTGATTATAACAACCAAAAACATGTCTAGACATTGCTAACTGTCTCCTGGGGACATCTTCCCCACTCCCTGTTGAGAAACATTGTTCTACTGTGTGTAGTCACTGGGAAGGAGACAAACCACCAATGAGATAATTTCAGACAGTGATAAGAGCTATGATGAAAATAAAATAAAGACTGATAGGGTTGGGACGCAGGATGTATTGAGGATGCAAAAGTCCTGAGATGGGAAAGAACTTGGCTTGTTTTAAGAAGAATTAGAATGCAGAGGTGGTTAGCAAGGAACATGGACTGAAATGAGGCTGGAGGGTAGGTGGGAGCCTGGTGAGGTTTTGGGAGTTTGATCTTAAGTGCAATGGGAAATAACTGGACGACTTGAAGCAGGGAATGACATCTTTATGAGAGCATGTACATAGGAGAGGAATAAGAGAATGCTTATAGGAAGACCAGTAGGAAATTGCAGGTAAGAAATACTCCAGGTAAGAAATGATGATGGCTTGGTTTGGCAGTGGCAGTGGGAATGGAGAGAAATAAAATTGAAGGAGAAAAAGAGCTAAGATAAGAGATGGCCAACACAATCTTTGATTTACCCAAATGGCTAATGGGAAAAACCAAGTGCCGTTAAGGTGTATCTGTTTTCCACACATTGCGAAATTCAGTCATGTGCATTACAGATTTGTCCTGTATGAGTAGTTTCCTGTAGCTGCTGTAACAAATTACCACAAACTTGGTAGCTTAAAATAACAAACTTATTGTCCCATAGTTCTGGAGGCCAGAAGTCCAAAATCAGTTTCACCAGTGCCTGCAGGGTCATGCTCCTTCAAGAGGCTCTAGGGGAGTATCAGTTTCTTGCCTCTTCCAGCTCTGGTGGCTGCAGCACTCCAACCTCTGCCTCTGTGCTCACATTGCCTTCTCCTCTTCTGTGTGATAATATCTTTTTTGTCTGTTTTTTAATATCATCATGTATTTCTTTCTTTCTTTTTTATTATTTTATTGGGGTCACATTGGTTTATAAAACTCTTTCTTATAAGGATACTTGTGATTGCATTTAGGGCCCATCCAGATTATTCAGCATAATTTCTCCATCTCAACATCCTTAACTTAATCATAGCGTTTGCCATATAAGGTAACATTCACTCTTTTGCCATAGAAGAGAATATTCCCAGATTCCAGAGATTAGGACATGGATATCTTTTTTTTGAGGGGTGTTATTCAGTTCTGTAGTGTTGGAAATCACTTCTGGCTATAGAAGGAAAGACTAATAAAGTCATATGTTTGTTTAGAGATCAGGTAGAAAGCGACACTGAAATAATAAAATGCTGTTTAGTAAATTGATTAGAGAAAGAAATGATTAAAAAAGAAAGTTGAATTTTCATAAGCGGAGTTTCAAGAATTCTAGGAAATGTAGGCCAAAGGATAAAAAAATTAAGAAGGGCTTCACGGATTTTAGACAAATCATTCTAGACATTTAAGTCAATGCTTAAAAGGACTGCTATTTTTACACATTGTATGGTGGGCACTCAAATGCAAAGTGTACTCCATGTCAGTAGGACTGGCATGGGCCACTCAGCTGCAGTGGGACATAGATGGGAGGGATAGGGAGAAGGTAGCGGACAACAGAACAGGAATGCAGAACCAGACCAACCCACAGAGGTAGAGCCAGACAACAGGAGCAGGTGCACCCAGGGGCTGTGGTTGGAGGTCCAAGGAGGAAGACTGAGTGCCGCCACAGGCAAGCAGAGACCAGCACCAGGGACTACAGGCATGGGTGTGTGGAGATCCAGGCAGGCTGGGGGCATCAGGGCTCTAGGTTGCGGTTCAGGGTAATCTAGTTACCAGTGCTGGGGCTCAAGATAGAGCCAGACGAGCAACGAGGATGACTCATGCCAAATTCTAGAGTGCTTAGCTAGAACTTCTTAAGTGCTGCTTCCTGGAATCCAGAACCTCAAGGTAGATTTGAAAGTAGGGAGACAGTCTGACAAAACTCGATGTAACTATGATGGAAAAGGGCAAGAGTAACATTGCTGTGTTTGAATCTCTAATCCAGCCTAGACATAAGAAGTCATTACTGATAATAGGAACACAAGTTAATAAGCAGTATAACTAAATCCATGGAATATATGTTTACTTATAATAATAGGATTTGCTAAACACCATCATTGGCAAGGAGAGTAATAAGAACAAGCCTGGCTAGAGAGGCAGTTTGCAACAGTGCTCAGCTCCCCGGCTCCAACTCTGCCTAGCACATGGCAGTATTTTGTTTAGCAAATTATAGCTAATTTGTGTATAAAGACTAGAGTAATATCTGGGGAACCAGGACCCCTGAATTCTAGACCCAAATCCTGGCCCTGATTCTAACTATCCATCATACCTTGGGAAAACTGCTCAAACTTTTGAGGCCTCAGGTTGCAAATGGGTATAATTAAGAGGGTTGTAGCCTTGAGATTTCTTAAATGTACAGTTCCAAGTGCTTTCTGGGAATCTTTCAAATCCTCATGCTCTTCAAAGAGCACCCACCCCGTCCCCTTGCTGTATAGTCTGAACAACTCTGAAAATCACCATGTTATCTTAGTTTTTATAGTAATGCTGCCTTAAACGTTATTATTCCCATTGTGGAGATGAGAAAATGGGAAGTCTAGCAAGTTTGAATAATTTGTTCAAAATCACATGGCTAAATTAATGGTGAAGCAGGGATTAGATTTTCTGGTCAATTGTAAATCTGTGTCTTTCCTACTCTTCTGTATGTTATTCAGTCATTGGACTTGATTTCTGTGCAGCAGACCCTGGTCACAGATGCGCAGTATCTGTGCACCCACGCGGCGCTCACTCTGGGTTTTCTGATACTCTGCGCTGTCGTTTGTTTAGTTCTCTCCTCACTCGGCACTCCCTTCCCTTGTTATTTATGGCCTTGTCAGCCCATATGGTCTAACTCTCAGTTCTCACTCCTGTTAAATGTCTCCTACATGTCTGTTTTCTAGCAGTAACTCCCGACTTCTATCCGAAATAAAATTCTTAGGTACTTGCTCATTTCATCCACTTTACAATGAAAGAAATTAAATATATGTCAAGTCGGTGCTAAAATGATAATAAACAACAAAGGACGAAACAAATTTCAGGAAAGTAAAAACTCTAGTAATTATTTTCCATTTTCCTTTATATTTAGGTTTTTATGAGACAAGGAAGATGATTTTCATCTGGACACTGGAACAACCGAAATCATATTAATATTACAATCATTATCATCTTCTAAGGAAATTCTAAATGAACATTTGAATGGAAAAATAGCATTTAATATTTAGCTTTCAGAATACAGAAACATCTCAGAGAAACTGTGACACCAGTGTATGCATATTTGAGGTAATATCTGTATAAGTAATAACTCTCACAGCAAGGGGAAACACTGCTTTTTGGATATGTTATACATTAACTTTCTAAGTCAAGAATTCCACATTGTTGTAAAATCATTTCAGTTCAGTGCTATGGCAATTATACAAATAGATATCAACTCCACTACTAGATGAACCTGACAAGGTAGAATGTTTACTAATTATATGTTATTAACACAAATGTCAACAAAATCCGTCCAACAGGTGCAGAAGCACAGTAACAAAAATATAATTATCAACAGAGCTGTCTTATGAGAGTAAAACCACAGTAGTAGGTGGCATAAAAAAACAACTAAGGTCATTGTTTCGTTTGCTCTTTCTGACTCTTCCTTATAAATATAGTGGCTAATTCTGAACATTTATCCTTATTTAAACTCTTGAATAAATTTGCTGATACTGAATACTATTTTCAAATATATCATCATTATCATCATCTGATTAAATAGAATATAATTATTCCTGGAAACTCATCAAAACTTTTAAGGGTATTAATGGTTTCATGCAACTTAAAAATCTAATTTTGGAAGTAACTGGCTAATGAAATTTTCCTTTTATTGTAACAAATTTGCTGTTACTATCCATACGTAAATAAGGTGTTTACCCTGCTTATATTTTTCTTAAGAGCTGGAATATAGACTTTACAATATATCTGAAACATCATCAAATATTGTGATAATGCCATTATGATACAGCCTATATGTGACATTAAAAAATTATTGGCCAGTCATAGACAGTACATTTTTCTGATCTGAATTTTAAATTTAAGTTTTCTAAAGGCTAACATGATAAACTTATCATCTTGACACGGTGTATCACAATCTTCTTTGATAAAGTTCACAGGCCTTTCTTACTGTCTTTTCCTGAATGATCCTGTATGAAAAAAATATGACTTAGGTAGTTACAGTAAAGAGTGAGAAAGAGATTCATAGATATGATAAGGACTTTTAAAAAACATTCTCTTTTCTGTGTATAGTTATTAATTATGAGAATAATCAAATATGAAAATATGGATTGAGAAAGTTTCAAAGTCAAAAAACTACAAAATTTGTGGGTTTTACTTGAAAAAATGTCTAGAGGGGAAAAATAACACTCTTGATAAGTTCATGTTTTTTCCCTGCCTTAATCTACTTTGCTTTCATTTCACAGGTTATACTAGGAAAACAAAATTTCTAAAATTCCCCGTTTGCAAACCCAATTAAGATTTTTGGCAAGGACAGAATGAAGGGAACTATAAAACCCAGATGGGTGGCTTTTTTTTTTTTTTTTGTCCTTCACATATTTGCCAATAGAACTGGCTTCTCAAATTATACTCTTTGCTGATCACGTTAAGATGACTATAATATATCATTTAAAACTGGGGGAAAATGGGATAGAACTTAACCTTAAGAGTTCATTTGCACTAAGAAGGTAAAAGTCTACATGGAGAAAAAGATGTCATCAAAGGGAGTGGTAGTGACATTGCTTGTACGTGGGAAGTTTATCACCCTCTTGTTCCCGCTAAGCATTAACGCCTTCAGAGCAACTTGAACACTAAATTTAAGCAACCAAATCAGGAAAGAGATTAGAGGAGGCATTTTGAATGATAATGTAACACTTTCACATGTTTATACATATCTTACCACTTTAGATAAAAATCAAAACTTTAATGGAGCTGTTATTCTGGACAAGTCCCGTAAGTGAAGAATGATTTTCCAAAATGAAATTTAAAAATTAGCAGGTCCTGATGGGTTTATGCTGCCAATAATCCTTAGTTAATTGTTTTTTCTTTTCTAGAGGGGAGCCAGGGCAAACAAGGAAAGGCAAAGACTACACAGTTTGAAGAGACTTGTTCTCTAATATTTATTTAGTGCCTACAATAGGAAGGGGACCAGATGGGGAAACCCAAACGGATTTAAAAGATGCAAAGTGGGATCTGTTTACGGTAAAGAAACCAGCTTTCCCCTCTTTCATCTTTGTTTCCTTAATATTTTAACAGTCCTTTATTTAACAATTCCTTTATTTAAAGTAAATCAACTAAGTAAAATTGAGAAAGCTAAGTTTCCCAAAGAACCTTAGGATATAATTCAATTACTAAGGTTGGTTTGGCAATAGAAGTAAAATTTATGAAAGACAATTTGATACAGCTTTTTACTGCAAATGGTCTATAGTAATCTTTTGCTTCTCAAGTAGGGTTCAGAAGATGAATATCAAAGTGTGAGAGTCACTTTTAAGAAAATGGTTCTCATTCAATGACACCTAAATCTCAGAATCTTATACAGGTTCTCATACTGGACAATGAACAGTGAGTAGGTGGACAGGAAAAAATGTGTCCAATCAAGAAATAACTAGTAGCATCTTATGGCTGTATAGAGCTTTTCTAGTTTAAAAATATTTCAAGTGCTTTCTTGCACGGTATCTGGTTTAATGCTCATTAGGTATTATAATCCTCATTTAAGCAATGAAGAAGCCAAGGTTCATGCATGTCAAATGATTCATCCTGAGGTTTACAGAACTGGTCAACTATGGAGCTGACATTTTTTTTTTTCCCCTAACAGAGATATTTATTACAGGGAACTGATTTTATAGGTGATGAGAGAGCAGACATACCAAAGAGAGTGGTAAGGCACCTCAGGATTAGCAACAGCAGAAAACCACTGCCACTCCTTGGACTGGAGGGACACAAGAGGAGATAGTGTTATGGATCCTAGGAGCCAGGGCCACCAGGTGGAAGCTACCCAGTGGGAACTGGGACAATAGAAAGAGATGAGGCTGCTGCTGGCAGATACCACCTAAACCAGAGAGAATGAGAGAAACCCCTGGCTTTCCCCTGCCTCCTGCCTTCAGTCTTCTACTACTGCCTCCCACTGGCTGAAGCCAGACAGCAAGGAAGCCTGGGAAATGTAGCTCCCTGAGATAGAGTCAAGTAGAGTGGCAAGAGAATGGATCCAAGAACACATAGTCCCATGACCACTACAGGCCAAAGAGCACAGTGGTCAATGATGGAGGTTCTGGAGAAAGATTTCCTGACTTCGAATCCAACTTTGAATTATATCACTTTCTAGTTACTGAACTTTGGGTACATTATATAACATCTCTGGGTCTCATTTTCCTCATCTACAAAATAGGGTATTAACATATTTTAATTTATTGGGTTGTAATGGAGAATAAACACAGTAACATATATGAAGCCATTAGCTAAGTGTTTGGTCCAGAGCACACCTTCAGTAAATGTCATCCATTAAATCTTTCAAAAACCTGGATACAAGCAGAAATTAGATCAAGGTCTAAATGCGCTAGTGAACAGGACCAACTCTCAGCATGGCACTTGGCATATCTGAGATGGGGGCATTTTTCAAAGAAACAGGTATAACAACTGCTTTCTTGGGAAGGAATTACTCATCAAAGCTTTTTACATCCTTTGTCAAGAACACATAAGCTCCAATCTGAAGGTGGCTTTTTTAGGGGGAAAGGAAATGAGTTGAGGGAATCTAATCTCACTGTCCCATACATTCTTCAGGGATTAAGAGAATCATTAGCTGTTACCACAATGAGGACATTCAGCAATGGCCATAAGAAATTCAAGAAATATTCTTGCTTCTCCTTTCTCCATTCAGGGACCTAAACGTTTCTGACACCCTGGCAAAGCCCATTGGTGTGGATCCTCATCCTTGTTGAGCATACCCTGACCTCACAAATGGGAGGAAAAAAGTTCCATTTCTAGGCGAGAGGTTTCTAAAGTGTTTCTTCACTTTCCATGGTGAATCTTGAAGGATGCCATGGAGTAATTCTCTTCATGCCATGGTAAAGTCAGCAACTTCAGGATCCCTATTTTAGAGACGGGGAAAGGGTGGTCTTGGTGAAAATCTAAGTACCTTTTCCAGACCATGTGAACTGAGGTCTCAGTGTCCTGGGATTGGAGCATACAGGGTAACTACCCCTATCTGGGTTGCCCTGTCTTTTTCTTGCTATTGTCAAAGTAAGTTAGTTAAATCAAACATGCAACTCAATTGGGAATACCAGATTAAAAACGTGCTTTTGATTGCTTCTTGACTGGCTCTAAATTAAGGCTAAAGTGGCTGGTTGAGAGTAAGTCATTCTTTCGGCAACACTTCTACAGAGGAATTAATACTGATGATGATAATTATGATAACAGCTATCATTTCTTGAGTGTTTACTATCAGCCAGGCACAGTGCTCAGGACCCTACACATTCTATTTAATTCTCCCAACAACCCAGTGAGCCAGGTGTTATTGTTGTTCAGATTTTACAGATGAAGAAAAGTGAGCTCCACAGGGGTGACATAACCTGTCTGGGATCACAAAGCTAATATAAGAGTTATAGTTATTCCAGGTCTGTCTGACTCCAAAGCCTCAGAGTATAGTGCCTGCTTGCCTCATGCCAGGCACAGTGCCAGACGCTAGAGATACAATGACCACTAAGATGGAGCGAAATGAATCCCGGGACTAGGGCTTCTAGGATAGTGAAATAACTGTAGAGCTATAATTGCTAAAAAGCCCTGATTGAAAGCCACAAAGTCTGCCAAATTCTGCCCAACCTGAAAGCAGAAGAGCACAGACCCCCCCATCTTGGAGGAAGTGGGAAGCCCAAGGCTGCCTCTGGAATAGTCTCTTCCCTAAATTCTCCCCAAGTATGGTCAAAGTATGGCTGGGAAATCAATTCAGGGAAGGGAAAGACAAGTCCATCATGGATGAATTTGGGAATCGACTCTTGCTGGACTGCAGGAGAAGAGGAAGAAATTCTACGGCCCCTGACTTTGTGGCTTTAATAACAAAAAGCTTTGTTTCCATTTCCATCTTTCAAATCAACTTTGCAGATAAATCATGTATTTGAATGCCATAGGCTTTGTCCTAAGATGTCTAAAACAGTGGGATAAAAAGAGTAGTGTGAGTGGGACTTCAACTTTTGGCCTTATTTTGGCATGAATATGGCAAATATTCCAAAAGGCAAAACTAAATTTTTCCAGTCTGTTTTTCAATGCTGTCATTTTTGCGGCTCAATTCTTTTGCTTAAAACTTCACCAAAACTAGAACGCTATAAGTTAGCATGTCAGTAATTCTCTATGTTATGATTATCTTTTATTTTCATGCAATGTCCTAATCTTCACCCTCTAGGTAAAAATCTGACTTAATCATTTAACAAAGCTAGGATTAAGTACATCCTCTTGATGTGGAAAGGGTAAATAACCCAAATAGTTGACTTAGGTAATTACTATTTCAAACAATTTAGGCCCATAAAGTGGATGTCACTCACCTGAAGTTTTGAGTGTTCTTTCAGGAGTCGGTCGTATTCTTTTGAAAGTCTCTCTGATTGCATCTTCAATGTCATCACGTCATTTTGTGCCTTAGAAAGGGCTAAAAAACATCAAATAGAATTTTTAAAGTTTTTATTTTGAAATAATTTCAAATTTACAGAAAAGTTGCACGACTTAGAGAACTCCTGTGTAGCTTTTAGTCAAATTCACCAACTGTTAATGTTGTGGTACATTTGTAATTGTACTCTCTCTCCCCCCACACACACAATTACTTTCTTGAACCATTTGAGAAAAAGTTACAGACACCATGCCCCTTTACTCTTTAATATTTCATTGAGTATTTCCTAAGAACAAAGGTATTCTCCAACATAACCATAGTATAGTTACCAAATTTAGGAAATTTAACATCAATACTTTTTATGTAATCTACCATCTGTATTCCTATCTTGGCAATTGTCCCAATTATGTCCTTTTTATCGTTTTTTTCACTTCTAGTCCAAGATCCAGTCCCAGATCACACATTAGCATTTAGTCATCAGGTCTCTTTGGTTTCCTTTAATCTGGAATAGTGCTTTAGCCTTCCCCCTGTGCTCTTCTCCCCCATCTTTCATGACATTGACATTTTAAACAATACAGACCACTTTTTTTTTTAATAGAATGTTTTCCATTTTGTTTTTGTCTGATGTTTCCTCATGATTAGATTCAAGTTATACTTATGTGTAAGTAGGATGCATGACATAAGTGATGAATGTCTTTCAAGGTATCACATCCAAAGGCCCACCTGCCTTTCACTGGTTTTTCCATTTTATAGTTATTTTCCTTGTTGTAACTAAGAAGCAATATGTGGGAAGACAATTAAGACTACGTAAACATCCTGCTCCTTGTCAAAACTTCCCCTGTATATTTAGTATCCACTGATAATTTTTGCCCAAACCAATCTTTATTATGATGACTGCAAAATGGTGATTTTCCAGCTTCATTCCATCCACATTTATCAGTCAGCATTCTACTATAAAGAGCCTTCCTTTCGTCTCTATCCATCTATCTGTCTATTATCAGCTAATAGATTTCTATTTTTTTTTATGATTTATAATTCATTACTATACTTATTTTGATGCTCGAATTTCCCCCAGATTTGGCTAGTGGGAACCCCTTCAGCCTGCCTGTCTGTCCTTTGACTCTGTCCCCATCATTTTTTTGAGTACTTTACTTTCTGGCATAAGATGTTCCAGGCTCATCCTAAACCTTCCCTGGCTCAGCCTGGATCCAGGCATCACAGAACCAAATTTATCAGAAGAGTCTGCTTTTGAAAAAACCGAGAAAGGAAAACATATTTTATCATTCTTATTAAGGAAGGGGTGAACATATTTCCTTAAGAACAAAGACAACC
This sequence comes from Ceratotherium simum simum, assembly GCF_057802395.1. Taxonomy (NCBI): domain Eukaryota; kingdom Metazoa; phylum Chordata; class Mammalia; order Perissodactyla; family Rhinocerotidae; genus Ceratotherium; species Ceratotherium simum. The sequence goes on from NC_141900.1 coordinate 18,093,239, forward strand.
ACTTTCTTATACAAAGCTGAAAAATACGGGGTGTACAAGTGGCACTTACAGGCTTTACCTCAATATGACAGACAAAAATAGCTATATGTTAGCTTTTGTCCACCAAGGAACTACAGTTTAAGTCAGCAGAATAGATAGAAGTTTAAAAAAAAATCTATACATATATGGTAAACATTTGAGTCAACACATTGTGGAGAAGCTAATGAGCAAACATGTAGAAGAGAAGAGTAGTACAAGACGGATTGGAGAAATTCCGGGAATCCTGAACTAGTTGTACACACAATTCTGTATATGCAGTCTTTAGAAGTTCTGCATATACAGATATATACAAGATATATAAATGTTTTAAGGTAGGAATTTTAGGAAAGAAAAAGAGATTTGTAAATTTAAAAGTCACTTTTTTGGCACAATGAAATTATAGGTTCTATTTATAACAATCTGGTTGCCTTTCCTCTCTAGAAACCATCATATGGGCATTTTTACATATATATATACAAGTCACTATCAACTACAGCGCCTTTTGTATCAGTGCTTTCTAGACAATGTTGTCAAATTAAACTTTCTCCATTGTCGTACACCTGCATTGTCCAATACGACAGCCACTAGCTACATGTGGCCACTAAGCACTTTAAATGTGGCTAGGGGAAACAGGAACTGAATTTTAAATTTTATTTAATGAATTTAAATAGCCATGTGTAGCTAGTGGCTAGCCATATTGGAACAGCACAGCTCTATAATGGCCTCCATGTTACTTCTATAGATGCATAATTCTAAATTAGGCATTAAAGACTGAACTTGACAAATTCAATGTGATGTAACTTGGTAAAGGAATGGGTTAGGTATGGACGAGAGATTTTTGGTAGTGCTTAGAGGTCACTGGGACCCATAGCCACAACATAAAGATTTATCTATTGGTTTTCAATTTGAGTTCTCCAGGCCTTTCCTAAAGGCTACTTGAAAATATGAAACATGGTGTTATCCTCAGGACCTTACTAAAAATGTTTAAGAGCCTGGATTTCTGGTATGTAAAAAGCAAAGAAGACTCCATGACTACAGATATTATATAATGTCTGACTACAATGGTGGTTTTGAGTATGTTGGTCAGGAGCTTGTATTGAACAGGAGTTGGTCTAATGTTGAAAATTGAAAATGATTTATACTGAAATTTCTGACATGAATAAATTAGTCAGGAAATTCATTAAATCTTAAACATCAACTCATCAGTTCCTTATTAAAAGACACCATTTTTCTTATGAATTGTTAACAGAAAGAACGAGTCAGGTGGTTCTATGAATCTGTAAAAGAAGCTAGAAAACCACTTGTACAGCCTACCCAGAAGTTTCTTCTGATCACTACTGGTACAAAGCTACAACAAAATAATTGCAGGCAAATCCTGTTTTTCTGGTATTTATCAAGCCAAGGATAAACTGTGTTTCTAATTTTGTTTTGTATTTCAGTGGATATAAATAAACCTAATGATTACTAGCTTATTGAATTCACTCCAATTAGGAGAGACTGTTACTGTCTAGGAGCCTTGTGGACTGTTTCCCAGTCCTTTCTCTCTCTCTTGTTTTATAAAAATTACAATATTCTGTTTTGGATGCCTTCTACCTCCTTCTGGAACTGACTTCGTGACTAAGGGATTATATAAACTTGTTATTTGACATTTGAATATGCTTGTTTTATTTTGAACCGTATTATTTTGGAAACAGCCTATACAGGGAAGACATTATTAGACAAGGAGGCTTGAGGTGATACATTTTTTTTTTTTTTTTTTTTTTTTAAAGATTTTATTTATTTATTTTTCCCCCCCAAAGCCCCAGTAGATAGTTGTATGTCATAGCTGCACATCCTTCTAGTTGCTGTATGTGGGACGCGGCCTCAGCATGGCCGGAGAAGCAGCGTGCCGGTGGGAGCCCGGGATCCGAACTCGGGTCGCCAGCAGTGGAGCGCGCTCACTTAACCACCAAGCCACGGGGCCGGCCCAGAGGTGATACATTTAAGTCACTATTTCAATTTTCTCATCTGCAAAAATGAGTTGCTATCACTTGCCAGGGGCTTTATGGAAATGCTGAGATATTTCATGACAACACTGGCCAGATTCAATTAGAAACTAGGTTATGTCCTAGTCACTAGAAACTTTTTGTAGCACATGCATCATTTATTAATATAGAGAATAACCCTGATTAATGTTACAGTGACACATAGTAATCTAAAATGTTTGTGTAAAATGACATAAGCTGGCCAAAAATATTTGCAGTTTTCCAAGTGCCAAACTTACATTTATGGAGCTATCTGCAAGGTGGGAGAGCTGCTGAGACTAATGCACTGTGTAAATCTATTGTACCACTATGATTTCTCCCCAAGGTAACAGACACTACAGCTAAGCTCTGCCAGGAAATGGAAAATTTTTAGAGGCATTGGCATGACAGCTAAAGTTGGCTGTTGACAATAGCTATAAGGATTGCGCCAGAAGAAAATATTTTTGATTTGAAAAATTTCCATACATCTAGTGTTGGTTTCTTTCTGGTTTATTTAGTTCTATTTTTGAGAACTCGAGAGTGTGATATACTAGAGCATATTCAGTATTTAATCCTCACATGTACTATTCCTTTACCAGTGATCAATTACTGGACCGTTAATCTTCAGTAATGCTTCCAAGATACTTGGAAAGTAGATATACAAACTTCCGTTCAGTAAGGAACATAAATTGTGGTTTTAATTATACTATAGTTATTTTTGTACATGCCTATATTGTCAGGTACATGTAGGTAAGGTCTGTTTTGTTCATCACTTTAATCATCACCCACTCTCTTTTAAGCTCACATCCATCTGTTGATAAGGTTTGTTGATTCTACTTTCTTTACATTTCACCAATCCATCCACTCCAGTCCATCTCTGTTACCACTGTCCTCATCTCTGGTTTAGAATATTATTGAAATGGATTCCTCAGTTTCCTGGCTACTCTAATTCATTGTCCACAGTACTGTCAAAGTGATTGCTCCTCTGCCTAAAAATCCTCCAACAGTGCCCCCAAAATGCTGACTTATAAACAAGGCATATGAGGCCCTTCATGATGGATCCTGTGTCCACTGCTCAAGTCTCACCACGACCTCCATCTCACTTTATGCTCCAGGTGCACTGGTCCTTGCAGGACTTCAGAAATGTCATACTCTTTCAGTTACATGCTGCTCAGTTTGTTAAAACATTCTTGGCCATCTCCCTTAAGCTCCCTGCCTTACTCAGTCTCTCCCATTTCATCTGACTAATTAATATTCATCCTTTAAAATGTCAAGAAATTGTCTTTGATCTCTGTTGTTGGCTTCCACGTCATCTCGAATTTACCTTTATGATAGCACTTATCATGTTGAAGTGTAACTATGTCCCCACTAGACTGTGGACAGCTCAAGAAACAAAGCTGTGTCTTGTCTCTCTGTTCTGAGCACCCAGCACTATGTCTAGCACATGGCTGGTGCTAAAGAAAGAAGAGATAAATGAAAAGTCTAAGCTTTAAGCTTCTAAAAATGAAAAATGAAAAATTCATTTGTGTGGAACCAGTTCATTTCCTGAAAATATAATAAATGTCAGGCAAACAATGAGGTGTCACTTTTAGTCACCTGATGGGAATCTTGGTTGCAACTAAAAACAATTATCTTTAATCAAACAACAAAATATTCAGGATAGCTGGAGAGTTGCTAAGAAAACAGACCATTCTTGAAATATTTGATAAAAATATAATCGTGTCACAAATATCTCATGCTAATTCAGAACTAAAAACAAAAACCAAATAATAAGTATGACAGAATCCAATTCAGTTAAAAAAAAAAAAAGTAAAACACTGATTCTAGGAACAGGGCAGGATATATGCAAGATAAGCCTGGAATATCGTGTAGTTTCAGAAAATAAAGAAGTATTCAAAAAAAAGATTAAAAAAAAAAACCACAATGATGGGGATATGTCAAAGGGACACAGGAGCCAACTGAAAGAGCTCCCAATCACCAAAGTTGGAATAACTTGAGCAACAAAATAAATAAAACAGTATTAAATTATAACCCCATGTATGAAATCAATACCCATGAATCCATACTGATAAAAATAAATGAATGAATAAATAAATAGCAAATAGACAAATCTGTGCAGAAGAGTTCCAAATAATTTACGTAGATACTCTACCCTTAAGGAGGTGGAGCATAATTCCCCATTTCTTAAGTGTGGGCTATGAATAGTGACTTTCTTCCAAAGAGTACAGTATAGAAAGACGGGGAAAAAGGTATCACTTTACAGTGGAGAAACCTGACAAACACTACCTCAGCCAGGTTATCAAGGTCAACATCAACAGTGATAAATCATGTTGGTATGTACTCTTGATAATCATGTGATAAAAATGGCACTTTACCTCTGTGACTTTCCTCTCAAATCCCATTATCTCAGTCTAATCATGAGAAAAACATCAGATAAATTCCAATAGAGAAACATTCTATAAAATACCTCACCAGTATTTCTCAAAACTGTCAAAGTCATCAAACATAAGGAAAGTCTTGGGCCAGACCAGGAGGCATAGTGGTTAAGTTCAGCATGCTCCACTTTGGCAGCCTGGGTTCAGTTCCCAGGCACGGACCTACAGCACTCATCTGTCAGTGGCCATGCTGTGGTGGCGACCCACATACAAAAAAAAAAAAAAAAAAAAAAAAGGAAGATTGGCAATAGATGTTAGCTCAGGGAGAATCTTTCCCAGGGAAAAAAGAAAAAAAAAAAAAAAGGAAAGTCTGAGAAATTATTATAGCCAAGAGCAGCCTAAGGAGACCTGACTTCTAAATGTAACGTGGTATCCTGAATGAGATCCTAGAACCGAAGAAAGACATCAGGTGAAAACTAAGGAGATCAGAATAAACTATGGACTTTAGTCAATAATAGTGTATCCATATTAGTTCATTAATTGTACAAATGTACCATATCAATGTAAGACTTAATAGGGAAAACTAAGTGTGGAGTATATGGGAATTCTCTGTACTATGTTGCCTATTTTTCTGTAAATCTAAACTGTCCAAACATAAAAAGTTTATTTTAAAAAAGTACAATGGGAAAAAAACACAACAAAACACTACGCATACAAGACAAGGTATAATAAAATTCATTAGGCTATGTACTATCTAAGTAAGAACCTATCAAATATGACCCTCTAAATTAATTTGTTTTAAATAAACAAAAATTTAATTAAAATTTTCTTTTGTATAAAATCTTCTGATGTTTTAAAATTATGTATTATAGTATTACAGCATGTATATTTTTCAAAAAGAGACCAGAGTGGTAATATTAAAAGTCAGTGAGTGGGCAGTGAGAAAGTGGATAAAGGAAAAGCAGATATCCTAGTAAAGCATGGACTTAATACATTTCAAACACTTAACATTTATGTATACAACTTATGCATAAAAGGTTTAAGTTACTTAAGAGGAGGGCTGAGGGGCAATATGGTTAAAAATATCTTTAAAATATTTAAAATTAGGGTTCATAAACATAGCTTTTATGAAATCATACATTAGGGTCAATTTGTTCAGCAAATATACAAGGGCTGCGAGAATGAAGCTCCTTAACGGCAATGACAAACCTTTACTGTTTTCATCAAGAATATAAGGAAGGATCTGTTTCTCCTAGTCTCTAACTGCTGAGAGTCCATGAAACATGAGTCCCTCCAAAGATCCCCATTGTTCATGACCATAAACAATGAAGTGGTTACACAGTACACAGTGGTACTGACCCAAGGCAAGAGAGTTATCCACTCGTCTATCCATCCAACAACTTCTGGAATGCCTACTAGGCATGAGGCATTTTTCAAGTGCCGAGGATATAGTGAAAAGATAGCTAGGGTCTTTGCTCTCATAACACTCATTTTCTAGTGGGGGAGGAAGACACACAATAAAGAGATCAACCAACAGTGAGTGGTAACTGTCCTATAGAAAGTTAAAATAGGGTGATGGGATAGAGAATGACTATGGAGCTACATTAGACTGAGTAGTCAGGAAAAGTTTCTCTAAAGAAGTGAAATTTAAGCTACTATCAGTTCTGGCTGCTAAGGGGGCCTAGAAATAATGACAACCCAGTAGTAATGAGCATACCTAGGGCCCAGATTTTATTTTCTAAATACCATTCTCCACTTAGAGGAACCAAGGCTCATTGGAGACATGGTTGATTCAAGGGCTAGAGGAGGAAAAATAAAGTACAAGATGAGCTTGGAATATCTAGTTATACCAGAAAGTAAGTGCTTACAGAATGGGGGCATAACAAAATGGTGTTGGACCCAGCTAGAAAAGACTCTCGTTGGCCAAATCTGAGACAATCTGAACTATAAAAAAAAATGCTCATAATGGAATATAACCCACTGAATATATTAAATAAGCAAACAAACAAACAAAAAAACTGGAGGAAAAAAGGAAAGCTCCTCCTTAGAATAGAATGGCATCTAACAAATGTAGAAGGAATAAGTGAATTAAAAAAATCACCATTTGGAAAATACCAAAATAATAAGTGAGAGAATAATATGAAGAGAGTGAGAAAAAAAAAGAAAAGGCAAATATAAGATGTTATCATTTGGGTAACTAAGTGAACAGTATAGGGGACTTTTTTTTGGTATTATTCTTGCATTTTTCCTGTGAGTTTGAAATTATGTCTGAATAAAAAGTTAAAAGGAAAAAGAGAAATTTTACTATGAAGTACAGCAGAGAAATGGGGCAGTAACTGGAGGAATATGAGATGAAGGAAAGGTTTTGTTTTTATTTTTTTGGATGGGCCATACCAGAGGATGCTTGTAGTACGATAGGAAGTAAGGGAGTAATTGCAGAAACAAAGTCTTTGGGAAGGACCTTGAGAAGTGGGGTTGGGATCCATAGCACTCGAAGAGGGACTGAAACTTAATCCATTGTAACTTAAGGACAGGCAGAGAGTTTGAGCCCAGCTAGGGGGGCATGGTAGTTCGGGTGGTGACAAGATAAAGTTTTTGTCTGATTAATTCTTTGCCCAATGAAGTAGGGTGGATTTAGAATTCAGAACTGAGATGAGAAGATCTACAATAGTTTTGGAGAGTGAAAAGTGAAGATTTTAGAGAAGTGCAATAGGACTGTCAGGTAGTGTTGAGCGCCCCTCTGAATTTAGTGACCATTTATTTAAAACAAGAAGTTGATCCCTTCAGCAATGCTGAGATGTTTGGGTGCAGGTACCAAGTAGATGGATTTTTATCTATTACCAGGGCTAGGTCCTTGAGAGAGGAGGGGAGTGGAGGAGGAAGGAAGGAGAGGGAAGGAAGAGGGGAGGAAGATGAAGGAGATAAGTACTTTGCAAGAACATAATTAAGATGAACCACAAAATCTAAACTGGGTAAGGAGAAAAGAGTGGGCACCAAAATCAGTGTTTGAGGGTGAGATTTATTACTGTCTTTTATATGGCAGGCCTGGAACACTACGGGCATGCTGGGGACACAGAGTTGACTTAGATGTCGTCCTTGCCTTCATAGCACTTACAATCTGGTAAGAAGGATAAATAAATAAAAAGATAATTTCTACAGAGTGCACTATCAAATAAGTAACCAGGCAGGAATACAGAGGCCCAGCTTGAAGGGACAGAGTTCCAGAGATGCTTCTTAGAGGTGGCAGTGTTGGAGCTGAAGGATGAGCCTATTGAGAGGAGTGAGGGAAGAAGGGCATTAGAGGCAGACGCACCTGCAGCCCTGGGAAAAGGTGAAAAGTAATGAAATACCACTGTTAGGAGAACTACAAACTGCAATATTTAATAAAGTAGGATGATAAAATTCAGATCGGACAAAGGTGGGGGCAAAGCTGGAGATGACGCTGGGGGCCAGGTCACAGACGACCACATGTGCCATCTTGAAGAGCTGCAAAGGTGAAGAGTTTTAAATAGTGCAGAGGCATGATCAGATCTGTGGTGCTGAAAAACTGCTCTGGTGGCAGGTGAAGAAGCCAAACTAACAGCAGGGAGACTAAAGTGGGACATGCTTTAGAAGACTGCTTGCTGTGCAAGAGGAGGAGTAAGACATTTTTGGAATGGAAACAAAGCTGCACAAATAATTATACTACAGAGTAAGCATTAATGAATAAACCGAAATATAGCTCTATTTTTCACATACAAAGAACAAAGGGGAAATGAATGATTTTTTGGCATGTGTCTCAGTTTCCCTGCCTATCACTAGGTATAGTGCCTGCTCATACCTTCTGGGGTACTGGGAACATGAGTGAGGTTCATGGGTAAAGTGCTTTTGGGTTTTAGAAAAGTCATGGACTTAAGGCATGATGATGCTTATAAAGATTACTGGTACTCTGGGCCAGGGAACTGAGAAATAGACTTTCTAATTTAATAAAGAAAATCATCCCCACTGTATGTGCTGTTGGTGAAAGAACATCAATAAATGCATAAAGACTTCCTTCATTAATCTGAGTTAGGTTGCTAAGTAATGTATTTAAGAAAACAATTTTGGCTCTGTTACTTAGCAAAGAATAATTACAAACTATATTAATATGCTGGCTTTGCAATTAAAAATCAGGATGTACATTTTAGGCAAAGCACTGTGTAAGTACAGATTATACAAACTGCTTTGAAAAGGGTATGCTTTATAAAGCAATTTCATGTGTAAGCAGAAGCGACACGGGGAATCTAGAATTACCAGTGCATCATATATGAGAATTGAAGGAGTCAATTTACTTTGATTATAAACAAAGAACTAGTTTTACCATACATAAGCATATATAATTTCTTAAATGATCTGATCAACATTTAGTCAACAAGCACTTAGGTGGACAGCAAATTGTATAACCATATTAACAGCAGAAACAAATCTTTTTGGCATCACCTCATTTATACTGAAAAAGGTACTCAGCAAACTATTTCTGTAAAAGGCCAGATAGTACATACTTTTAGCTTTCTGTGCCATGCAGACTCTGTCCAGTCTGCTTAATTCTGTAGCCATAGGAAATATGTAAAAGAATGAGTGTGGCTTTGTTCCAATAAAATTTAAGTTCTAAACACAGGGCAGCAGGCTGGATTTGGCCCATGGGCCATAGTTTGCTGACCTCTGCCCTAAATCAACACTTGTAAGTTTTATCAGTTTCTCTTAGATTATAAATTTACTCAAAAGAACTATAATAAATTATATAAACATGAGAGGAGGATCCAAATTATACAGGAAATTTTAAGAAACCTCCTAGAAAGTTTCCCATTTTATCTCTCAATTTTCCTTATAGAAAGAACAAAAGCTATATAGATAAGGGATGTTGCAATGAGATTTAGTTTTAGGAAGAAAAGGTTTTCATTCTTTAACTTTCCAGCTCATTTTCCTAGCTAATGGCGTTCTATCCATTTCAAAAGCGACTGCGTCAGGAATCGAGAGGAGACAAATTTGGACAAGGAATCATACGTTCGGGCCGGCCCCGTGGCTTGGCGGTTAAGTGCACGCGCTCCGCTGCTGGCGGCCCAGGTTCGGATCCCGGGCGCACACCGACGCACCGCTTCTCCGGCCATGCTGAGGCCGCGTCCCACATACAGCAACTAGAAGGATGTGCAGCTATGACACACAACTATCTACTGGGGCTTTGGAAAAATAAATAAAAAAAAAAAAAAAAAAAAAAGAAATCATACGTTCAATTTTGGATAAGCTAATTTGAGACTCTAGTTGGAAGCTCACATGGAAAGGCCTCCATCAGGCAACCTAGGCTAAAGCAAAAACTCAGCTTCTAAAGCAAAACCTAATTCATCTCGTTGGTGTTCATCACTTTTAAACACTGTGCAATTAAAATACCCTGGGCGCTATCAATATATTTCCAAAACACCCACAGAAAAGAATAGTGCTATTATTATACTTTGGTTTTATAAACAACCCCAGATTTAATGAGCAAATGAACAACTTGAACATCTAACACTGTATGTTTTACCACTGAATAGGCTTTGAGAGGTTTTTTATTTTATCTTTTTCAATTTAGAAACTTTTAAAAGATTTTTCTTTAAATTTGACTACCTTTTTATTATAATATACAAAATAGGCAATATTATATGAATTTGGAAAGTAAGCTACAGTAGCCCCCCTTATCTGAGGGGGATACGTTCCAAGACCCCCAGTGGATGCTTGAAACTGCGGATAGAACCAAACCCTCTATATACCTATGTTTTTTCCTATACACACATACCTATGATAAAGTTTAATTTATAAATTAGGCACAGTAAGAGATTAACAATAACTAATGATAAAAATAGAACAATTATAACAATATACTGTAATAAAAGTTACCATAGATCTTAGTAATCTCAGCATATGATTTTTTTCTTTCTTTATTAAATTGATAACTTTCACCTTTTCACTTAAAGGAAGCACTTGACAGCTTCTCTTTGGTATATCCGAATTGCCAGCATCACTACTCTTGCACTTTGGGGCCAATATTAAGTAAAACAAGGATTACTTGAACCCAAGCACTGTGATATCGGGACAGTGATCTGATAACTGAGAAGGCTACTAAGTGACTAATGAGGCGGGTGTTTGGACAAAGAAATGATTCAAGTCCTGGGTGGGATGGAGCGGGATTGTGAGAGATTTCATCACGCTACTCAGAACAGTCCGCAATTTAAAACGTATTAATTGGGCCGGCCCTGTGGCTTGGTGGTTAAGTGCACGCACTGCGATGCTGGTGGCCCGGGTTCGGATCCCGGGTGCGCATCGAGGCACCGCTTCTCCGTTCATCCTGAGGCCGAGTCCCACATACAGCAACTAGAGGGATGTGCAGCTACGACATACAACTATCCACTGGGGCTTTGGGGGGAAAATAAAATAAATAAAATCTTTAAAACGTATTAATTGTTTATTTCTGGAATTCTCCATTTAATATTTTCACATTGTGGTTGACTGCGGGTAACTGAAACCATGAAAAGCGAAACTGAGGATAAGGGGAGACTATGGCGTGTTAGAAAAATTATCCCTACACTTGAGGAAAAAGTTTTAAATTAGTTTTGACATTTTTTTAGGTTTAAAGTCTAAACTTTTCTTTTTTGCTTCAGTCATTCCCTATTTAACTTAGAAAGTTTTATGATAGAAATAATAATAATGCCTAGCAATTTATTAAGTTTTACCATAGACCAGGCACTGGGCCATGTGCTTTATGCATGCAACGACTCCATGAACAACCGCAGCTTAGCGTAACCTCCCCAAGGTCACACAGAGGCTAATAAGTAAAAGCCAGTCTCAAACCAAGTCTGAGTAACTTTAAACTCCATATTCCCAAATACTAGTTAGATGTTTTCAGCATCTTTAAACAAAGTGTACAAGAAAATTCTTAAAGAGATTTAAACAGTTGAGAGTTATTTTGTTTTCTCTTCTTTAATCTAAATCTCTGTCCACAAACTATTTGGCAAAAGACTGTTTCCGGCTCTAGATTTTCTTGCTAAAAATCTGCTGCTGCCTCTATTCTTACTTTAGAATAAACTTTGGACTTCTAAGCACAGGACTCATGGTCCCCCTGATCTTGTCTCAGCTTTCTTGCCAGCCTCATCACTCCCACTCTACCCTGCCATATATCATAAGCTTAGGCACAGTGGCCTTTCATCCTCAGTTCAGGTGTGTTCCTGAAGCTAGGGGAAGACACCCACTGCCCATTTCTGCTTCTAAAATTCCTCTCATTACCAAGACTCAGCTCAAATGATACCTCCTCTATGAATTTTTCCTCAGCTCTGCCAGTAAGAATCAATCACTCTCCCCTGAGCCACCATAACCCTTTGTATTCCTTTATTTTGGCTTTTACCACTCCTTGCCTTACATTTTTGTCCTCAGTGAATTTGTCTCCCTTTCTCACTAGACATCCTTGAAGACTGGGATGACGATGTATTCATCTTGGTATCCCTCACAGCATCCAGCACAATACTTTGTACATGGCAGGTACAACTAAAAATTCATAAATGGAACTGAGCAAAGACTCCATGTCGTTAAATCCCTTTAATATGCAACCCTGCAGGAACATGCGGCCATCAGTAGAATCCCAGATCCCAGGAACTGATTCTATAAAAGTTGAGGAGTACTTGCTTTGTGAAGGTTGTAGCGACATTCTATGAAGCAGAACAATATGCTACTGACCCGTGTAGAGGTTAAAGGGGTGAACGTTTTCCAGAAAAATCACGTTGTGTGAAGACATACTGAAATGAAATACAAACTTTCAGAAGTGTTGAGTAAATAAAGTTTACCTCTGACAGCAATCTCTTGCCAACAAGTAAGAAGAAGGGGAAACAAGATGGGGAGGGAGGAAGTGAAGGACTCCTCTGTCAGGTTTCTTCCAAAGAAAAGATCAAGTTGTAGAAACCAGTGAGGTGGTCCAGGGAGAGAGGTGGCAGCACACTGAGCAATAGCATTTGCTTCCCAAGTTTCAGTTTCCTCATATATCCTAACTTCCTCCAACTCACATTAGCCATATACTTCTCATACACTTCGTTCCTTTTTGCAATCTTGAAATATCTTTCAAAGAGTAAAATTTTAGGAGAAAATTTTATAATTACACATAGCATTTTGCACTATAAATATTTTCTAGATCATCAGTAGGCTTAATGTTATTAATACACATTGAAAAGTAGACATATCACCTTGAATCCAAGGAATCTTTACTAATTAAATGATTGAGAATTAAAGGACCAGAGGTGAATAGTTACCAGGTGAAACTTCTGATGATTCTTCTCAGCCTAATTCTCAAATGTTGGTATGTGCCAAGAGTTCTACATTCAGGCTTCTTCCTTCTTAGTCAATACAGTCTTCCTTGACATTCCCATCAACTCCTTGATTTAACTATCAGATCCACATGTATGATGGTTTAGACTCTATCTTGAGACTAACTTTCTTCCAAGCTTCAAATTCATATTTCCAACTGTTCCTTGGGCATTTTCACTGGGATATCCTGATGGCCCCTCAAACTCAGCATATTTATAACCAGTTTTACTATTTCTGCTTCCCCTCTCCCGAAATAAAAGAAAGCACCTCACTCCTCCTTTGGTCCCAATCTTAGTTAAAAGCATTACCTACCTAGTCAACCAAAAGTAGAACCTGGAGTTATCTTAAATTTCTACTTTCCCTCATTCCCCAAATATTACTGATTCTGCCTGCCTCCTAAAATCTCTCTCAAGATGAAATTTCATAACCCTGGGGACAGACAGAAGATCCCACAAGTTTTCAGAAGGCAAAGCTAAACAGGGTCATATACAAAAAGGATCAGGGACTGGAATAACTCTGGCCATGTCAACAGAAACAACAGCAGCCAGAAGATAATGGAGAATTGCCTTCAAATTTCTGAGGTTAAACAGTATTCAAACAATGATGAGGCTAAAATTACGATAATGATTTTCAGAAATAATGATTTTCAGACATTCATGGCTTCAAATTGTTTATGTTTCACGTACTCTTTCTCAAGAAGCTATTGGATGATATGCTCTATCGCAAGGAGAGAATAAAGAAAAACTGGAAAACATGGAATCCAGGAAAGAGGGTATCAACAGAGGAAAGAGGCAAAGGGGTCCCTATAATGATGAAGAATAATAGATATATAGTCATAATAATGTGATGTAATAAAAATTATAACTTATATTGGAAGGATGGGGTGATGGGAAGTGTGTATGAGGAGTTGGGGGAGGTAAGAAAGCAACCCCCAGTCCTAAGTCCTTCTCTTCCATATTAGAAAGTCAAAGATAATATCCCACACACTGAAAGATCAAGAAATAGCTATCTAAACATTGCATTTAGAAATCTGGAGGTGAATATCAGAAGAAATAGCTAAATGAGTTGAATGTAGTTGCTTCTGGGGATAGGCCTCAGGGGACTGCTGTTCTTCATTATAAACCCTGTAGTACTATTTGACTTTTAAGATTATGTATATTTAAAACTTTGATAAAAATAAGAAACAATCCCATATAAAGTAGAGGAAGATGGGCACGGATGTTAGCCCTGGGCCAATCTTCCTCAGCAAAAAAAAAACAAACAAAAAAAAAGAGGAGGATTGGCAACAGATGTTAGCTCAGGGCTAATCTTCCTCAAAAAAAATAAATAAATAAAAAAGAAGAAAAAAAAATTAGGTACTCTGTTTAATTATAGTGCCTTCCTTGTGTTATAATCCCACAAGCAAAGGCTCTCAGAGCTGGAAAGAGCTCTGGAGATCTAGTCTCATTTTTTATTTTCCTAATACAATATTTATAATGAAAAGAACATGCTGATTTCCTTCCCCAAATCATTTCTCCTCTCCTGCAAAGTTTTAGCATTCCATATCAATGGTTCCAATAGATGTTCTAAACAAACAACCACACTATAACACTAAGGAGAAATGGTTATGGTTACTGGTGTGTGCCTTCTTCTCTCTCTCCTGATGTCTTAACCAAAGAAGTAAAACATTTAAGATTTGTGGCCCCATTTCCATATAACACACTTGGGCTATGAATTAACAGATGGATAAAACATGCTGGTCCTGTCCTAATGATTCTAAGACTGCATGAAACATTTTTCTAACGTGAGGAATATAGTTTAATTGACGACCTGCTGAACTTAAGTTTGGCAGAGAAGTTACTGTGAAAAGTTTTCTCTGACGAAAAATAAATATAATTTTAAAGGTCAAAAAGCCAACAATGAAAATAGTTCTTGATGGTCACTTTTGCCTAATTACATTATTTGGAGTATAAAAATAGAGATTTAAGGTTAACTAATCCATTCCCTCATTTTACAGCAGAGAAAACTGTGGCCTAAAAAGGTTCACTGACTTGATCAAGGCTATCTAGTGTATTTTTACAGACTTGGCAACGTAATTCACGTAACTTAGCACAAGGTTAAACAACCTCTAACATTTAATATCTACTCTCAAAGTTGAGAATACATCAATTAATTAGATAATTCAAGCCAAAAAACTACTGCCTTAGATTACCTGAATATTTGGAAGAGAGTGTTTTCTTTTTAAACAATAAAAATCTATCCTTTTCATTGTACAAATAAAAGAAATTAGTTGTAGAAAATAATTGAAACTCCAGAAAAAAGAATCTTCACTGTACATTCTAAAGACAATCACTATTAATAGTTTGGTGCATTTTTTTTTCCAATTCAAAGTGTTTTTAGACTCAAGTTGTCCAGCTTAATTTCTGTACCTCACTTGGCAGTAAACACAAACCTGATACAAGCTGATATACTCACTATAAAGGTATTTATCATGAGGGCCTTTGATGATTACGTATATCTACGTAGGGAATAAGACAGCAGGGAAGCATTCTAATTAATCATCCCCTTAATCTCTTAGGGGCTCCATCAACTGACCTCTCAACTCCATAGCATTATCTCTGATTGCACCCGAGGGTGCCACATCAACTTCTGACAGACCAGTCTGCTATATGCCTTGCTCTTCTCACTCAAAATAGTAACGTCATTTTGCTCATTTTTCTGCCAATCTGTATGTCCATCAATATATTTAGAGAATTGTGCTTGATTACATTTTTATCATCTGGAGTATTCCTTTATTCAGTATGCACTTTGCACCCTCCACTCCCTGTTTTCTGGTAGACTAACTCAGGTCTCATACAAGGGAGGAAATGATGGCAGTCATTTTATGCACATGTGTTGGATCCACCCATCTGGACTATAAGCTCTTCAGGGAAGAGGCTGTCTTCTCTTGCTTTAATGCCCCTCTGTAGAAATTATAAAAGTTTTCCTCAGGGTAGCATCAGTTATGCTTGCTGGTATTGTCAATGATATATAAGGTGTCCTTGAATTTCTGTCTTAAGTTGCTATCTTCCCCATAGCTATTCCTCCTGGTCACTGGATGACACTTAAATAGTTTATTTTACACGTATAGGCCCTGGGAACAGAGAAGAAGCTCACACGAAAGGAAAACATCACAATTAACTGGGAACATAACATGTTAGGATAGAATATCACCATTACATATGACGACCAGGAAAGCAGTCCTACAGCAAGCAAGCCCCTTTTTCTGGTTTGACAACAACATCAGCAATAGTGTGTAAGATTACATAGAGATAAACTAACAAATGGTAATATATTCTTTATTTAGGAAAAAAAACCTAAGAGCTAAAACCTTACTAAAACGATGGCCCATATACTTTATTTCCTTTAAGTAATTAAAATACTATTAATTACATAAAGTCTATTGCCACATCCATCAAATAAACTATACTATTCTTTTTTAATATGGACTTTCCTTCAGTTAATGAAAGAAGAGAAGATGTCAAAAAAGCAGAAACTTCCAGATATGTAAACAGAGGAAATGTTTTTCCTTATTCAAATCATAAAACATGTTTTTTCTTATTCAAATCATAAAAACTCATTAAGAGGTAATAAAGCAAAAAATATAATATGACCAAAACTATTAAATTTTTAAAAGCATTAACAATTTTAAAGTAAGACGGTGGCTGTTCTATAATTGCAAGTTAAAGATAGTTGAGTTCACGCCCACAAGAACTTACAACTATAAAATATGCTTAGGTTGGACTCTGAGAATTTATTTTTAGATAGACGGCTCAAATAGTTCCTCTGTAAGGAACTGGAAACCCCGCAGTTTTAAATTTGTATAAAAAGCTTATGTTTTATTCTTGTTTTAGACTCAAGACTCAAGAGACAGGAATTTCAGGTTACTGGTATATAGAATAATTCCCATGTTATTTTCTCTCTTGTTTTGATCCTCAGTTTCTCTTGAAAAGCACTTCAACTATTTTCACTCCCTAGTCTCTATGTTGGTTTGACTTGGTTATTACTGGCATCAGAGGATGATGACTTTTTTTTTCTCTAACATCTTTAAGGGTAGTGAAGTTGGTCTGTAAAAGGAAATGTTATTTCTTTTCAACGTTAAGTCACAGTGATATGGAAGCTTTATCCAGGAAGAGAGCTGAATTATCAACTAGAAGGTTCTGTTTCCAGGTCCAAATCTAAGGTCTCTGTTATATGGAGTCAATAACAGAGGTACATAGAATGGGCCTTTACACTCTGTTTCTGTTCTCTATGTATACATTTTGTTTAGGTTACACATAAAATTTGCTTTACCCTCGATAGGTATGCTTTTTTTTTTTTTTTAATAATTTTATTTATTTATTTTTCCCCCAAAGCCCCAGTAGATAGTTGTATGTCATAGTTGCACATCCTTCTAGTTGCTGTATGTGGGACGTGGCCTCAGCATGGCCGGAGAAGCGGTGCATCGGTGCGCGCCCGGGATCCGAACCCGGGCCGCCAGCAGCAGAGCGCGCACACTTAACTGCTAAGCCATGGGGCCGGCCCGATGCTTTTTAAGGACAGTTTTAATTATGCTCCATGTTAAATACCTTGCAATGAATAAGTTATTTGAAAAGTTCTTAAAAAGAATTGCTGACAGAAAGAAAGAGAGAAAGAAGAAAAAGGAAGGAAGGGAGAGAGAAAGGGAGAAAGAATAAAGGGAGGGTCAAGGAATTTGCCTCAATCACTTTGCCCTTTCTTCTTTTTCTTTTCCCTTTATGCAAGAGAAATCTATTACTACTCAACCTCTACTATAAGATTGGCAGCCCTGAAAACTCTTTTACTGTGGCATGTTATGGATATATCCCTGCTCCTAAAGGAATGAGGAGGAGACATTTCCACATGCAACTCAATCACTTTTAAAATCATATCTACTGTTATCACTGCCTGGATGCATGCAATGACTGGTACATATTTCTTCTAGTCATAAGAATAAAATATCGAGAAGGTATTTATTTATAAGAATAAATACCAGTAGCTATCCTGGAAGAGTCCTTTGGAGTCAATCTCCTTGGACAACAGAAGGTTTTCTACTACATACAACGTCTATTTTTATTATGAAAGCTTGTGAGCTTTGTAAATTCTTCAAAGCTTAAGTTCTCATTTTTCACGGTAGTGCCCTTTCCCAATTATTCCACACACTGGGACATCAGAGCTAGTATTGTTAAACAGATCATTAAAATGACAGAACAGGTCCTTACACCTGACTAAGTTAGTCCTGAGTGTAAATTAGGTGCTTTGGGACATGCACAATCTTCTGGATCACTAGGGTCATATTACTGCACTGAAGCACAGGAAATTTACTAACTCTGGTAAAATCTGAGCTGGTGGTTAAAAACTGATGGAGAGCTTGGTACTCCTGATAGAGGGTTCTTAATATCTGTCTTCAGAATGCCACTTTTCCAATTTGGGGATAAGCAGCTTAAATAAACATTTGTATTTATGCTTTATTTCCACTAATATACTTTGGAGAAAATGTTTCACTTAGATTAAAGAAACACCAAGGGTAAGACAATTCATATGGAAAATACTCTATTTACCTCTATTAAAAAACAAACTGCATTGTTTTTCTACTCAATTTTCAAATATAAAAGAACTTTCTTAAACATTTATTAAGCACTGTCAGCCTTAATACCCTCAATGTTTAGAAATCAATGAATATTTTTGAACGGTACTATGTACAAAGCATTGTCCTGCTGAATTCATCCAAATCTTGTACTATTAATTTATATAATTTATTAGTTCTCCCTTAATGAATTTGACTGGTATAGGTCAAGAGAAATAGCCAAGGATATTTTAGAAACGGAACTTTGATCTTCTCAAGGTCATTAATAATGTTATCTAAAATAACAACTTTGGGTAAATAAAATGTGTTCATAAAATACTACACATGTTGCAGGAACCAAACAGGACATAATCAAACAGGTACAATCTGCTTTTACCTCACCACTGATTCACTTTGAAAGTAGCTTTGCAGTCTACACTTCAAACACAGAAGCTAGTATCTCTTGATATCAGATTATAAACACAATGCCTATATTATCAAAGAGTTCACTGCCTCCAAATATCTGAATTGTCTGTTAAAGAAATATTGAGTTTCTTTATTATTACTCTAAAATAATACTGAGTTTAGAGTTATATCTCAGACGTGTGAACTTAAAGCTCAAAATATCTCAGAGTTCGAATTTTTGAAAGGCACAAGAAGAAGAAACTAAACTGGCCAGGTTTAAGAGAGGTGTAGCATGCCACACAACCTATTTTTGTCTGTCTTTATTTTTGTACCACTCTGCTTTCCATATAAGAAAAGAGATCCTCGGCAGATGTGAAAAAAAGAAAGCAAGATTTTGAAACAATTTTTTTTTTTTACTAATTAAAGGTATTTTGAAAATAGTCCCTTGCATTCTTCAGAAGGATTAGCAGCAATATTTTGTGTTGGGTAAAAAAAGAACAGTTTCTCTTCTAAAATGTCTAATGTAGAGGATAGGTGGTTACTAAATGTATTTTCATACAAATGTTAAAACTTCTTGATTATGTTTCAAATCTTTTGGAATTGTAGAAGAGCCAAAAGTACCAGCTATGACAAGATTTTGAATTTTGGCCTATACTATACCAACCACATACTATACCACCTTATCTAGAAGAGTGACATTTTTTAACTTACTGCTTCTAAATGATTTTCTTTTTTTCACTTTAAATCAGAAGTAGGAAAGTGACTACAAAATTTTATACCATATGAAATACCTTATGGATTTTTTTACAGAATTAGCTTTTATCTACAGGCTTTCCATCTCAAATTCAAATACATCTTGATGAATTAAACTCTTCAAAGAATGTAAAGAGATAATCAATAATAGCAAGTTATAGCACAGAGAACTTCTATCATACTGAGGCCTATTTTTTAAAAAATCTAAACTTACAACTGGCCTAAAGTAGGTCCTTGATTCAGTCATGAAACATTCTCCAATTTACCTTCAACATAAGAGCAGTGGAAGAGATTTGAAATTGGAGGTCAATGCACTGATCATTTTCTTAACTCTGACTGGCTGAGAGGTTCCCCAGTGTCTGGACAATATCAAGGAATATCTGTTACATGCAGGAATGTTGCCCAAAGGTCAAGCCACAAACTTTTACTGAGTTTCTTGGGATGACATTGGACTTGGAATATCTACTCTTCTGTGCTATGTGGCTGTAGGCAATAATAATTTGTTCTTTGACTATGAAGAAAATACTATCAGAACTATTTTTCAAAAAACAGAAAATGTAGAAGAAACAGCTGCCTTCAGGGAAATGGAGTTAGGATGCTCTACCTCAAGTCCTCAGTACAATGTATTTTGGAATGAGACATTCAAATTCTCAGCTGACATCCCAGATTGCTGCTTACTCTATTCCTGTCCATCTCTTTCAAAGCATATAATGCTTTCCTTGTATCTGGCAGGTAGGAAATATTAGGGCTTGAGATAAGCAATACATTTTCTTGTAACCAAAACTGTCCTCCTGCGACTGCTTCTTTCAAAGAAGCAATATACTATGACAGAAAAATATGATTCATTTTCCAAAAATGTGTTTATAAGCAACTTTTCAGGAACATAGCTCTTTTGCTGAGGCAGGAACATCTGTATTTACAATACAGAACTGAAACACCTACATGTTTTTCTGTATAACAGAGCATGCTTCTCTTGGCTGAAACAACGTTTTATCTTTGTACTTGAGCAGGAATTTATAAATAGGTCACTCTTGGTATTTTAGCCATAAGCACATTTAGCCATTAGTTTTGTTTTAGGGAAAACAGTGAAGTTTTAACAGCATAAAATACCATGCTCTTTCTACTTTTGCACATGCACAGATAGTTACCATCTGAAGTCTTCTTTAATTCAGTTTTCAGTTTTTCCTGTTCTTCTACTAGTTTTTTATTTTCTGCTTCCAAAATGTGTTCCTCTTCCTTGCCATAGCTTTTCAAGAGCTATCAGAAAAGAGAGTTATAGAAAGAAGTAAGGTTAGATTGCAAGAGCCAGACATTCTTCCAGGAAACAGGCTGGATAACATATTTAAAATTATGTCTTTATTTTATTCTTTGTCTTTTTTAGTCTTTTATAATTTTCTACAATGTACTTTTGCTAACAAAAACTTGATATTTGGCAAACACACAATAAAGATTTCTTCTTATTATGGTTGAAATCTCTGAAATGAAAATAACAGGAGTTTCTGATGCTATGATTAAAATTATAATTTCAAACGTGTTTAGGTAAATAGTGAGAATGTCTTTTCCTCTATTAAGTGTGTGATGTAAATCCAAGGAAAAAAACAGTTCTGAGAATGATATTAATTGGAAAACCATTGTTTCAATTGCAGAGGTGTCTACTCAGACTACTTTTATATAGATGAATTTTTTTTTTAAAGATTTTATTTATTTATTTTTTTCCCCCCAAAGCCCCAGTAGATTGTTGTATGTCATAGTTGCACATCCTTCTAGTTGCTGTATGTGGGACGCGGCCTCAGCATGGCCAGAGAAGCAGTGCGTCGGTGCGCACCCGGGATCTGAACATGGGCCGCCAGCAGCGGAGCGTGCGCACTTAACCGCTAAGCCACGGGGCCGGCCCTATATAGACGAATTTGTAAGAGAAGAATATAATGTTTTCAGGGTGAAGACGGGTAAGGAAAAAATGACAGGGTCATCTCTACACTTAGAAAATTCTAATTTTCACTGAATAGTTTCTAAATACTTTTATTCAGTTAATCCTTTACCAGTGCTCTTTATACTTTAAAATCTATTCTGGCTTTTAAAATGTTTATTTTATGTTTGTAGCTTATCTTTTCTAGGCAAGAAAAATTAAGATCTGAATAGTAAAATATTTGACTAAAATAAAAACATCATGCAGTAAAAATTTCATAATCTGTATGTCTGGATAGAAACCATCACTGTTCATAGAATTAAGAAGCTGACTTTCCTTGAAGAAATTTTAAGGAATTTAAGTTACCAAGAAAAGCAAATTAGATTAATGTTTGAAAAATAAAATATGTACACACTGGCATGAGTTATTTGACTAAATTAAACGGCAGCAAGTTGATAATAGCTTCCACAGTTAGGTAAAAAGGCAACTCAGGACAATTTTAAACAGACTGACGTAGAAAAGAATTTCTTCTGCATGGTGATTCCTTTTCTAACGTAAGCTGTTATATTCAACAAACAAAACTCACAACATTGCCACACGCAATTATTTTTAAAACTCACAGCATTGACCACACGCAAATATTTTATAATGCTAGGTGCTACAAGGGGTAAAAATATAAGAGAAACACGGTCTCTGCTCTTAGGTAACTTCAATCTAGTGGAAAGGATGAGAAAGGAGCCTAAAAATTGTAGCACAAGATCAAATACAGCACCACTGTGTTACAGCAGAGATTAGGCAGCTCAGAAGGGGGAACTAAAGCTGAACATATTATATTATCCTAAGAAATTTTTTTAGGAGATAGAGGACTGAAGTACATATTAAAACTAAAGGAGTCTCATATCTTCAAAATTTAAAAAAAATAAAAATTTTTTAAAGAGCAGAAACAAGAAAAAAATTTCTCCAAATCTCTATAAACTTGTTGCCCACTTCAAGTCCAAAACAATCCTAGCTGTTACTTCACTGAATTCACAGTCTCCAGTGATTACCCAAATTGGCAGAGAACCACTGAGTTGCAGGAATGTTTACACTGACTGCTTGAATTATTACACCATTGACTTGGAAAAGCTGGATTTGTGTCAGTCTTGTAAATAAACTTTCATTACTGCACCTGTAAACTCGTCCAAACTTATTATATGTAACTTGATGCTGGAGAAAGACCAAGAGCCCTGGAATCGGAAATTCAATAGGTATTAGCTACAATGATGCCTATGTTCACTGTTGCACCCACCTCATCTCACCTTGGTTAAGTGGCTGAAAAAAAACTAGTCAGAAGTAAAGCTCCAACACTGTTGTTATTTTAAAGCAGTTAAATTAAAATTTAATTGGTCTTTCATAATTATTTAATTTCATTAACTGAATATCAGAACAGAAAGGGGTCTTAGGCACTATCTGCAAGTCATTTTATAGACTAGCTCAGGAGCGAAGGGCACAAAGCAACAAGGTTAAGAGTATGGATTCTAGTGTGAGGCTGCATGAATTCAAATCTTAGTTCTGTCACTGATTAGCTTAATAATTTTGTACAAGTCACTTAAGCTTTCTGTGCTTCCATTTCCTCATCTATAAAATGCAGATAATAACAGTACCAACCTCATGGGATTATTTCGAGAATAAAAGAGTTAATACCTTACTGTGAAGCATATGAAGCAATACCTGGCACAGGGTTAGCTATTATTCATAACCTTGAGGCCCAGAACATATGAGGTGACTTGCCCAGGTCACAATGCTAATTATTGGTAGCGTTGGGACTAGCACCCAAGTTTCTTGGATCTCAGGGTAATGTGCTTTCCATTAGATAACGCGTCTCTGATAGAGAATGAAGAGGCGTTTTAGCAATTTTATCCTTCCTTAGCTAGTATTTTAAAACCTACATGAAGTATCCTAAAATAGAAGTCATTTGACATTTTGGCCTATGGCCTTTATTGGTCAGCTAGTTACACTTTGGGCACTGACAATATTTATGTCCAGCTCAGACTTTCTACCCACTGTGTACTGGCTCTGGCCCAGCATATCTGTGCACCTCTGAGGATCTAGGGCCACTGAATGAGTCACAAATATGCAGGAAGCAGGGAATCAGGACAGCATGGAACCAAAAGGGAGGAAAACAAAAAAGGGAGAAATTGTGGGGGATCAAAGAATCAGTAGTCATGAAATAAATTTCCTTGCATGGGCAACTGGTTCTGAAAACAATTCCAAAAGAAAAATTCCAAAAATGTGTTGAGGAAGGTGCTTTTTTTGTTTTTTTTGTGAGGAGATCAGCCCTGTGCTAACATCTGCCAATCCTCCTCTTTTTTGCTGAGGAAGACTGGCCCTGGGCTAACATCCGTGCCCATCTTCCTCCACTTTATATGGGACGCTGCCACAGCATGGCTTGCCAAGCAGTGTGTCGCTGCGCGCCCGGGATCCGAACCGGTGAACCCAGGGCCGCTGCAGCAGAGCGCGCACACACAACTGCTTGCGCCACCGGGCCGGCCCAAGGAAGGTGCTTTTTTTGAAGGACAAGACTAATTTAAGTACATTAATTATGGTGTATACGAGAAGAATAGTACTAAAATCTTAACAAAAATGCTTTCCATTTTCACAGAGCTGATAAGAGGAAAACAACTAAAGAATAAGAGGAAAAAAGCAGTATTCTACAGATAGTTACAACTCATTACTCTAACATGATAGTCATAATTTTATTTATTTAAGGTTCACATTGGTTTATCACGTTATGTAAATTTTAGGTGTACATCATCATTTTTCTACTTCTCTATAGACTACATCGTGTTCACCACCAAGTCTAGTTGCCATCCATCATCATACATGTGTGCCCCTTTATCCCTTTGCCCTCCTCCCACCTCCTTCTGCTCTGGTAACCACTAATCTGTTCTCCATATTTATGCGTTTGTTTGGAGTGAAGTCATACGGTAATTGTCTTTCTCTATTTGACTTATTTCACTTAGCATAATACCCTCAAAGTCTATCCATGTTGTCACAAATGGCAAGATTTCGTCTTTTTTATGGCTGAGTAGTATTCCACTGTGTGCATGCGTGTGTGTGTGTGTGTATACCACATCTTCTTTATCCATTCATCCATTGATGGGCACTTAGGTTGCTTCTGAGTCTTGGCTATTGTGAATAATGCTGCAATGAACACAGCGGTACATGGATCTTTTCAAATTAGTGTTTTTATGTTCCTTGGATAAATACCCAGAAATGGAATAGCTGGATCATACGGTATTTCTATTTTTAAGTGTTTGAAGAATCTCCATACTGATTTCCATAGTGGCTGCACCAATTTACATTCCCACCAGCAGTGTATGAGGGTTACTTTCTCTCCACATCCTCTTCCACACTTGTTATTTGCTGTCTTTTTACTAACAGCCATTCTGACGGGTATGGATGAGGTGATATCTCATTCTAGTTTTGATTTTCATTTCCCTAATAATTAGCGATGCTGAACATCTTTTCATGTGCCTGTTGGCCACCTGTATATCTTCTTTGGAAAAATGTCTGTTCAGATCATCTTTTTTTTTTTTTTCCTCAGGACAATTCACCCTGAGCTAACAACTGTTGCCAATCTTCCTATTTAGTATGTCAGCCTCGACCACAGCATGGCCACTGACGAGTGGTGTAGGTCCGCACCTGGGAACCGAACCCAGGCCACCGAAGTGGAGCACGCCAAACTTAACCACTAGGCCACCAGGGCTGGACCTTCTGCCCATTTTTTGATGGGGTTGTTTTTCCTGTTGAGTTGTATGAGTTCCTTATATATTCCATATATATTTTATCCCTTTATCAGATATATGATTTGCAAATATCTTTTCCCAATTGGTAGGTTGCCTTTTTTTCTTTTTTTTGAGGAAGATTGGCCATGCGCTAACATCGGTTGCCAAACTTCCTCTTTTTCTTTTTTCTCCCCAGAGCCCCAGTACATAGATGTGTATCATAGTTGCAGAGTTGTAGCTCTTCTATGTGGGACACTGCCTCAGGATGCCTGATGGGCAGTGAGTAGGTCTGTGCCCAGGATCCGAACCAGCAAACCCCAGGCCGCTGAAGTAGAATGAGTGAACTTAACTGCTATGCCACCAGGTCGGCCCTAGTAGGTTGTCTTTTTGTTTTGCTGATGGCTTCCTTTGCTGTGCAGAAGCTTTTTAGTTTGATGTAGTCCCATTTGTTTATTTTTTCTTTTGTTTCCCTTGCCTGAGGAGATATCTTCAAAAAGATAAGACTGATATAAAAGAGCATAGTGCCTGGAACAACAAAAGATCCCGAATAGCTAAAGGAATCCTGAGAAAAAAGAACAAAGCTGGAGGTATCACACTACCTGATTTCAAAATATACTACAAAGCTATCGTAACCAAAACAGCATGGTACTGGCACAAAAACAGACACACATCAATGGAATAGAATCCAAAGCCCAGAAATAAACCCACACATCTATGGACAGCTAATCTTGGACAAAGGAGCCAAGAACATACAATGGAGAAAAGAAAGTCTCTTCAACAAATGCTGTTGGGAAAACTGGATAGCCACATGCAAAAAAATGAAAGTAGACCCTTACCTTACACCATACACAAAAATTAACTCCAAATGGATTAAAGACTTGAATGTAAGACCTGAAACTATGAAACTTCTAGAAGAAAACATAGGCAGTACGCTCTTTGACATCGGTCTTAGCAACATATTTTCAAGCACCATGTCTGACCGGGCAAGAGAAACAATAGAAAAAAGAAACAAATGGGACTACATCAAACTAAAAAGCTTCTGCACAGCAAAGGAAACCATCAACAAAACGAAAAGACAACCTAACAATTGGGAGAAGATATTTGCTAACCATACGTCTGATAAGGGCTTAATCTCCAAAATATATAAAGAACTCATGCATCTCAACAACAAAAAAACTAACAACCCAATTAAAAAATGGGCAAAAGACCTGAACAGACATTTCTCCAAAGAAGATATACAGATGGCCAACAGACACATGAAAAGATGTTCAACATCATTAACTATCAGGGAAATGCAAATCAAAACTACAATGAGATATCACCTCACGCCCGTCAGAATGGCTTTAATTAACAAGACAGGAAACAACATATGTTGGAGAGGATGTGGAGAGAAGGGAACTCTCATACACTGCTGCTGGGAGTGCAAACTGGTGCAGCCACTATGGAAAACAGTATGGAGATTCCTCAAAAAATCAAGGATAGAACTACTATATGATCCAGCTATTCCACTGCTGGGTATTTATCCAAAGAACTTGAAAACATCAGTGCATAAAGATACATGCACTCCTGTGTTCACTGCAGCGTTATTCACAATAGCCAAGACTTGGAAGCAACCTAAGTGCCCATCAAGGGACAAATGGATAAAGAAGATGTGGTATATATACACAATGGAATACTACTCAGCCATAAGAAACAATGAAATCCAGCCATTTGTGACAACATGGATGGACATTGAGGGTATTATGCAAAGCAAAATAAGTCAGAGGGAGAAGGTCAAATACCATATGATTTCCTTCATTAAGTAGTAGATAATAACAACAATAAACAAACACATAGAGACAGAGATTGGATTGGTGGTTACCAGAGGGGAAGGGGGGAGGGAGGAGGGCGAAAGGGATAATTCGGCACATGTGTGTGGTGATGGGTTGCAATTAGTATTTGGGTGGTGAACATGATGTAGTCTATGCAGAAATAGAAGTATAATGATGTACACCTGAAATTTATACAATGTTATAAACCAATGTCACTGCAATAAACAAAAAATTAAAAAAAAAAAAAAAAAGAGCATAGTGCCTATGTTTTCCTCCAGGATTTTTATGGTTTCAGGTCTTAGATTCAAGTCTTTAATCTATTTTGAGGGCCAGCCCCGTGGCTTAGCGGTTAAGCGCGTGTGCTCCGCTGCTGGCGGCCCGGGTTTGGATCCCGGGTGTGCACCGATGCACCGCTTCTCTGGCCATGCTGAGGCCACATCCCACATACAGCAACTAGAAGGATGTGCAACTACGACATACAACTATCTACTGAGGCTTTGGGGGAAAAACAAAAAAAGGAGGAGGATTGGCAATGGATGTTAGCTCAGAGCCGGTCTTCCTCAACAAAAAGAGGACGATTAGCATGGACGTTAGCTCAGGGCTGATCTTCCTCAAAAAAAAAAAAAAATCCATTTTGAGTTAATTTTTGTGTATGGTGTAAGATAATGGTCTATTTCATTCTTTTGCACGTGGCTGTCCAGTTTTCTCAACACCATTTATTGAAGAGATTTTCCTTTCTCCATTGTTATGTTCTTGGCTCCTTTGTCGAAAATTAGCTGTCCATAGATGTGGGGGTTTATTTCTAGGCTCTCAATTCTTTTTTTTTTTTTTTTGGGAGGAAGATCAGCCCTGAGCTAACATTCGATGCTGATCCTCCTCTTTTTTTTTGCCGAGGAAGACTGGCCCTAAGCTAACATCTGTGCCCATCTTCCTCTACTTTATATGGGCCGCTGCCACAGCATGGCGTGACAAGTGGTGCGTCGGTGCACGCTCGCGATAGGAACCTGCAAACCCCAGGCCACCGAAGCGAAGCACGCGCACTCCACTGCTTGCGCCACTGGGCCAGCCCTCTAGGCTCTCAATTCTGTTCCACTGATCTGTGTACCTGTTTTGCTGCCAGTACCACGCTATTTTGATTACCATAACTTTGCAGTATACTTTGAAATCAGGGACTGTGATATCTCTAGCTTTGTTCTTTTTTCTCAGGATTGCTTTGGCCATTTGGGGTCTTTTGTTGTTCCATATAAATTTTAGAATTCATTGTTTTATTTCTGTGAAAAATGTCATTGGGATTCTGATTGAGATTGCATTGAACCTGTAGATTGCTTTAGATAACATGCACATTTTAAGTATGTTAATTCTTCTAATCCATGAATTAGACGAATATCTTTCCATTTTTTTATGTCTTCTTCAATTTCTTTCCAAAGCACAGAATATCTTTCCATTTCTTTATGTCTTCTTCAATTTCTTTCAACACTGTTTTTTAGTTTTCAGTGCATGGATCTTGCACCTCCTTGGTTAAATCTATTCCTAGGTATTTTATTCTTTTTGTTGCAATTGTAAATGGAATTGTATTCTTGATTTCTCTTTCTGCTGGTTCACTGTTAGCAGAGAGAAACACAACTGATTTTTGTATGTTGATTTTTCACTCTGCAATTTTACTGTATTTGTTAATTATTTCTTTTTTTTTTAATTTATTTATTTTCCCCCCAAAGCCCCAGTAGATAGTTGTATGTCATAGTTGCACATCCTTCTAGTTGTTGTATGTGGGACACGGCCTCAGCATGGCTGGAGAAGCGGTGCGTCGGTGCGCACCTGGGATCCGAACCCGGGCCACCAGCGTCGGAGTGCAAGCACTTAACCGCTAAGCCACAGGGCCGGCCTGTTAATTATTTCTAATAGTTTTTTTTTTTTTGGTGGATTCTTTAGGATTTTCTAAATATAAAATTACATCATCCGCTATATATGACAATGGATAAACATTAGACTATTGGTGGTGAGCAGAATGCAGTCTATACAGAAACTGATAAATAATAATGTACACCTGAAATTATACAATGTTATAAACCATTATGACCTCAATAAAATAATTGAAAAAAAAAATTATGTCATCTGCAAATAGTGACAGTATTACTTCTTCCTTTCCAATTTGGATCTCTTTTATTTCTATTTCTTGCCTAATTGCTCTGGCTAGGACTTCCAACACTATGTTGAATAAGAATGGCATGAGTGAGCATCTTTGTCTTGTCCCTGTTCTTAGAAGGATAGCTTTCAGTTTTTCACTGTTGGGTATGATGTTAGCTGTGACGATGGGCATAATTTTAAACCAAGATAGTTACACGATAAGTCTACACATTCAAGGCTGTGTACTTTTGAGTTTAGCCATCATACATTAATCAAAGCTTTAAGGGTTTTGTTTTTGTTTTTACCATTGTGATAATGAGACCAATGGAAAATGAAGCAAATAATATTAAGGTACAAAATGAGGCTGATTGTGCTGCTGAAACATTCCAAAAAAAGCAAAAATGACTTACTGCTTGTTTTTGAACACACAAAGATGAACAGCTTGATTTTCAAGGCCTATATTTACTACAAAGGGAAATTCACAAAACCTCTATGGATCAATGCCTTTTCTTTTTTTTTTTTGTGAGGAAGATCAGCCCTGAGCTAACATCCATGCTAATCTTCCTCTTTTTGCTGAGGAAGACTGGTTCTGAGCTAACATCTATTGCCAATCCTCCTCCTCTTTTTTTCCCCAAAGCCCCAGTCGATAGTTGTATGTCATAGTTGCACATCGTTCTAGTTGCTGTACGTGGGATGTGGCCTCAGCATGGCCGGACAAGAGGTGCGTCAGTGTGCGCCCGGGATCCGAACGCGGGCCGCCAGTAGCGGAGCGTGCACACTTAACCGCTAAGCCACGGGGCCAGCCCTCAATGCTTTTTCAAAATAGAACAAAACAAAGTAAAAAAATAAACTGGTGGGGCTGGCCAGGTGGCATAGTGGTTATGTTTGGCAAGCTCTGCTTTGGCAGTCCAAGGTTTGCGAGTTTGGATCCCAGGCATGGACCTACATCACTCATCAAGCCATGCTGTGGCAGCGTTCCGCATGTAAAATAAAGGAAGACTGGCACAAATGTTAGCTCAGGGCCAATCTTCTTCAAGCAAAAAGAGGAGGATTGGCAACAGATGTTAGCTCAGGGCCAATCTTCCTCACACATACAAAAAATCAAATAAATAAATAAATAAACTGGTACTTAGTCTCTAAGAGTTTCCTTAAAAGATGCTGGTTAAAATCTACCCAAAGAAACACTTTCGAATTATGTTTCTATGACAAAAGGTCTTTCTTTACCCTTTTGTTGTACTATAAATAACTAGATATCATAAGAAGTAAAACATGAGTTTTGAATAGGTGACCATGATACTGCAGCATCAAACACAATTTTTTGCAATTAGTTTTGCCTTATTTAATAGGTTTTACAAAGCTTTATATTGTACTATGTAATAGCTAACTTATTTAGAATTGATGCAAAGTGGTGCTTATAGTTCTTGCTTTAGGACTTGGATAAGGATTTTAATTCTCTACTGTCAGACTCACAATACATTTAACACTAATATAACTTAAGTAATATATAATTGACTGTATTTCTTTAATTTATAATAGGAAAACAATCTTATTGCATTATTTTAGGAATGCTTTCTTCAAGAAAATTTGTTTCCCTTCTAAATGGTTCCACCGATTCTTTTTTCTAAGAAGCAGAATTAGCAAAACTCTGGGGCTTAATATGAACTGAAAACATTCAAGCTACAAGATTTGACTCCTATATATATTTTTTTTAATTTTATTTATTTATTTATTTTCTTCCCCCAAAGCCTCAGTAGATAGTTGTACATCATAGGTGCACACCCCTCTAGTTGCTGTATGTGGGACGCAGCCTCAGCATGGCTGGAGAAACAGTACGTCGGTGCGTGCCCAGGATCCGAACCCGGGCTGCCAGCAGCGGAGCGTGCACACTTAACCGCTAAGCCGTGGGGCCGGCCCTGACTCCTATATTTTAAACTTAAGGAAAACAAAATACCCAAAGTAATTCTGTACCTTTCATTTTCATTTGTACTTCTTTTTATTTAATGGGGAAAACATCAGTACTTGATTCACACTCTCCCTGAATGGCAGGGGAAGGACAGCATAGGGTTCTCAAAGAAGGAATATCAGCAGCATCACCAAATTAAAGATTTTAAATATTATAATATGCAGTCATCAATCTAACATCAACTACTTTCCTTTGATTCTTACATAACCATCATTTCAAAGAAAACCAAAAAACCAGGCTTAAAAAAATAATTTAACTTAAAAGGAAATGGAAACAAGAGACTTACAAAGACTTGCTTTAGGTTATAAAGTAACATTAACGGTAATGAAAGAATTAAAATTCATATTCCCAGAATACTGTTTTCTCCTTGAATCACAGGACATAGGTCCAATAGCATTAATCTACTATGGAGGGAAACTGTGAAAGCAAACAAATCTAAAAAATAAAATATATTTGAAACAATCATTCTGTAGCTTATAAAAATTATGAAAATGTTCTTTTTGATATTGAAAAATAATATACCACTACTTGGGAATAACAACATTTATGCAAATTTTTAAAAAGAAAATTTAAATACCCGTTTTAGTTTTTCATTCTCTGCCATGAATTTTCTGGCAGCCTCGTTAGTATTTTCTGCTTGAGTTTTAAGTACTCCTTTGTTTGACAATTCTTTTGCCAGCTGAGTAATAAGGGTAACCAGACGTCTCAATACTCTAGGGAAAAAAAAAAAAAATCTCAGAGTAATGCATAACTAGACCAATCATCAGGAACTGTGACTTTAAAACAGTCATTGTCAAATGACTCTGCTTTAGGTATGGGTGTGGTGGAGGGAGGTGAAGTTTAAGGAGGACAGTGCTTTTTTTTAAAATCCAAGTCTTCCAGTCAAGACAAGCCTGTGTCTCATTCCTTTGGAATCTTTGTTAGAAGACCAATATTTGGAATACAGGCTCAGTGGTACTTATTAATTTAATTAAATTCTTTGTAGAGGTATTTAGCCAGGAGGAGCAGAAACAAAATTTCAGACAGTGTGGCAGGGCCAGTAAGAGAAGTCTTTTTTTTGGCCCAGTTCAAAGTTTTCTATTTAAAGAACATTGTGTCAGGCTGGCCAAGCCCAAAAACTGCTCATTCACACGTGTTTATGGGTAACTTCCACTGTCAGAAGTAGTAATCCATATCTTCAATTATTCCTCTGACAGACATTTCCTCAGCAGCTGCTAAGTGTTAAACACTGTACTGAGCACCGGGGACACAGCAGGAAATGAGACAGGTCCCTGCTCTCAAGGAGATTAGGTTCTAGCTGGGGAGCCAAGACTTAACAGTATTTAATTACAACCATGAGTGATACCTGAAAGAAAAGTATGTACATGTTCCATGGGAGCATGAAACAGGAGGCTTACCTACTTTGGGGGGAGTAATGGTCACAGAAGGCTTCCCTCAGAAAAGGGCTGAAGGATGAATAGAAGTTAGTCAGGGGAAGAGTGTTCTGGCAGAAGGAAAAGCAGGTGTGAAGACCCTGAAGCAGGAGGGAACTAGGTACACAATAGGAACTAATAAATATTTGTTGCGAGAACGAATGAATGAACAGTGAAGTTCAGTGTGGGTGGAATGTGGTGTACACATGAGAGAACAGTATGAGACAAGGCTCCAGAAAGAAGAGGGGACAGATCACTCAGGGCCTTACGGATCTATCAAACCTACAAACCTACAAGCCATAACCACTGTTTGTTATTTGGGTATATCATCTGAGTTCTTTTATGAAGCTGTTAGTATACTACATAGTACAGGAAAAAACCTATAGTATAGGTAGAAAAAATGAGAAAGAGAAACATAAATCATGTTCTTACATTGTGCTTTTTTTTTTTACTTACAACCAAAAAAATAATGAAAATCCGGAAATGTAAAGATTTCTTTGAGACCTAAAAAGTTTCATCTGTGTATGTTCATAAACACTAGGTCTGTTGGTTGAGCTCCTTTCAATGGCAGGAGTAGAGGAGTATTTCCTTACTTCTCTCACAGCATCTATTAAAGAAAAAGAGAAAACATTATTTTTGGCTTTTAAGAATGTAAAATTATTATTTAAATGGGAAGCAGTTTTAGAATAACTGACGTAACTTTTCAATAATGAACTTTAGGTAGGGGCTCTCTTTTTGTCTTTTCCTCTACAATACCTGGGAGGGTACCATGCTCAAAACAGATGCTCTGTAAATGGATACTAGCGGTGAACTTTGAATGTAACAGCATTTTTGTTTTTTACTATTCATCTAGGACTTATCATCATTGTATTGTCAAAGTTGCTTTGTGAATATACTGAAAGCCACTGAATTATACACTTTAAAGGAGTAAATTTTATGGTTTGTAAATTATATCTCAATAAAGCTATTAAAAAAACAAAATAAAGTAAAATAATAGTTAAAATGACCCCATTTTCTAACTGGAATCTCTCTCCTGTATGGCAATAACTCTTTCCTAAGAATGCTGATGGCTACATTAAAGGAGCAGTCTAACTTGCTTGTACCTCCACTGGCCTAATATCAGAATATTTTCATCAACTTGAAAAGAAACTCCATATCCATTTCTCCCTTCCCCCACCTCCTGGCAACTACCAATCTATTTTCTGTTGCCATGTATTTCCCTATTCTGGACATTTTATATAAGTGGAATCATACACTATGTGGTCTTTGGTGTCTGGCTTCCCTCACTTAGCATGGTGTTTTCAAGGTTCATCTATCATGTAGCAGGTTATCAGTCCTCCCTCCCTCCCTCCTTTTTTTCCTCATTTATTTATTGTGAGGAAGATTAACCCTGAGCTAACATCCGTTGCCAATCCTCCTCTTTTTGCTGAGGAAGATTGGCTCTGGACTAACATCCATGCCCATCTTCCTCTACTTTATATGGAACGCTGCCACAGCATGGCTTGACAAGCAGTGCATCAGTCCGTGCCTGGGATATGAACCCACGAACCCCAGGCCAGCGAAGCGCACGGCATGAACTTAACCACTATGCCACCGGACCAGCCCCCAGTACTCCATTACTTTTTATGCCCAAATAATATTTCATTGTACAGATATACCACATTAGGTTTATCCATTCATCAACTGATGGACATTTGGATTGTTTCCACCTTTTGGCTATTATGAATAATGCTGCTATGAACATTCATGTGCAAGTTTTTGTACTGACCTATGTTTTTATTTCTTTTGGTATATACCTAGGAGTGGAATTGCGGGGTCTTTGGTAACTATGTTTAAGTTTTTGAGGAACTGCCAAACTGTTTTCCAGAGCAGCTGTACCACTTTATATGCCCACAATCAGTGTATGATGGTTCCAGTTTCTCCACATCATTCAAACCCCAGGCCTTCAAATACGTTTTTCGTATTTTGTCCAGAGTTCATAACTGTTATTATAGGACGGTTAGTCTAATACAAGCTATTTTGCCATGACCAAAACCAGAACTCCTATGTCTTTTAAAAAATTATTATTTTTAAAAATTTATTGAGGTAAAATTCATATAACATAAAATTAACCACTTTAAAGTGAGTGATTCAGTGGCATTTAGTATATTCACAATGTTGTGCAACCATCACCTCTATCTAGTTCCAAGACATTTCCACCACTCCAAAAAAAAAGCCTCTTAATTTTTTGACTTCATATTTGTATGCCATTTCTATTACTGAAAAATCTTAGTTTCTGATACCATTAACATACTTACTCATTTGCTTTATGCTGCAATATACAGAAAATAGTTTTAAAATTACTAGCAAAGAAACTAAGTGCAGTTTCAGATTTCTTTGCAATCCCTATTGTTCTTAGAATATATCTCACCAAGGAGGTAAGAGTTTGAGTCCTATGTACAAGAGTTACTTTTGAAAGTGGTAGAATTTCTTGCAAAATTTTCTGGTTTTCTGAAGGAGGGGAGAGTTTTGATAACTTTCTGTATTTCTTCTATGGAAACTGGTCTGCTTAAATTTTTTATATCTATTAGGGTTTACTTAGTAAATCATATTTCTCTACAAAATTATTCATTTCATCTAGTTTTGCAAGTTTATTTGCATAGAGCTATAAAAAGTAGTCTGTTAAATTATTTTTTAAAAATTTCCTTGGTTTTAATGGCTATTTCCCCTTTGTCATTTCTCAGATTGTCTCAGTAATATAGTAAGTGCATGCCAACCACTAAAAAACAACCCCCCAAACAAACAAAATAGTATTTATGAGTTATTTTGAGTAGGCCAGAGAAACTAAATAGTACTATGAAGGGTCTTGACGCTTGTGATTCAGCTTCCTCGGCAACAACTCCTGGATCCATTATGCAGAAATGCTGAAGATTAACCAATAATATCAAAGAGGTTTATAAACGTAAATGGTTATACAAACCCACCTGTAGAACGAATTGCCTGAATTGCCTGTATAATAACAAGCAGACCATGTCTGAAAGTGGAATGGGGGTAACAATAAGGAGAGGGTGTAACATATAGTCGGTTTTCTATAAACCATGTGGAAAGAGTCTTTTTTTAGATCACTGTGGAAACTCTCAAATTCCCGGGATGCATTTCTGCTGATACTAAACATATTCCTGGGTTTCCTGCTTCCTTTCTGCCTATTTCCACCCACAAAACACGTACAGATGCATACATGCTTTTCAGTCAGTATTCGCTCTAGGAATGGAAACATCTTGTAATGATTACCTTATTAGAGAGACAACCAACAAGAAAAATAAAATATATTCCAAAGTAAAATATACATTAAGCTTGAGTAATCTACTGGGGTTTTGCATTATTTACACCACTGTCATTCTAATGGACAAGAACACTTGCCTATATACTTTACATACATTACCACATTTAAGCCTTCAAACACCTCAGCGAAGTAGGTGTTATTACCCTATCCTGAGATGGAAACACTGAGGCTTAAAGGGTAAGTCTCTATCTGCCTGCCTTTACCATCCCTGGTTAAAGCTCCTGCATTAACCATCCCTGGTGTTCCTATTCTCTGGTAATTAACTACCCACTTTGCCCACAGATGTAGTCTCCAGCCAGCAGTCATGATTCTGCTTTGTGACCCCAACTCCTGGCCGCAGCTTACCAGACAAGGGTTGGAGACCTGGTGCTAACTGGTCTGATTTTTTCCCTTAGAACTGGAATTAGGATTCAGAAATGGTAATTAATTCTTGCATATGGCTGGAGTGATAACACTTGGCAGCTGTGTGGTGCCCATTTTCTGCCTTGGGAATAGAGTATCAGAGTCCATAAAGATAAGCAAGAATGAAGTACACCCAGGGAGAAATGCAGGATAAGAAAAGGACATGAAAAGGACACTTCAGTTCCTGGGACTAGTCCCTCTCTGGAATTTGGCTTCCTTCCTTCCTTCCCTGGGTTGCTCTGAAACAATTCCATACTTGATTATAAATTCCCCTTTCTTCCTCACCAAAAGACCCTTGACTACAGCTCCCCTTCCTTATATGGGTATGTGGCAGTTTCAGTAAAAATTCTTGCGACAATTTTAGAGTTAGAAGATTACAATACTCTTCTAGAGCTACTGGGAGTTGCAGAAATTATTTCCTCCTCTTTCTGTACTTTGCAAAAGGATAAACCAAACTCAGAGAGATGAAATGCCATTCCAAAGGTCATTTAGCTAGCTGGCGGCAGAGTTGGGACCTGTTGTCCTTACTGTTCTTTACTCACGTTATTTCTTATATGGTTGGAGAGTCAATCGATACATTAACAATAATGTACCACGAGACAAATACTGACGTTTTGAAATGAGGCACAAACCCATTCACATCTTGATACATTTACCTACTTACACTCTCTCACACCAGCTGTTCCCAGTTTTACAAAGAGGATTCCATATCAGAGGTTCGACGTTTGGAAAGTTGGAAACGTTTTCTCACAAAACATGTACAACATACACGGTGGTAACGGTTCCAAGATGGCCCCTGTAAAACCTACTTAACCCACAACACAACTCTGAGGGAAAACGTGATCTACAATGTGTATCAAAAGCTGAAGTGCCAAGAAGGAGCTGACTGATCTAAAACAAATGACTTAATTTCTTTGAGCTCAGTGACTTCTTCTTAAAAAACATTGTAATTATTAAGACTCATGGAATTTCTGGTTTGACAAGAAATTCTTCTTCTAATTTCAAAGATACTTGCTATCATGAAAATTTCAAACATGCTAAAAGCCGAGTATAATCAACATCTATATTTCCACCACCTAAATTTAACAATTGTTAACTGTTTGCCATATTTACTTTATCTGTTTTTTTTTTTTAACCATTTGAAAGTAAGTTGAAAATATCATGACATTTTATTCCTAAATATTTCAGCATGCATCTCCTAAGATTCAGGACCTATTCCTATATAATAGGTGTTGGTAAACCTTTTCTGTAAAGGGGCAGATAGTAAATGTTTCAGGCCACAGGGTCTCTGTTCCAACTATCCACTCTATAGTTGTCCATGGAAATAGGCATAGACAATATGTAAACAAACTGGCATAGTTATGTTCCAATAAAACTTTATTTACAAAAATAAGCATTTGGACCGCAGGCTGTAGGTTGCTGGCCTCTGCTCTATAATAACAATGCTATTATAACTAAATTTAATAAAAATTCCCTAATATTATCTAACAACCAGTCCATATTCAAATTTTTGCCCAAATGTCTGTGTTGTAGTTTTTCAACCAGGTTCCAATCAAGATTCACACCATCCATCTAGGACTCTTTTTGAGGGTCTAATGATTCTATTCCTGTTTGCCTCCCTAACAGCTAAGTCCCCAGGTGCCTAGGTTACCACAGTAACAAAGGATTGTATAACTGGTAACTCTGAAAAGTGGGCTACACATTGCTGCATTTAAATCTTAAAACAACTTAAAAGAGGTTAAGAATCACTGCACTCAGCTGAATTTTATGCTTGTGCATACAGAACAGTAATATCTATCAACTGTGTATCAATATCAATTCCATGTACTATCAATACACTATATAAAGTCAACTGCGTATCAACAGCAACATCAAGTTAATTAAAAACCAATGAATCATTAATTAAAAAAAAAACTAGAGTTACACTTATTCAACGGAGGAATCTAGTACTTACCTAGAAAGAGAACAATTAACAGGACTATAATAGTAAGGAAAGCCTTGTTCCAGAAAGTTGCAATTTTACCCCACACGTTAAATGAAAAAATCTTCTGCCATCTGCAAAGCAATACAATTACATTAGGTAAAAAATCAAAAGAAGGTTTTGAAATACTTTAGAAATACTGAAGTAACATTTTGGTAACTAGTAAATGAAAAGAATTACAGAAATTTAATTTTTTATGTCACATAAGAATGTCTCATGAAATAAAGAACAACTCTTTCAAATTTAATAAGAAATTGACATTTGATTATCTTCTGTCTGGTGGCTAAAATATTCTAAAGTGAAAATAACTTTTAAAGTAAATATACATGATCAAAACCTTAAAAAGGAATTCTTATAGTAAAATGTTATATTGCTGAAAGAAGCTATCACTTTACATCTTTTCTCTAATCAGTGTAGTAAACAAAAGAAAAACCTCAGAAATAAAGACTTGTTGGTCTAACAATTAGCAACATTTCAAGAGTAGGGAAGCCAAACTCTGCGTTATTTATTTTTATACAGTACACTATTAACATCTACTCCAAGTAAAAAAGTTTCTCTGCCTTCACCACGAGGGGATTAAAAAAAGTATTGAGGTACGGTAAAGTGCAAAAATCTTAAACATATAGCTTGATGACATTTTACATATATATACCCAGGTAATTACCACCGAGATCGAGATTTGAACATAGAGGAGATGAAATGGAGAAATAAATAGTCTAGATGGATTGAACAATATAAGCAAAGACACAGAGGTAAGGAAGCAGGAATTATAAACAGCAGAGTGACAAAGTAATCCATCACACAATTGGAAAGGTAACAAACTTTGTACATAGGCATTTTAAAGATTTTATTTATTCATTTTTTTCCCCCCAAAGCCCCAGTAGATAGTTGTATGTCATAGGTTCACATTCTTCTAGTTGCTGTACGTGGGACTCGGCCTCGGGTTGGACGGAGAAGTGGTGCCTTGGGGCGTGCCCGGGATCCGAACCCGGGCTGCCAGCATCAGAGCGCCCGCACTTAACCGCTAAGCCACGGAGCCGGCCCATACATAGGCATTTTAAATGAATAACACATTAACTGAGTCCAATGGAGACATACAAAAATAATAAGCACTTAAATACACATCAAGCACTTACAACTTAAAGTTTCACTTTAAGATTATGACAAAGTATTAAATAAGTTTTGAAAACAACTTTAATAATTTGAAGTTGGTGGAGAGAGGGAGACTGACATAGATGAAGCAGTTCCTTTTGCCTCTATGTTTCCAATTCCAAGGACACTTCAAATTTTACACTACAAAAATTTTATATTTGTAGAAAGAGAACATAAGTGGCAATACCTTGATTTAGGTCCAAATGTAAATTCACATTTCTTCAAGGGCCAGTATAAAAGGGAACACAAAAGAGACCCCTACAGGGAACAACTAGCAGTTGATAATAAAACTCAAATCAAGGAAGAGCTAACAATAGGTAATATATATTGAGTCCTTACTAAACTACAGTTCTAAGCACTTCTACATGTTTTAGCTCATTTAATCACCACAATCACCATATGAGGTAGATACTAGCATAACTTCCATTTTACAGATGGGGAAACTGGCCAGAGATGGTAAATTACTTGCCCAAGGTCACACAGTAACATGCAGAGGTGGAATATAAACCCAGGCAGTCTGACTTCTGAGTACGTATCTTTAACAAGTGGGTTATGTAAGAAAAGAATAGAGAGAGTATTAAATGAAGACTGAAACCTTTTCTTTGAAGATTATGGTGATATAAAAGATAAAAACATGTAGATACACACAGTACAGACATATTGTAATCTGTGTGTATATACACCATATTTTCTTATGTGTTTGTACATGAGGATACATTTATATAATGTGTATACATACACACACACCTACCAAGTAGCTACTTGATCAGGATAGGAAAAAAATTATATTTGGCAGGAAGATAACAGATCATTTTGATGGAGAAAAGATCAGAGAAAAAATATTTTTTTGCAAATTCTTAAGCCTTATTCATAAATCGAATGTTTATACATAACATCTTTCTCTTGAATATAGGATTTTAGTGTTGCAAGTATTACCAAAAAGCAAAACAGGTGTTACTGAGGATTTGAAACAAAATTAACAGGATGAGAGGTAAGGTGATGGAGCAGAAAGAGCACTAGACTAAAAGCAAGCATCTTGTCTGGAATCTGCCATAGACCAGCTAGATGGCCTCAGTCAGGCTGCTTTCTCTCTGTGGGTCTCAGTATATGATCTACAGAATGAGTGGGTTGGACAAAATTATCTCTGAAGGCCCCTTCCTACAGTATGATTCAATTTTTTTCTTTAGTAAGGAAAAAAAAAGTGATGGTACAGCTGATAGACAAGGACAAAAGTGAGAAGAAATCTAGGTAAGAAGCAAGACTAGCTGTGAAAGACTAGCTGGACCCTGAGCCAAGGTAAAAACTTGCATAAGTCTCTTCCAGTCCTGGGATCTTACTAAACTTTGGCGGGTTATCTCTGGGATCTCATTTATGAAAGATTTTCTCCATGAGTATGAGCAAATGTCTTGCAACATTTTTATTACAAGTGTATTTCACCATTCATAC
This sequence comes from Ceratotherium simum simum, assembly GCF_057802395.1. Lineage (NCBI taxonomy): Eukaryota > Metazoa > Chordata > Mammalia > Perissodactyla > Rhinocerotidae > Ceratotherium > Ceratotherium simum. The sequence continues at coordinate 18,134,000 of NC_141900.1, forward strand.
TATCAAGTTTCTGCATCTAAAACTGAACTCCTAATAAGTGCATTATTACAAAGGTAAAGAGAGCCAGTGCTTCAACTGAAATACTTAGTACTTAAAGATCCTCATGGTCCTTTACTAAGGAACTAATGCTAATGTATGGTTCTGATACTTCTTATATCAGCACCTTTAATTTACACTCATGAATTCTGTCGGGGGGGGGAAGGTAGTAAAACTGCTATTAAACATTAATGAAACTATTTCTTGGTTACATAAGGCCAAAACTAAGAATCATTTATTGGCTTAAGTTTCAAAATTGTCATTCCGCTGCCCCAATGAAACATTTCTGCACGCACACTGTGCTGTAAACATAATTTATCATTTATCTTTATTTAGTTCACTGTTCCAGTTCAGGGCAATAAAACAAAGGTAAAACCTGATGGACAAGACAGGTGTTAAAAGTATAACCATTGCTTTGTTATATCCGTGGTCAACAGAACCAAAAGGACTAGGCCCTTTTCCTTTTAGAAGGGAGGGGGAAAAAGTTAATTTATTTGTACATATAATAAAAAGTTTCATATACAATGATATTTTAATACTGTCATTATCTATTACTTAATCTGTCCAATGGTTAGTTTATTTTTAAAGAACACCTTTTATAATATAGCAGCACTCAAAACTTTTTAATCTTGAGAAACTTTTTCCATATTACACTCAGCAGTCTAAAGGAACTAATCATATATTTATCATTGCAACGATTTGGAGGTTTCCTACCTCTGAGGAGGAATAAAAGGTAGACAGAAGATTAAAATGAGTCCTACTTCAGCGTAAAGAAAGGTTGCAACCGCCACCCACTGGAATGTCATTTTTTCTCTTCACACCTAAACGGAGAAACACTTATTTTACTTTGCCGCCTGTCAAAGAGCACTGGGGTAAGGCTTCCGGGGCGCAGCGTTTCCGTCCAGGGGTTGACGTGTCCGGCCTTCCCCTAACCGAGGAGCCTGACTGTCCCCCCGGGCGGGCAGGGCAGGGGTCAAGGGTGGCGGGAGGCCTGCGCGGCACAGGGGCCGTACTGGTCGGCCAGCTCCGCGGCGCCCGCAGCCTAACGTCACCCTCCACCAACGCCCGCGCCTCGCGGCCCTCCCGCTTCGCGAACGCGCCGCGGCCCCTGAGCGCCGCGCCGGGGCCAGGGCAGCTCCCCAGGTCCAACCGCCGAGAGCCGCGCGACGCCGCGAGCCCGCGCGGCCCCCAGGCCTCTCGCCCGGCCTTACCCCGCCTGCGGCCCGCCCGGCTCCCCGCGCTGCTCCGCGGCCGCCGACGCGCGGGACGTCAGACGCCGCGGCGGCGGCAGGACAGCTGAGGGGGAGGGGAGAGCGCCCTTCCCGCGGCCGCAGCCCCCGCCGCGCCCAGCCCGCCCGTCCCCCAGCCCGGGCCGAGGGCGCCAGCTCGCTGCGCTCCGCGGCGGCGCGAATACGATGATCAGCAATCACCGTTTTCTAATTGGTGGTGGAGTGAGGGGATGACTCATACCCGATGCTTGGGGCTCCCGCCTGCAGCTTCCTCAGGAGAGCCGACTTTAAATTTCTAATCAAGTGCGGTTTGGGTGGAAGGGGGGCGGTGGACCGACGGTTTCTGAAAGCTTCCTGGGGTCCAGGGAGAAGGAATGGCGCCGGGGCGGGAGGGTTACCTGGGCTGATGCCAATTCAGTGAACGTGTTTGAAGGCACTCTTTTCCTTTCCGTCTCTCTTTTATGGTAGAAACGGTTTCATCGTCCGGAAATGAGCTGTAGTTAGAAGGGCCAGGATTGGGTGGTTGTACATTTTGTTCTTCTGAGAATGTAGCAGAACGTGTAGCGTCATAACACATTCGTTCTGTAAGTTTTTCTGCTCTTGTCCATGGGCCGCGAGGAGGCAATAAACTTTAGGGTGATGTTTGGGAACTGACAGGAAAGGAAACAATGTGGGTATGGGTATATTCTTATTATTTTCCATTTTTTCAAATCGCGTGAATACACTCGAGTTATTAAAGATTTTTTTTCAATATTGACATATCAGGAATGCAAATAAAAGTATTATTCTACTGGAGACAATTATTTTGGGAACATTAAACAAATTATGAAAATAAAGAGGTAATTATAGAATATAAAAACACATGTACGGCGGTGCTTTTTCTTATCACAAATATACTTGATCACATATAAAAGAGAAGATTGAACATAAATTAACCATAAGGAAGGTTTTTTTTTTAAAAAAAAACACATTTAGGACTGCTTGCCCTTCCACACTGGTTCCTTTGAAAGGCTGTGCACCTTACTCTAATTATGCTACTGTGCCCACAACACTAGTATAATTCACTTCATAATGTACAAACATAATTTGTAAATTTAATTTACAAACATAAAAATGACTAAGTTTTGACTATAGCTTCTTATTTGCTTATGTACTACTCATATCAAATGAAAAAGCTAATTATCTTTAAAAATACATTAATTGAAAAATGAAAGCACAGAATGTGCCTAAGCAAAAAATACAGCAACGCAGTGCTTATGTAAAAAGTGATTTATTTAATATTTCCGAACTCTTGAATTAAGCAGTTTTAGATAAATGTCTTCTTATAACAGTTTTCATGTTGGCTATATAGACCAATATCTTAATTAAGAAGTTTTATTTATTTATTTTTTTGTGAGGAAGATCAGCCCTCAGCTAACATCCAATGCCAATCCTTCTCTTTTTGCTGAGGAAGATTGGCCCTGGGCTAACATCCATGCCCAGCTTCCTCTACTTTATATGGGATGCTGCCACAGCATGGCTTGACAAGTGGGGCGCTGGTGAGTGCCTGGGATCTGAACCTGTGAACCCCGGGCCGCCAAAGTGGAGCTCTCGCACTTAACTGCTGCACCACTGGGCTGGCCCCAGGAACTGTTTTATTTTAACCTGAGGTACTTAATTCTTGTAGTAGCACACTCACCAATAACAAAATTCTATTAGTAACATTCCCAAACCATGGAACTTTAAAGTTAAAATTATATCAACTGCTGGGAGGCATAAAAATAATATCACTAAAAACAGGGTATGGAAAATTAGGTTTATAATTAAAAATAAAACCTGGTTACTATTCTCCAGGGAATATTATTTCAAATATATAATCATCTCCAAATTAGCTACCAAATTTTTTATACTTATGGGGGGGCTAAATTAATTTTATCATTTTAGGTACAGATATATTTACTAAGCTCTCAATCTTCTAAGATCTAGAAGGCTTGAAATATAACAAATTTCATGTCATTTAAAGAGTTTCATGGAATCTCAGTTTTAAACATCACATCTAATTAAATTCACTTACATACAATTTAAAACAAATACCTTGAGGTGTGTAATTCATGAGTTAGGAAGTACCAGTTTGATTTTCTAATTTGAATTTTTAATTGAAGCCCTGAATGCGATTCTATACAGAATTTCTTGTTCCTTTTAATTTTATACAGATGTTGGCATTTGTTCTGTCACTTCTCTGCACTTACTATCATTAAAAACATACTTCATGTTAACTTACAGATGCTATGAGCCATACTTTTAGTATTAAAAAGTTTCATTTATTTAAAAATGTTAAAAACACGATTCCTTTAGGAAAAAATTTCTTACTTTTTTAACATCCACAATAGGATTCAGAACAATGTCAACGTTTGGACCTAGGATGACTAGGATGTTTGAACCACCTGGGGTATTTTCTAAAACTGTAAATTTTGGGTCCATCCTTGAGATGTACTGAATCAGAATCTCTGAGGATGGAGTCTAGGACTGACTTTTAAAAATGCTCTCAGGGTACTGTTTTTAAACTAATGTTTGAGAGCCACTGATTTAAAGTAAAACCTTTAAACCATCTTGGGTGGTTTCACTGTAGATATAAAATGAAGTATATATTAAAATAATTTAGGAAGTCCAGTCAAATCCCATAATGGTCTGTAAGGTAATCTAAGACTGCTGATGTGCTTGACAAAGCGTTAAATACTCGTTTTTCCTGCCTTGAAGTTATCTTTTCCATCATGTACATTAAATGTTGATGAAAACACACATAAGGAGTTCCAAGTTCAAGAGCAATGTCAACCCAGTCCGAGATGCATTTCAGTGGGGTTTCCTCATATCCAGCAAACATGGCCGGGTTTGCTAAAAGTCCTCTTGCGACCATCACACCTACAAATTAAAGCACATCATATTTGTCCACACATTAAGAACTCATGGTTATGAGGTCAAAGTCAATGAAACAAACTGAGAATATTAAAAAATAAAGTATTATTAAAAGGTTTCACAATGTCCTTATATTAGTGTGTTTAATTCAATTATAAAACTATTTTGATACTTTTTGTAAACCAAGAAAGCTTAAATGTACTTATAGGAATTCTTTCTTCTTTTTTTTTTTAAGACTTGCACATTAAACAATTAGTCTTTAGAGATTTTTTAGGGTAAATCCAGATTGTCATAAATTGGGTTTGCTTAAAGTTAACTTTATCTGCATTCTCCCATCTAGCAATAGGTGTCACAGGGCTTAGTATGCCAATAACTTAAGAGGATAATGAAACTGCATATCAGTCTGGGGTTCCTTTGGCTCCTGTGACCACTCTTGTGTTCACTAACTCTCATTTCTATCCTGGGTGTTCTCTTTTACTAATAGGCTATCTGGAAGATTCTTAACTGGTCAGTCACTGGATATGATGGTGGCAGAAAGGTAACTTAATTAATTTACCCCAATTAAAATAATATATCATTTCTAAGTAGAAGAGTTAACATCATTTTAATCAATTGCTTAGCTTAAATCAGTCCAATAGGAAAATATGGCTCTGTTTCAAAGAAAAATAATAAAAATCACATTAACATTACTCTCCCACTCCCACTTTTTTTTGCTAATTAAAAGACAAAAAACTGAAGTACTTATTTCTTACCATCTGTCCCAGTAATATGCCACACATTTTCTGCTTCTTTTAAGCTTCTGATGTCTCCATTAGCAATTACAGGTATAGACATGTTTTCCTTAATTATTTTAATGGCCTCATAGTGCACTGGCTGATGTCTTTCTTCAACAGTTCTTCCATGGACTGTAATCCAGGAAACTCCTGTTGCTTCAGCCTTTCGACAAAGATCTACAGTTCTTGTAAGGTCATCATGGATCCTATAATTTAAAAATTATATCGATCTTTTCACAGCACATAAATCTTAATGCTAAAGTTAATAAACTAAATAAAATATTTCATCTAATATATTATTTAGTTAGCTTTGCTAACTCATATTATCATTACACACCACTATCAGTAAGGTTTTTGTTCAGGGATCAGTTCCCATTTAAGCCTTCAAATTTAGCTATTTCACTATTGGCAACAATAGGATGACAAATAACTTTTATCTTACCTAGTGCTCCTCTTTTTTGACTTTTTTTTTTTTTTTTTTTTTTGGTGAGGAAGATCAGCCCTGAGCTAACATCCATGCTAATCCTCCTCTTTTATTGCTCAGAGGAAGACCGGCTCTGAGCTAACATCTATTGCCAATCTTCCTCCTTTTTTTTTTTTTCCCCAAAGCCCCAGTAGATAGTTGTATGTCATAGTTGCACATCCTTCCAGTTGCTGCATGTGGGATGCAGCCCCAGCATGGCCGGAGAAGCGGTGCACCGGTGCGCGCTCGGGATCCGAACCTGGGCCGCCAGCAGCGGAGCGTGTGCACCCAACCGCTAAGCCACGGGGCTGGCCCTTTTTTGGCTTTGATAACTGAAAAAGTCAGCAAAGTCCTGTCACAGATGAATTGAAAGATGCTATGCTAATATTTGCTGTGCATGCCCCAATCCACAAGTGGGAGAATATAATACTTTATCTTGAGATATGTTTTTAACCTGTCACCAAAAAACCAATTCCTGGTTTATTTTCTTTTCGTTGTGAAATTTTATTGCAAATATCATTCCTATTTTCTCCTCTTGGTACCAGGAAGGTTTCTTACTGTTAATTAAATAGTACATGGAACAAGTTGAGGGTTTCTTTTGGGGGAAAGTTTTTAATAATAAAGGGATGTTTTAATTTCTGTTAAAAAACACAAAGAGGAAGTTGTTCTGAATTGTAAATAAAAATTATGGTATATATTCATCTACTAAATGTCTTGTTTCACCATTTCCATATACCAGCCACCAATTTATTAAGGATAGATCCCCTTACCCCCAGACAAAAGGAATATTCTTTTATTTCCTAAATAATGGACTATCTTGTCAATAGATTAAAATATTGTCTTTACCTTATTTTAATAGATACGGAAAATCTGGGGTTTTCCACTTGATTTCTTACTTGTTTCACCATATCTTGAACAAGTTCTGGCTTGTTTATTAAGCAAGCTCCATAACCTTCTGCCATTGCCCACCTTTATAAAGCAAACACAATAACAAATAAATTGCAAATAGATGGGAAAGAAAATACAATTCTAAAAGCACTGTAAGTGCACTTATCCATTTCTCTAGAGATTTAGAATGAAATCAGATTTTTTCAATTCATAGATCCAACATTTCTAAGTGGATCAATATCACATTAGGAAAACATGTTCCCAGATCAAAAAATACTTATGGGAAATGGTTTTCATTGGCAAGTAAGAAAATTAAATTAAAATTCATTCAACCAAAACAGATTTAAGTATTTGTAATTAACTGCAATTACTTCAGATTTTTTAAATTCCAAATTTGATGTTTATTGTACATAACGAGAGGTTTTATTAGTCTTAATAGTAGAAAGATATTTTTGGCTTACAGCATTCCAACACCACTAAACAGCTTATTTAACTCTCCTAATGAGTATACAAATGTGTAATCTGATTTGGATTATGCTGTTAATTAAAACCTTGATTTTATTCTTTGGATACATTTTGAATTATTGACAGATAATCTAGTACAGTGCCAGGAAGGAGGGATACCGTTGTCAAATTAAGGACATGCTATCAACACCCAGTTACTTAGACTCAACCAAATAACTGTGGTATAGGAAAAAAAGGTAATTATAAAAAGGTATTCTTATAAAGAAAACTAATTAGGAGAAAACAAGTGGTGATCTCCCAAATCACAGAATCATACTTTCTAGAGCAAGTATGTCTGACATGGCAGTAAAAATACATTTTAGGGCTTGCTGCAAACCTTAGATACTACTTATGGATAAGGTTCAAGGCAGATCCATGCATTAAAAATATTCTGCTGGTGAGGTGGGACAAAACACTTGTCAAGGGTCTATACGTTGTTTTAGCCATCTGAAAACACCTTTGTGGGTATGTTCCTAAATAATATTTCCTTATTTTTTTCTTTCTTTTTATTTAGAGCCCAAGTTTCTTACTTTTTTAATTCTTGGAAAACTAGAAAGATAGTTTACCATGTTCACATAGTTTTTTTCTAATCTTTTTGAAAATTCTTCCAACTTCTTTGAGCTTTACCTCTGAGGGCAACCACAGTTAATGTCTATTCCATTCGCATAAGGACAGACTATACGAGCAGCATCAGATAAAAGTCTTGCATCATTAGCAGCAAACTGAACAATCAATGGGCAATCACCTGATAAAACGAATAGCTCCACATTAAAATCCACAGAAACGCGCACACACACACACACACACCAGATACCAAACGCTAATGTGTGTACAGGATAAAAAACAATAACTATTTTTAGCCTAAGAACCATCTGTTCCAACAAGATAGCATTAAAATAATTTTAAATATTTTAATTTAAAAGCAATTTACATTTAGTACAAATTCAAACAGTATAAAATTTGATAAAATGAAAAGTACAACACTCTTGACAGACCTCTTTCCCAAAGGTGAGAACTAGTTTATTCTAGAACAATTTTATGTATACCAGTAAAATATAAACAAATGTGAACATTCTATGTATATATGTTGATATGCCTACCGCTTTTATTTCCCCTGATGTATCTGGGAGCTCTACTCAGACCAGATTTTCTTCTTTTTAGTGGCATATTCCACTGTATGAGTGGATCATATAGTGTCCTTCTAGATTGTTTTTCATTTCTGGCTCTTGCAAACAATGCTGTGATGAGGATACTCTTACATATATGCTTTTGCGAGTATATCCATAGAGTAAATTCCTAGGAGTGTAACTGTTGGATAAGCATTTAACATTTTGATAGATATTGCAAAATTTTCTTTCGAAAGAGTTTACCAATATAGATACACACCAATATGGATGAAAATTCTTGTTTTCTCATAACTTATCCCACATTGTATACCCAACAGTGTATATTTTTATTTGTGGGCTCACTCTCTCTATTCTTTGCACAGTTTTCTATGAGCAATTTTTCTTTTAGTTGTCCTTTTCTTATTATTAAAATTTTTATAAAAAAGAAATTAGCTCAGCTATCTATCAAAAATATTATAAATATTTTTCCCACTTTTTGGTTTAGTCTGAGTATATTTGTGCCTGATGGCACTAACAACATGATTAAGTACAACAAAAAGCTGGTGCTTAAGAGAGAGGACATGGATGTAGGGTGATCAGCAGAGTTCCTTGGCCACAAACTTTGAGAGGTGGATTAAGAAGCATGAACTGTCATTTGCCAGAGAGAGACAGGGATCTGGGGGACAGGCATGGCTGAGAAGGACATTCTAGGTAGAGAAGTATGAGAGGACAGGGTATGTTCAGGGACTTAAAATAACTTAGTATTTTTGCAGAATAAAGTTGGTGGGCTGTGGAAAGAAACTGACAGAAGATAAAGCTGCAGAGGAGGCATTCAGAGGCTAAAGCATGAAGAATGTTGTATGTTATCCACAGGTGCTGGAATTTTACTCTTTGGTCCAGTGGTTCTCAACCTTTAGCAAGCTCAGAATCACCTGGAGGGCTTCTTAAACCATATTGCTGGACGACATACCCAGAGTTCCTGATTCACTGGGTCAGGGGTAGAGCCTGAGAATTTCCATTTCTAACACATTTCCTGATAATGATCCTGGTCTGGGGAATTACACTTTGAGAACCATTGCTTTAGGCAATGAGAGGTCCAAGAAGGATTTTAAGCAGGGAAGAGATGTGATCAAATTTACATTTTAGAAAGGTCACTTTGGGCTGATTGGAAGATAGTTTGGAATGGGACAAGACTGGAGGCAGTGAGATAGGAATCTAATCTGGAGTCCTGGTGAGAGGATAGGGGCCCTAAGGAAGGCTGACCTTACACTTTGATATATCATCCATAGTTTATAAGGCACCGAGTAAAAACATATTAAAAAAACAAAAAACTAAAAGATTTTAAAGTAAAATATGTGAATTGTATTGTCTCTGATTAGACAAGATAGTTGAGGGTTTTTTTTAATGTTTTACAAAGTCAGTAAACTCTGGGTTTCACATACCTTGGTTTGTGGTAAATTCACTGTCTCTGGCTTTTATGGATCTGACAAAATCAGCAGCAACTATCATTGGTGTATAGCACAGATCACAACTGTATTTTCTTACTAGTGTTCTAAAAGCCAACCTGTGAGCATATAAAACTTTAATTAGGCATTTAGTACTAAAATCACCATAATCATATGCCCTTCCAAGTTTAATTTAATCATTAAATATTTATTAGAGAAAAGTTCTGCCTATGGGAAGATGGAGTAGACGTATTTTTCCCTATTCCTCCAGCTTAGTATAACTAAAATCCCTGGAATATTATATATAAAACAAACATAAGAAAACTCTGAGGGGCTGGCCCTGTGGCTTAGCGGTCAAGTGCGCACGCTCCGCTACTGGCAGCCCAGGTTCGGATCCTGGGTGCGCACCACGGCACCGCTTGTCCGGCCATGCTGAAGCGGCGTCCCACATACAGCAACTAGAAGGATGCGCAACTATGACATACAACTATCTACTGGGGCTTTGGGGAGAAAAAGGGGAAAAAAAAAAAAAAAAAGAAAACTCTGAAAGGTGGAGAGAAGAGAGCAGACGTCTAGTGACCTGAGGACTGACAAGTCAGTTCTCTGGGTTTACTTTTTACCTCAAATATTCCAGACTTGAAGCTGAAGAAGCTGGCAACCTAGAAATACTAATGGGTACAGACAAAAACAGCCCCAACAAAAGTCTGCTTTTTCTAACCAAAGGACCAGGAAAGGGGAAGCCTGGCAACACAGAAAACTTTTAGATAATAATGGCTCTACTACAGCCAAACACCAGAGAAAAAACTGTGGTCCCCATCTCCACAAACAAAGGTTAAGAGGGGAGCCTAGTCTTCTACCTTTCCAAGACTGTAACAAGGTTCTCCAACACCCTACATGGTGATGTCAGAAAAGGCCAGGTAGGAAGCTGGGACTTTAATTCCTGCTAGCCAGTAACAAGGTCCCACCCAGTGGTATCAGTGGAGACTACCTGGGGAGCCTGGACTTCCGCACCTACCCAGCAGTAGCGAGGTGCCCTTGTCCCTCCCAACTGGAGTAGTGTCAGAGGATGCTTAGTGAAGAGCCAGGACTTTCATCATTGTCCAGCAGTTACCAGGCCACCCCCTCCATGGGGAGCTGGAACTCTCACTTCTGCTCAGCAGTAATGAGGAGCCCCCTGCCCCCAGAGTGTCAAAGGTGACCAAGTGGGGAACCTGGACTTTTACCTCCACCAGATAATAATGAAGTGGTGCCTTCTCATCCTTTCCCTGCTATGGTGGTGTCAGAAAAAGCCGATTAAAACCAAAGCTTCAATATTCAGAATCAATCAATGTAATCTACCATATTAACAGGCAAAAGAAGAAAAATCATATGATTATATCAATTGATGCAGAAAAAGGTTTTGACAAAACAATATGCATTCATGATTTTAAAACTCTCAGAAAAACAATAGAAGGAGCTTTCTCAACATGATAAAGAGCATCCACAAAAAATTCTACAGCTAACTTATGCTTGAAGATGAAAGGCAGAACAAGATCAGAACAAGGCAAAGATGTCTGCTTTCATCACTCTTATTCAACATAGTGCTGTAACTTCTACTTAGTGTAATAAAGCATGAAAAAGATATAAAAGGCATATAATGGAAAGGAAGAAGTAAAACTATCCCTATTTGCAGGTGACATGATTGTCTACATAGATAATCCCAAGGAATTTGCAAAAAGAACCTCCTAGAACCAATAAAAGTGAATTTAGCATGTTCTCAGGATACCAGATCAACATACAAAAATCAGCTTTATTTCTACACACCAGCACTGAACACATGGGCACTGAAATTCAAAGTATAAAGTAACTGGGTGTTAAGTCTTACAAAACATGTACAGAATTTGTACACTGAAAACTATACAACACTGATGAAAGAAATCAAAGAAGATCTAAATAAATGGAGAGACATACTGTGTGCATGAATTGAGAGAAATTCAATTCTCCCCAAAGTGATATATATATTTAATATAGTTCTTATGAAAATTCCAGCAAGGTTTTTTGTAGATATAGAAAAGATCATTCTAAAATTTATTTAGGGGGGCGGCCAGGTGGCACAAGAGGTTAAGTGTGCGCACTCCGCTGCGGCAGCCCCAGGGTTCGCTGGTTCGGATCTTGGGCACGTACCGACGCACCACTTGGCAAGCCATGCTGTGGCGGCGTCCCATATAAAGTGGAGGAAGACAGGCACAGATGTTAGCCCAGGGCCAGTCTTCCTCAGCAAAAAAAAAAAAGAGGACGATTGGCAGATGTTAGCACAGGGCTGATCTTCCTCACAAAAAAATAAAATTTATTTAGAAAGGCAAAGGAACTAGAATAGCCAAAACAATTCTGAAAAAGAAAAACGGGCAAATAAGTCTACCGAATTTCAAGATTTATTATATACTTATAGTAATCAAGACTGCAGTACTGGTGGAGGGATAGACCCGTGGATCAATGGAACAGAACAGAAAATCCAGAAAAAGAACCAAACAAACCCACGCAACTGATTTCTGATAAAGATGCAGAAGCAATTCAATAGTGGAAAGATAGCCTCTTCAACAAATGGTGCTGGAGTAATTAGACATCCATAGGCAAAAAAATGAACCTCAACCTAAGTTCACACTTTCACAAAAATTAACTCAAAGCTGATCATAGACTTAAAAGTAAAACATAAAACTATAAGACTTTTAGAAAAAAACAAAGGAGGAAATTTTTAGGATCTAGAGCTACATAAAGATTTCTTACTTTTCACAACAAAAGCACAGTTTACAAAAGGAAAAATTGATAAAATGGACTTCATCATTAAATAAAAAACTTTTGTTCTGCAAAAGACTCTTTTAAGAGGATGAAAAGAGAAGCCACATACTGGGAGAAAATATTTGCAAACCACATATCTAACAAAAGAGTAGTATCTTGAATATACAGAGAATTCTCAAACCTCAATAGTAAACAAAAACTCAACAACAAAAAATCAAACAACCTGATTCAAAAATGGGCAAAGGACTTGAATAGACATTTCTCCAAAGAAGATATACAAATGGCCAAAAAGCACATGAAAAGATGCTCAATATCACTAGGGAAATACGAATCAAAACCACAATGAGATACCACTTCAGACTCATTAGGATGCCTATAAAAAACACCTCCCCCCCCACCCCCCAGAAAATAACAAGTGTTGAGAAATTGGAACACTCCTGCACTGCTGATGGGAATGTAAAATGGTGTAGCTGCTATGGAAAACAGCACGGCGATTTCTCAAAAATTTAAAAATAGAATTGCCATATGATCTAGCAATTCCACTTTTGGGCATATACCCCAAAGAATTGAAAGCAAGGCCTCAAAGAGATATTGATACATCCACGTTTACAGCAGCATTATTTGCAATAGCCAAAAGATGGAAGTAACCCAAGTGTGCATCAATGGATGAATGGATAGACAAAATGTAGTGTGTGTGTGTATATATATATATATACACACACATACAATGGAATATTATTCAGCCTTAAAAAGGAAGGAAATTCTGATACATGCCACATCATGGATGAACCTTGAGGATATTATGCTCAGTGAAATAAGCCAGTCTCAAAAACACAAATACTGTATGACTCCACATATAATCAGGTACCTAGAGCAGTCAAATTCAAAGAGCAAAAAAGTAGAATGATGGTTGCTAGGGCTAGAGGAAGGTGAAGTTATTGTTTAATGGGTATAGAGTTTTAGTTTTGTAAGATGGAAAGAGTTTTAGAGATTGTATGTACAACAATGTGAATGTAGTTACATTATTGAACTGTACATTTAAAAATGTTTCAAATGGTAAATTTTATGTTGTATTTTACCACAATCAAAAATTAAAAATAAACAACTCAATAGTAAAAAAGCAAACAATCCAATTAGAATCTGGGTGAAATACATGAAGAAACATTTCTTCAACAATATATAGATGATAAATGAAACATGAAAAGATGTTCAACATCATTAGCCATAAAGGAAAGGGAAAGTAAAACCACAATGAGATATCACTGCACACCTATCAGAATGGCTAAAATAAAAAAAAGTGGCATTATTAAAAGTTGGGGTGAGGATGAGGAAAAACTAGATTCCTCCTAAGTTGTTGGTGGGAGCATAATATGGTACAGTCACTCTGGAAAAGTTTGGCAGTTTCTTAAAAAGCTAAACATACAACTACCACATGAGTCAGCAATTGCAGTCCTGGGGATTTCTACCAGACAAATGTAGACTTATGTTCACACAAAAACATATGCGTAAATGTTTTTATATATATGTATATATATTTATATTATATAACGTATATTTAATATCCACTATTATCTTTAAAGGTGGGCGTTATAAGCACTACCATTTTTATAGATATAAGGAGTGAAGCTTGGAAACAGTTAACTGTTTACCAGGGCCACACATACAGGCGGGTGGTAGCACCAGAACTCAAGCCTAGATCATGATCCCAGAACTAGGCGTTCGAAGATCCCATGTGGTGGGGTGGTCTTACTTTAAAAAAGTCAGAGCATAAAAAGGAAATCACATCTTAGCTCATTAACCATTTGACAATACTTACTTTGAATATCGAACCATTGGGGCACAGACTTTTACCAGCTGCCCAGAATGCAACATTTCTATTGGATCTTTTTTTCTTTCTTGACATGTTGTATTTTGTGTGCAGTCACTCTTCATGAATACAGATCTGTTTCAAATCTGAAAAAGACAATCAGTTTGCATGGAGAAAAGGTACTTTCACTAGATGAATTCCCATCATTGTAACAATTTCAATTGCCAAGAATATATTTTTTCATCAGACTTATGGGCTCAGGAATCTTTTCAGCTTTTTTTCACAGTATCAAATAGGAAACTACCGAATTCTGCCTCTATTTATAAGTCACTGATAGTTTTTAGCACACTGTACAAATTACACTTAAGTCAAATGCTAACAGCTTCAAGTTCTATACTTAACCCACTATCGTAACCTTTTCTTCTCAAATTAATAAATGCTCATGTGGAAATGGCAAACGACAAGATTTCTTTTCTAGAATACCATTTTGATTTTTCATGTTACTTTTTTTTTTTTAATTTTTGTGAGGAAGATCAGCCCTGAGCTACCATCCATGCTAATTCTCCTCTTTTTGCTGAGGAAGACCAGCTCTGAGCTAACATCTATTGCCAATCCTTTTTGTTGCCCCAAAGCCCCAGTAGATAGTTGTATGTCATGGTTGCACATCCTTCTAGTTGCTGTATGTGGGATGCGGCCTCAGCACGGCCGGAGAAGCGGTGCGTGGGTGCGCGCCTGGGATCCGAACCCGGGCCGCCAGTAGCGGAGCGCTCGCACCTAACCACTAAGCCATGGGGGTGGCCCCTCATGTTACTTTTTAAGTTTTCCATGTTACTTTGTTTGGCACTGATAAACCAAGAAATTTGATTTGAATCATTTCATGTATAATACCGTGTACGTCTGGTACTTGGAAATATCTTGTTTTATCCAGCAAAGTTAAATGGCATTCATAGAACAAGTTTAAGCAGTTAGCATTTCAAAAGATATACTGGTATGTTTAATGTTTATTCTTATCCTCAAATCCTACTCTTTGTATTTGAATCATAAGGCAAACAGATCTTTATTATTTTTAAAAATTTAAATAACGGTATTATGTAGTGAAAATCAGTTGTAATTACATAATTGCATAGTAAATCACTTTTATACCCAAAGAGCTACAAGTGATTAAATTACATAGTTTATAAGTGTTTTACAGTTCCTCTCCTTAAAATCCTATCATTTAATAGTGTTGGCTGCTTTCCATATTCCAGTTTTTGGCCTTAGTAACTTAGAAACAGATATGGGCCGACTTTCAAAAGGCCTGGCTAATCCTGAAAGTACTGATATAACTTAAATATAAACCAATAATTTCAATTTCCTTAGGTAGAGTATACAGCTGGAATAAGATAAACTAGTTTTACTGATCACTGTTCAATCAGTCTGACTTAAAAAAATTTAGACAAAGTTATTAGCTTCTTATCTTTTTTTTTTAATGGAAATTCATGATTAGAGGGGCCGGCCCTGTGGCGTAGTGGTTAAGTATGCGCGCTCCGCTGCTGGTGGCCCAGGTTCGGATCCCGGGCGCGCACCGAGGCACCGCTTGTCAGGCCATGCTCTGGCGGCGTCCCACATAAAAGTGGAGGAAAATCTGCCAGATGTTAGCTCATGGCCAGTCTTCCTCAGCAAAAAGAGGATTGGCATGGATGTTAGCTCAGGGCTGATCTTCCTCACAAAAAAAAAAATAAAATTCATGATTAGAAAGATGTAAGCTACCTACACAGGCTAAGTATAAAGCAACAGAAAGGTCGTTTCCTTTCCATGAGTCAAAGCTGTTTTTCTCTTGCATTTCATATCCTAGTTATGCCATCACCATCTATCCCTACTCACTCAAGTCAGAAACCTGGGGCTTGTCCTCTACTTCTCCATTTCCCTCAAATGTGTCAACCAAGTGGTACCTTTAATTAAGTCTTGAGCACATCTTCATTGCCCCAGTTTCTGTATGCATAATCTCCCATCTTGATGACTCTGACAATCTTCTCTGAATCCCAGCTGATCTTATTTACCCACTATGCCCTAGACACTCCTCTGTTATCATGTGCATTCGCAATTACTTTTATAGAGTATACTAATAACACATCTGTCTCTTCCTGAGTTTTTAAGGGCATGGGCATGTTTTTATTCATATAACAAACATTAAGTTCCTGCTACATGTTGGGAATACAGAAGAAAATACATTTCCCGTGTCCTTAAAAATGTATTAGCATTAGACGCACATAAAATAGCTCTAATACACACACACACACAATTTAAGCATTGTGGAAATAACTGTCTAGAGAAGTGAGAGAAGTTATCAATAGCTGAGGAGGAAAAGCTTGAGCTGACACTGCATGGGAGATGGGAAGTGTCTAGTTACAGAGCACAACACACATTAAGCCTTTAGAGGCATAAAAATGCTTGATGTTTTCCGTGAACCATTAGTAGTTCAGTGTTGCTTGAGTTGTAACTAGACTAGAGAGGGAGAGAGCCTAGATAGTCATGGGCCTTTTATACTAGGTAAAAATTTTTTAGATTTTATACTGTAGGGCCTTGGTTCTTAACCATTTTTCCTCCTCTGTAGGTGATTTTAACATATGCACTCAACATGTGCATATGAGATATTTCCAAGGGTATACCAGATATTTTTCTACAGGCTGTATCTCTCTCCTTGTATACTAGTTGTATAAAAATATTTTATTGAAATATTGTATTGAAATATTTTAGCAGGGAAATGACTTGATCAGATTTCTGATTTAGAAAGATTTCACTGGAGTGGGTAGGGCTGTTGGCAAAATATCAGTAAAGAGGCCATTGTAGTAGACCAGGCCATGCATAATGAGTATCTGATCTGGGACTCTGGGAGTGAGGATAGAGGAAAGGGAACACATATAAGAGCTATCTAGAAATAAAAATAAGCTGGCAGGATATTCAGGAGGTGTAAATCACTCGATGACAGCACATGTCATGTAATAAGAGAATTCTAAGATGATGTGTACACTTTTGGCTTTAGAGACTGGGTGAATGGCAATTCCAACCAATGAGATACAGAAGCAGAGGAGGAATAGGTTTTGGCAGGGAAACATGAGTTCACATTTGGGCACACTGAACTTGAGGTGCTCATGGGATTTCCAGTTGGTGATGCCTCGTAACTGGTGATACAGATATGATGCTCAAGAAAAAACTAGAGATATAGATCCAGAGTCTTTAACCTTTAGGTAATAAGTTGAAACTAAAAACATGGACAAAGTATTTAAGGATGCCATATCTCACAAGAAATCCTTAGAAGCACCAACATTTAAGTTAAAAAAGGAAAATAAAGAATGCAAGGGAGACAGAGACGTGAACTCTGGAGCTGGGAGGAATAAACCTGAAAAGTCATAGTCAAAAACCAAGAAAGGGGAAAGTGTTATGAAAGAGGGAGGGGATAAGCATCTTAAACACCACAGAAAAGTAAAGACTAAAAACTGTCCAATGGCAACTAGGTCATTAGTGACTTTAGCAAGAATAATTTCCTTCTTATTCATTCTGGTAGTCTCAGCACATGGCACAAAGGAGGCCTCCCTCAATATGTATTTGCCGAATGAATAAAACAGTAGTTCTCACTCTTGGTTGTACGTTAGAATGATCTGGGGAGTTTTAAAGAATCAAGATGTCCAAACCATGTCTAGACCAATTAAATGTGAATCTCTGGGCTTAGGATGCAGGCATCAGTGGTTTTTAAAGCTCTCCAGGTGATTTCAATCCCAAGCAACCAAGCTTGGGAATAGATAAATCCACACACTCCAAAGCTCCTTTGGGAAAAGACAGGGATTGAGTCTCATGTTGTAAACTCATGCTGGAGAGTATAGTAGGGGGTCAAAGCTCTTCATTGAATGAATGATTATGCAACTCTTCTAAAATCTTCCAGTGTAAAAGCCAAGGAAAGAAAAACAATCCATAATTCAAAGATAATACTTATTCATCATTAATATTCAAAAATTATTAAAAGCAAATTTTGTGTATCATGGATAAGGAAACCTAATGTGAGTCTGAGCACACTGCCTTTGGCAATTTGTGTGACCTTCCTTCAGATCAATCCTACCCACACCATGATTGAGATCAAACAAATTATACTAGGGAAAAACCTCTGAGACAAAGTGATGAGAAAGCACAATGCAGTGTACTATGAGACTTGCTCGAGTTGTTATGAGTTTTTAATGTGTTCAGATTTGTAAAGTACTTAGAACAGCGTTTGGCACAGGGTAAGTACTATTATAGCACCGTCTTGAAATGGAATCAAGAGAACCATGCATGTGGAATTCCACAATTCACATGTGGAATTGTGAAAAATTGGCTCCCTGTGTACATACCTATTGTACACAAAGGAAAAATTACATTACAGTTTCTTTTTACGAAGAAAGTTTAACCTTCTTGCACACGTGTGGCTGACCTGTTAATTTATCAGTATTTAACTTGGGAGAAATCGAGGTGAATAATACAGATGTATCAGCGGAGAAGATATAATAGGAACTAACTTGATGATTTTACAACTTCAATACTCTTATTTGAGATATGGAAAATCCATCAGTTTGTAATAAGAAAAAGGTTGGCGTCGCTCACAGCACGTGGCTGAAACTGAGAAGAGGTAGAAAAAAGCATAAGGTCATGGTCTCATGGGAGGGAGGGCAGAGACTGAGTCCCGCTTGTCTTTTCCTGGTTCAGTCTTCCTTCTTCATCGCCTCTCAGCTCTCCCTAATCCTCCCCACGACTCATCCCTGGCAACTTTCCTCCCCAAGCTTTTCCCGCCTGCCTTTGCCCCAGGATTGCGAACCAAGGCGTGTGAGATACAGCTGGGTAGCTACTAACTCCCACCAGCTGTGCTCGTGGAGTACAAGCGAAGCTCCCAGAAACCTCCGCTCTCCTCTCCTGCCTGCAACCCAGAGGCCCCTGTTCTCAGGTTAAATACTTGCTTTCGAGAGAACCGCGGCGGCCACGTTCCGGAGCCCACCTTCTGTTCCACCTGGGGAACGACACCAGCCCCAGGGGCGCGGCGGGAAACGGCGGAAAGCGCCGGCCCCGCGGCCAAGGCTTCCCCAGTGCGCTGGGCCCTCGACGCCCGCCCCTCCAGGACCCAAGCTGCTCCCGGCCACGGTCAGTCCAGCCACCACAGCTGAGCAGATTCACTAGGCCGGCCAGGAGCCTGGAGCTGGGCGGAGCGGGCGGCGCCCAGATTCTGCGTCATCACCTAGGCGGGGCGGGCCCGCTGCTGACGCCATCACCCCGGCACCTGCCAACATGGAAGGTGGCGACGGTGGCGTTGCTGTGGCTGGCCATGGGTTTCTGGGCTCTGGAGCGGCTGCAGCGACCGTTCGGGAGCTCCTGCAGGACGGTAAGGAGTCAGGGTCTGGCCGGGTCGTGGGGCTGGGGGTCTGTCCTGCTCCGCACCTGGGCCCGGGTGGGGGACTCAACCCGTCGCTTTGCAGAAAGTTTTCCGGTCTCGACGTGACCACTCCCCTCCGCCCGGCACCCCGGCGTCTGGGTGCTGGCCTCGCCAACCTCTTTCCCCAGGGACTCGGTGGCCCCTTCCTGTCCGGGTGGCCTGGGGACACCTGGTTTCTGGTTGCGCCGCATATCAGCTCTACGCTCCGCGCGCCTGGGGCTCCCCTGGTGTCCGGGGACCCCGCACCCGGTGACCCATGTTGGCAGCCACCGTCTGCTGCCGTAGTTCGTGATGAAAGGGTGAAGCATTCGATCCCACGAAAAGTCTAAGACCTAGAACAGCTGACAGACGCTTAATGAAAGAGGGCCTCATTTTTAAGTAGAGTTGGAAACATCCCCTCTTAACAAATTCTTGGACTACACAGGTGGCCCCACTTGCAGGTTCATTTGTGTGTGTGTGTTTTTTTTTGTTTTTTTTTTCCAAGGAGTTTATCCACAACCATACGTTGGGGAGGGTTCAGAGCATTGGTTCAGGCTGGAATAAAACGTGTGTATTGTCAGGTTTATTGATAGTTTTGGACAGAAGTTGCTAGAAATAAGAAGATGAGTTAAACATAGAACATTTGAGAAGCACATTAAATTGTGTTATTAATCCAGTTAACATGCCTCAAATATCTTATCCTTCACAATAAAGTTCAAATTCCTAAGACTTGTCATCTGTTCTCAGTTTTATTCTCTAATCGCCATCACATTTTACCTTGTATTAAAATAATTTGTATACTTAATCTTTTCTACTGCATTGTAAAACCGTTTTTTATATTCCACAGTGTTAATAACAGTACCTTGCATACAGTAGGTGCAGGATAAATGTTTTTTAAATTGAACATCACAGTAAGAAGCTTATGCACACATTAGTAGACCAAAGTTGGTTGTAAACGAATGAAATAAAGTTCTAAATTATTGTTTTCTTGAACTATTGTATATTTTTTTATTGTCCTTAATTACTGGCCTTCTCCTGATAATTTATATACTTTTATCAGAACTTACTAATGATGTTGTTTCCTGAACTAGATTGTGAGATTCTCTAGGTTAGGTTCTCTATCTAATGCATCTTTGTATCTTAATTTAAATGCAGTTTAACCAAGTTTTGAGCTCCTGATATGTGTGCAATTCCCACCCTCAAGTAGCTCATCAGTTTAGTAGGGGAAATAGTCTTGTAGAGAAATAAAGGTAGGCACTGTAATATAGTGTTGTAAGGGTAGCAGTAGAATTGTATACAAAGTAAAACATGAGTACAGAGGAGGATGATAACTGGAAGTGGCTAAGGGAGTGTCAGAAAAGGCTTTCTAGATGAAGTTGGTTTTGAAGTCTAAATAGAACTTCCCCATGTCAAGAAGTGGAAGAAACAACACATGCCAGACATAGAGCTATATTTCAGTAGGGTGCATTCCAGGAATTGTAATTAGTTTTTGGAGGGTAAATAGTCCTCAATTCTGCCGTTTGTATTTTCCTATTTAGTTCTCTTTCCCATCTTCCACAGTGATTATTTAAATCTTCTTTACTCTTTCAAACTTCTCCTTTCAAGCTCCACAGATGACTTTCTACTTCCCTGAAAAAATGGAGAATCCAGCAAATGTGAGCTTCCTCCATTTCTTGCCATCAAACCTATAAACCTGATCTAAACCTAACTATAAACCTAAACCTGCAACCATCTTTTCTTTTTTCCCTTGTATTTTCAATTACAGCGGAAGTGGTCTCTATTCCTTCCTAAGGGCAGTCCCTCCTCTTGTGCTCTGGGTTTTCTTCTTGTCTCAAGGACCCAGTCACCTTCTTTCTATGCCATTAAAGTCACTTTGCCAAGGTCTCCAGTGACTTCCTTGTGGATAAATCAAATGGACACTTTTTTGGTCCTTATCTTACTTGTAAAAGGGTTTGACTTTCTTGAAATACTTTCCTCATGTGGCTTGTGAGTTCCATGCTCTTTTTAAGAATTCTCTAAGTGCTCTTTTCCAGTTTCCTTTAGATGCTTGTCTTCTTCAGTTTGCCCCTAAATCAGTGGTTCACTCCCCCCATCCCTCACAGCATTCCTAAGGAATTAAACATTTCCATCAGGAACAGTGATGTACTATGTCAGGGATCTGCCAGTGATAGAAGATAAGATTGATAGGGTTGGTGAGCAGATGCGTAGTTTGAAAATTTGTGAGCTGTTTCTGATGTGCCTCCTATACGAATGCGAAAACTATAAAATAGAGGCATTATATGACTTTTCTCTTTAAGGACAGTCAGTCCTCAAATGCCATATCCAATGGCCAGTATTCAGCCTTCGTTGTATTTGATCTTTGTAAGGTCTTTGACACCGCTGACCACTTACTTTCTGTAAACTCCCTTCTTATGGTTTTTGCCATTCTCTTCTGTGTCTCTTTCTTTCTCTCTGAACACTCCTTAGTCTTTTTGATTGCTTTCATTTCGTCTGTCTACACCCAAATTTTTGGTGTTTTCCTGGCTTCTGAACTCTTTCTTCCCCATTTCCCTCTTTTTGTGAATTCTAAAATTTCTCCCTAAATCATCTGGTCTTTTTTTCATGGTTTCAAAATTAATATCTAAACACACAAATATACACATATATGGTCCTTATCTTTCTTATGAGCTGTAGAACTGCTGTCTACTGGACATTTCTATCTTGACAATAAACAAGCACTATAGTTCTACATATAAAAACCTACATATGAACAAATAGTACAGGTTCTACACATGAAAAAATGGAATGAATTCTTTTTCTTTTTTTTAAACAGTATTTTTCTTTCTTTCTTTTTTTTTTAAATAATTTTATTTATTTATTTTTCCCCCAAAGCCCCAGTAGATAGTTGTATGTCATAGCTGCACATCCTTCTAGTTGCTGTGTGTGGGATGCGGCTTCAGCATGGCCGGAGAAGCGGTGCGTCGGTGCGCGCCCGGGATCGAACCCGGGCCGCCAGCAGTGGAGCGCGCGCACTCAACTGCTAAGCCACGGGACCAGCCCTCTTTTTCTTTTTTTACCCCTCTTCCTTAACCTTTTCCTCTGGTATTCTCTGTTACCATTATTGTATATGGTTAGTTAGATGTGTATTTATTCCTCATGTAGATTATGAGTTCCATGGAGGCAGGGGAGTATTCATGTTCATCTTTATACAAAGATGCCTAGTGATCTAGCTTAATGCAAAGCTGAATTCCCTATGTCAGTTAATCAATCAAGAAACTTGGGAATCATCCTTCTTGTTCTACCTAATCACTCATTTTCAGCTTGTCTCTATGTCCTACACATTATAATGTCTGTGTATTTGTCAAATTTGTCACTTCCTTGACATTCTTAGTACCACTGTCTTAGGCTTCATCATGTCACTTGGGCTTTAACATAGCACCTTACTGGCCTCTGCAGCTCAATTCCATGGGTGTGCTAGTAAACCAGCTTTCTAGGAAAATAGGAAACCCCTGATTTTGTAGTGTATGCCAGTTTTCATGGTATAAATACTCTCACCATGGTCAATTTTAAGATACCTACATGTGATGTCAACTGGCTCACACAATTCCTGAGTGTTTTACAGTTGGCTCTCAGGAGCGAGTATAAGCCAGCACCAGCACACCACTGTGTGACTAATCCCTTTTCAGTCATCGTCTATACTGTTGCCAGAAACTGTTCTAAAACATAAAGCTGACAGTGCTCTTTTTTGGCTTTAAAACCTTAAGTGGGATGTAGTCTGAACATTTTGGATGTCTTACCAGCCGATTTTCAAACTGCCCCCCAACCTTCCTTTGGAACCTCAACTCCTATCATTCTTTACCCTTTCTCCTCAACACACAGACTCTGTGATCTAGACATTCTGAAGTCTGTATTCCCCTGATTTCTCAAAATATGCCATGGCATTTGCTGCCTCTAAACCTTCCCCATTCTTGGAATGGCCTTCTCCGCTTGTCTGCTTAGCAAGATCCTTAATTCTGAGAACTACTTGGCAAACTGGAAGGAAATGTGGTTCTCAGGCCATAGGAGCAGTTTCCTTCTTTCAGCCACTACGCTTTGAAAGTAGTCAAGAATGAGTCTTTGCTTTTAGCAGAATGATACTTCCAGCTGATAGATTAATTAATTCAGTTAATCAGTTAATTCAGTTAATCAATGTTATGCACCTGACACGTGTCAGGCATTGTTCAGGCTCTGGGAATGTGGCAGTAAACAAAAAAAAGACCTTGCCCTCATGGAGGATACACTATAGTGGATATAGACAATTGCGGCTTTCTCCTAAGTACTCGATTTTGCTTGTTAGTTTCCTAGTCTCTGTCAGGGCAGTCTTACTCATATCTACCATAGTGCTAAGAGATAGTGGTGTATACCTACATTTAGTTCACTTCTACGTATGTATTTTTAACGCATAATTCTCTCCATTTTTCTTTCACCCACTGATTTGTGGGTGGGTTAAGAAGAAAGATACCTTCTTAACATCTAGCATCACTTCTTTTTTATGTCTATTGAAGGTATATTTTGAACAGTTTCTCTTTCCATTTACTTATTTTACCCATAAATCCTAAATTTTAGTAATACCTATAAGTTTGTATTTGCCTATTTCTATTTAAAAAAAAAGATCCACTTGATTATAACAGTATTGGTACATTGATCTAGAGTTATCAGAGACCATAAATATCAAATATAGTCAATTTTCCTGTTGTCATTGTCAGTGACCTTGTTTTCTTGCGTGAAAGGCTATGGTGAGTAGTTCATTTTTAATCTTGCACTCAATTTCCTTTTGACTCACTGATAAAAGTTAGCTTTTAGCAGTGTAGCATGGTGGTTCAGAGTGTGGGCTCTGCAGCTAGACAGCCTGGGTTTAAATCTCAGACGGTGAGGTTGGAGAAGTTGTATGCCGTGTCGGTGCCTGTCTCTTCATCTGTGAAATGGGGAACATGATAGTGCCAACAGGGTTGTGTGAGGATTGAATGAGTTAATATGTATAGAGTGCTTAGATCAGTGCCTGGCACGTAGTAAGCGCTCAGTGAATATCACCACTCTTCTGCTGTTGCCTCCTTCTCTTCTTTCTCATTTACGGCAGATCCTGACGTATCGAAAGGCCTCAAAATAAGTTAACTATGATTGTAATTGTTCTGTTGTTTAATGTCTGTTGTTTAGTGCTGTGTAATTAATAATTAAAGATTTCTCTTTATTTTTTCCCCAGAGTGTTATAGTGCTTTTTTAAATGAAGACTTTGATGTAAAGACTTATACTTCCCAGTCTATTCATCAAGCTGTAATTGCTGAACAACTAGCAAAACTTGCCCAAGGAATCAGTCAGTTGGATAAAGAACTACACCTACAGGTAATTCCAGTCTTCTGGATCATACAAATTATTCAGCCTAAAGTGATAATTTATTATTTTTATAATTCTTTTATTATTTAATCTAAGTGCATATTTACATGAACAAATGTATAACTTACCAGTGTGGCTTATTTTTCAAAGTATGTTTTTGAAAAGTTTTCTATAAACTACTTTTTTTTTTTTTAACAATTTATTTATTTATTTATTTATTTCCCCCAAAGCCCCAGTAGATAGTTGTATGTCATAGTTGCACATCCTTCCAGTTGCTGTATGTGGGACGCGGCCTCAGCATGGCCTGAAAAGCGGTGCGTCAGCGCACGCCCGGGATCCGAACCCGGGCCGCCAGCAGTGGAGAGCGCGCACTTAACCTCTAAGCCACGGGGCCGGCCCTATAAACTACTTTTTGTTAGTTGAAAAACTAATATACCTCTCTCTCTCCAAACCTTTTGTTCATACTTTGTTTTCACAACCTTAACTGATGTGCAGTGAGTATAGGTGGGCAAAAAATAGGAAGTCTTTGATAAAGGTAATAGAAAATGGAATTTTGGAAGTAGAACAGTGTGAATAAGAAAAATTGGGATGTTCACATTGGCGGTTCACACTTTAAGAGCACAAAGTTTAACATTTGCTGAAATTTCAGAAAGTTGATAAATTTGTGATGATAGAATGCAATATGGGGAGTTAGGAGATGGGTCTTCATCTCAGCTGTGCTATTACCTTTTGTATTACTTAATGTCTTTGAGTCTTGCTTTAAAAAAAAATCAAATGGGTTGGAATGAATAAAGGGGAAGAGAAGATTGTAGTAGAAAATCTTGAAGGTTGCTTCCTCTTCTACAATTCTATAATTTTTATAGAGTGGTTTTATGGTATACTTCCTAGTATTACCTTTTGTCTGAGTAGGTGCTTAATAAATATTTGAATGAGTGATCAAATGTGTGAATAAATGGACTGTTTACCAGGAAACCTAGATCTGGTATAACATGAGACATATTCACTTACATTTTTTGTGTCTGTCTTTATCAATTAAAAGAGCAGCTTAGTTAGGACTGGGATGACTTCTAAGGTCACTGTAACTCTAAAATTCTGATTATATAATTAAAGCTCAATATTTATTGACAGATATTTATAAAATACTTTTAGTTGTCAGGCTTTGCCTTAGGCTGTGGGGATAGAAAAATGAACACATTTCATGCCTCTACAAGGACTCACAAACCAGTGGCAGATATAGACAGAAATGATGACAGGCAAGTGATGCCTGTTTTAAATAGAATAGTACAAAGTGTTTGTTTATGGGAGCAAGGGAGCATGCACTTATCTCTGCCTAGGGTTCTTGGAGTGGCTTTTTGCAAGAGTCACCTGAAATTCTTTCTGCTCCTTTTATGGTTGGTATCTTCCTTATTTCTCGCATGCAGTATCTTCTCTGCAGGAATCAATAAAAACTTAAAATTTATTTAACATTTCTTAGAGGGGGCAAGTTACACTTATAGTAGTTTTGGATGTGAGGTAGAGGAAGTCTCTGAGTCTTAGTATGAGATCTGAATCTGTTTTAATTGTTTTTCTGCAGAAGCAAAATTGGAATAATACTGACCAAACCCATAAATAAAATATAATAAAAATAAAATATCATTGAGATGATTAAAATTACAGAAGATGTACTGAGGTATGTATTAGTCAGGGCTTAGTACAGGAAACAGAAACCACTCTAGGTATTTAAAGCAGGAAAATACTTAATACAGAGAGTTGGATGCTTATGAAATCGTTGGTTGGACAGCCAGTTGAAGGATCTACCATAGATGCAATACAGAGGCCCGGAGGCTCCTGCTGTTACTTCCCATGTCACTGCTAAAATCCTGCTTCTAGGTACCTGGTAACTAAACTCGGGAATGATCATTATGACTTTCTCAACTATCTCTAAATCCTCAGGTCTCAGGACCTTGCTTACTAGCTGAAACAGTAACAGGAAGATAGCTTTTCTCTCTTTTGTCTCTTAAATCTCTTAGAAATTCATCCATTTGGCTGCAGGGCAGTCTATGAAAGTGTAGTTTTAGGCTTTTGAACCTTTCCAAAGTATTTATCACAAGGGACAAAGATGAATAGAAAATTGAAAGAAAATTAGTCCTGTTAGGATGGACACATTGATGACCATATCAATGGACTGAAGAAAATTCAGATGTCTTCTGGCAGTCTTCAGAATACGAGACACAGGAGACCAAAAGTAACACTTATTTTAGATGGATATGATAGAAAGGGACTTGATAGCATGATAGTGATATCTAAAACAGGACAAATTGGAGGATGTAGTGGTTCCAGTGAATGAATCCTTGCTAATTAGGAGCGTCAGTTTACAGACTAGACATGAAACTTCTTATTCATTGAAATAAAAGGTACAAAATGATAAGGATTCTTGTATTATTTTAAAGATTTGCATGATTTCTTGATGTTTCTAGGAATCTCTTGCATGTGGCCTTTAACTCTTAGCCTTTTGGTGTTTTTGTTTTTTTTTTCCTGAGGAAGCTTGGCCCTGAGCTAACATCTGTGCCCATCTTCCTCTACTTTATATGGGATGCCACCACAGCACGGCTTGACAAGCAGTGCGTCAGTGCACACCTGGGATCCGAACCGGCAAACCCCAGGCCGCCGCAGCGGAGCGCGGGCACTCAACTGCTTGCGCCACCGGGCCGGCCCCCTTTTTGGTTTTTTGATATGACGATTCACACTGCCCTAATTTTCATAGAAATATCAGTCTTCGGAAGAGAAGAGGATTTGCTGTGACACTTGGAAACTGGAAGCAGAGAGATGTTCAGGGATAGGTGGGCACTGCCTCTGCTTTATCTTTCCAGATTAGAATATGGTCTTGATGATGCTGAATTAAGTTCAAGGACTAAGAGAACCTGATGTTTGAAAACATTCTTTACAGGGAAAGCATATAATAGCTTGGCAAGAGTTAGCTGTTTTTTGTTTTTCAATTTTGGCACAACTCCACCTGCACATCCCCTTAGGAGAGCAAGGGGCTAGTGAAAAGACTGTGTCTTCTTTGGGTCCATGTCAAACTATAAGCGTGTTTGTGTTCCTGCTAACAACTCATCTCAAACACACCTTTATAATCTGTATTTTTTTCTTTCGTGTTAGTATTTTCCCCCTTTCCATGAGGAGAGAGAACTTCAATTCTCCATTGCGGTTACAGAGAAAAATACATAGTACTTAGAGCAAATACTGATTATTCATTCATGATTTTCAGGTCGTTGCAAGACATGAAGATTTACTGGCGCAAGCAACTGGGATTGAGTCTTTGGAAGGTACATCATTAACTACTACAGATTATATAGCGCTAGACCAGAGATCAGCAAACCTTTTATGTTAAGGGTCAGATAGTAAATATTTTAGACTTTGCAGGCATACTGTCTCTGTTGCAACTACTAAACTTGGCCATTGCAGAGTGAAAGCAGGCAGATAATATATACATGAATGTGTGTGGCTATGTTCCAACAAAACCTTAGTAAAACTTTGCTGGCCCCTGAGCTGAACCATCTGGGTTAGTTTTTTGCCTTGCCGCTTACTAAATGTGCGACTTTGGACAAGTTACTTAACCTTTCTGTGCCTCAGCTTTATCTATAAAGGAGGAGTATTCATATGTACTAACATGGTGTTATTCTGGGGATTAAATGAGTTAGCAAAACACTTAGAACAGTTCCTGGCATGTATTTAGTGCTTCTGTAACATTAATTCAAACAACAAAACATCAACACCACTGGAGTGGGTAGTCGTGGAAGTAGGCTTGAATTCTTTTCCTATTTTTGACTTTGTTTGGAACTCTTTTCAATGAAAATATAGTAGAATAAAAATACATTGAGTTTTTATTTTTAATTAATCCTCTTTTTGTTTGCTTAAATCTTTTATGAATTTTTTCTGTCTCGATTGAAATAAACTACATCTCATAAATATGAAATGTTTATATCGTATTTTACATTATCATTTGGATTATGATTACTGTTATTAATCACTGCACATCAAAAGAAAGCTATGTGATTTTTCCCTGTGTTGATCAAATTCTTAAGGAGCAAGGATTTTGCCTTCTGTGATGCAATATTCTTTAATGCTTCCCCCAGTATTTATGTGCTCAAAGGTATTATTCTCAGCATGTACACTATTTATAAGACATCTTGATGAAGAACTTAGTATTTTCGGAAATAATAGTTTGTTATTTGAATATTGAGGATCGATTTCAGGCTATGTTTTTGGGAAAATTAAGAGGCTTTAAGTACTAGCTTACTTACTATTGAGAATTATTTATTTTTTTTATCTCATAATATTTTTATGTGTTTCTGGAAGAAAGTAAATAGTATTCTGTTTCAATGGTAATTTTTTTAAACAAATGATAACTGATTTTTTCATTTGTAAAAATCCAGAAGGATAGCATGGTAGTACATTGATTCTGAGTGTATACGGGTGTAGAAGAATCATCACAAGAGAAATCCTTCTCACTGTGGTTTTCTTATATGTGTTTAGTTCTGTAATGTGTTTGCTTTCCCCAGAATGCTTTTCAATGATTACAACATTTAAAATATACTGTTAGACTGAGTTACAATGATTATCCATTGGATGGCTGTATAGAATACAAACGCTGCCTTCTCTGAATTCCTATTATAATCTAAGAACCTTTTCCAGATTATTTGAACATAAAAAGTCAGAGTATGAATTAGTATTCATTTTAGCATGATGTGTATTTCAAAGCACTATTAGAATGTTATTTTGAGATGCTGGAAAGTAAGTGTGGTATGTATTTGAAAACAAATATTATCCCAACTTCTAATTCATCTGCTTTTTTTCCTATATATTTAAAGTTTTGCCATATAAGTAGTTTGGAGATATATTTATTGTCTATTTTATTACAAGTTGTCCCCTATTCATTTTTTATTCATTTATTCATTTAAATATTAATTGAGAATTTGCTAGGTTCCAGGCAGCTGTAACAATAGACGGAGTCTTTGTCCTCATAGGATTTGGAGGTATATTTAATTAAGCCTATTCTATTAAAAAGAGATAGAATATATCTCTTATATAGAAATATCTCTTATTTGTTCACTCAATCAAATGGTAATTGAGAACTTGTTAGACACCTGTGAACAATAGACAAAGTCACTGTTCTTGTGGAACTTGCATTCTAGGTGGGGAAGTAGACAAAAAAAAAACATACAAATAGGAAACTTCAGATATTTGTAAGTCTTACAAAGAAATGCGGAGTAGGAGGGGGTGTCTCTTATTAGCTAGAATGGTCAGGGGAGGGCTTTGTGAAGATGACATTTGACCTGAGATCTGAAAGATGAGAAAGAGCTGCCACATGAAGATCTTGGGAGAAGAGTGTCATAAGCTGAGGGACCGATAAATGGGAAGGCAGGAATTAGCTTGGCATGTTTGAGGGACAGAAAGAAGGGCAATATGACTGGAGTGTAGTGAATGAGGGAGAGAATTATAGATGAGGTTCTTGGAGAGGAATTTTGATTTTCATTCTAAATGCAGTGGTAAACCATTGCAGGGTTTTAATTAGGAGTACTGTGTGATAAGATTAATGCTCTAAAAAGTTTTCTCTGGTGGCTGGCTCTATAAGAAGACAAGAGTAGCATCAGGGGTACCAATTTAGAAGCTATTAGTATAGTAGAAGTTGACGGTGACTTGGATTAGAGTGGTCGATGTAAAGAGAAGAGAGAGGTGGATGGGATAAAATGGGGGCAGAGCTCATAGGATTTGTTGATGGGAGATGAAAGGACTGAGGGAAAAAAGTCACCAAGAGTGATTCCTAAGATTTTAGTCTGAAATATTGGATAGATGATGGTATGAGTAACTGAGATGGGTTAGAATGGGGAGAATTATGATTTTGATGGGGCGGAAGTTATCTTGGTTGTCTTAAATTTGACATAAGAAAGTTCAGGGCTAGAGATTTGTGTGTGTGTGTGTGTATGTACATAGATAGGCAGATATAAAGAAAATCTTTCTATGTAGATGTATATACATATGTGTATACGTGGATGTATCTGTGTATATAAAATCAGTATTTTAATGAACAGATAGGGATTTCATTCAATCCCAATATTTTAAATATTAAGAGGGATTGTAGATGGAGCAGAGAAGATGGCTGAGGATCAATCTTGGAGTACTCCAGCATGTAGAGATCTAACAAAGGAGGAGTAGGAGCAACTAGTGAGATGGGAGGAAACCCCAGGAGTGTGATGACTTAGAAGCCTAGAGAAAAATGTTTTATGGAGTGAGTGGTTTAACTATGTCATGAATTTCAGAGAGTTTGAACAAGATAAAGACAAAACTGGTAATAGAATTTGGCACCTTGGAGATTTCTGGTGATCTTGGTAAGATCTGTTTTGGTGGACTATGTATGAAAGTCTGTTGAGAGTGGATTGTGGAGAAAATAAGATGTAAGGAAGTGATGATAAAACAAGTAAGGGCAGTTTATTCTTGGAGGTTTAAGGTCAATGAACCATAAAACCAGCAGAAAAATGGGAATCCTCAGGTCCAGAGAGAATTCTATTGGACTGAGCCATAGTATAGCATATTTGTATGCTGATAGGAATGTTTATTCTAATATTCATCTAATATATGGCAACATTCTATACTTAAATTTATTTAGAATACTATGTTTCAAAACTACCACTATGCTAGTTGAAAAGAGAAACTGAGTTTTAAAGAATAGAGTTCAAAATAATGAAATCTGTAATATTGGAAAGCCTATTTTTAGGCATAAAGTAGTAAAATTGAAGATGTATCTTCCTGAAAATATTTTTACAATTTTTTAAAAAGTTCTTCATCATATTGTTTACATAGATAGTAAAGGCAATAATGTACTTGCTGTCTATGTTTATTATTTATCTCATATATGATTAATTAATTCAACAAATACTTATTGACTACTTGCCATCGGAAGTAGTCTGAGTTAGGCTCTGCTCATACAGTAGTAAATGAAAAAGATACTATCACTAACCTCTAGGAATTTATAGTCTAGTGAGAAAGTAAAACATTAAACAGATATACAGGTGGATATATAATTACCTAATGTAATTAGTACCAGGAAGGAAATGTATGCTGTAGAAGAAAATAACAAGAGAATATAAATTAGGTAGGAGATCTATTAGTAATTGTTTCTGTTAAGCCAAGGCTTGAACTAATAGTAGGAGTTAATCCAGTAGGAGCCTAGGGGTGGGGTTGGGGTTGAGGTCGGAAGAGTATACCAGGCAGGAGTACACCATTTCCAGGTTGTGCAGGGCCTTGTAGACCAAGCTGTGGACTTTAACATAGTTTTAACATAGGAGCAAAGGAGAGACTGGAAGGGTTGTGGTAGAGGAATGTTATGATACAATTTGCACTTCTGCACTTTTAAAGATCAGTCAGGCTTCTTTTTTTTGTAATTGTAGTACGATACACATTAACACGAAATTTACCATTTTAACCATATAATTCAGTGGCATTAATTACATTTATAATGTCGTGCAACGATCACTATCTAGTTCCAGAACTTTTTCATCACCCCAAATGGAAACCCTATACCCGTTAGGCAGTCACTCCCCATTCCTTGTCAGATTTCTTTAGTGGAGCAAGGATTGGAGGGGGAGACTAGTTAGAGGTTTTTACAATCATGCAGGTAAAAGATATTGGTTGCTTAGATTATGATGTTGGCAGAAAAAATTGAAGTTTTTCTCTATGTGTGTATATATATTTTTTCTTTTAATTCAATTTTTTACCCAATTTGAACCTTTGTAAATTTGTAAAGTAATGAAACTGTTATGTTTTCCTAGGTGTTCTTCAGATGATGCAGACAAGGATTGGGGCTTTACAGGGAGCTGTTGATAGGTACTGTTATTCATTTTGTAAATAAGTGGAATGGAAAGATTTTTATCCATTTATATTTTGAAGGTGATTTTATTGTCACTCCTCTCTTTATTTTTTCCTTTAGGATGAAAGCAAAAATTGTTGAGCCATACAATAAAATAGTAGCCCGTACTGCACAACTAGCAAGACTTCAGGTAGGTTTTAAGTGGACAAATTTCAAGAAATAAATTCTGAGGAAATAAGGGAATTTGAGAGAAAAGGGGAAAAATATTAAATAGCTTTAAAATAAGATATCCAGTTAAAAAAATACAAATCTAAACTACTATTCAACTGAATTATTTTCACTCTTATTATTGCAGTGTATGATCATTCACTAACTTTTTAGAATTCAAAATTATTTCTTCTAGTAATAGGAAGAGAGCTAACATTTGTTGACTTCTTACAGTTATGCTATGATCAAATGTGAAGAACCTAAACCTATAACTTGTTCTAATAGCAGTGCGTGTCCATTATTCAGGAAATTTAGTTTTTGACTAAAATGTAGTGATTTTCTAGCTTTATGAGAGAGATACACAGAACATTTTTTATTATTTTCCACATAGTTTCCAAGATTATTCAAGAACTATTTGCCTATAGTTAGATATGTAGATTGTTGCAGACTTTTCACAATTGTAGGTACTACTGCTGTGGATAATTTTATACATACAGCTTTTTCCCCCTCTAAGCCACGGGGCTGGCCCTGATTATTGATATTTAATGTAATATTGATATGATTTAGGTTTCAGTCTATCATCTTATCTGTTTTCTATTTGTCCTGTTTGTTCTTTGTTCCTTTTTTACCCCTTTTCTGCCTTTGTTTTGGGTTAATCGAATATTTTTATGATTCCCTTTACTTCCTTTGTTGGCTTATTAGCTATAACTCTTGTTTTCTTATTTTATTGGTTGCTCTAGGAGGTATAGTATACATTTTAACTTCTCAATGTACCTTTTAGTGATACTATACCACTTCACATATAGTGTAAGAACCTTAGAGTAGTATGCTTTCATTTCCTGCTTTTATACATTTTACTTTTACATATGTTATAAAGCCCACAATATCTTATGGTTTTTGTTTAAAGAGATTTGAAAAGAAAATCTTATATATTTATCTATGCAATTACCATGCTCTTCTTTCCTTTAATTAGATCCATATTTCTTGTAGTGTGGATCTGCTATTGATGAATTCTTTCAGCTTTTATATATCTGAAAAAGTCTTTATTTCATCTTTGATTTTGAAAAATACTTTTACTGGACATAGAATTCTAGGTTGAATGGTTTGTTTCTTTTAGTACCTTAAAGATACTGCTTGACTGTCTTCTCATTTGCATTGTTTCCTATGAGATATCTGTTATCTTTATCTTTGTTTCTCTGTACATAATGTTTTTTTCTCACTCTGCTTTTAAGATTTTTACTTTATCACTGAATTTTGAGCAATTAGATTATGATGTGCCTTGGCATAGTGTCTGTATGTGTGTTTGTTTTTGCTTACAGTTCATTCAGCTTCTTGGATCTGTGGGTTTAAAATTTTCATCATAAATGGAAAATTTGTGGCCATTATTTCTCCAAATATTTTTTTCTGTCCCTCCCCTTTCCTCTCCTTTGAGGACTACAGTTACCTCTCCTTTGAGGACTACAATTACAAATATGTTAGGCATCTCAGGGTGACCTATAGATCACTGGATGCTCTTTTCATTTTTTTCCCCACAGTCTTCTTTTCCCTTGTGTGTTTCATTTTTTTTTTTTTTTTAAAGATTTTATTTATTTTATTTTTTCCCCCCAAAGCCCCAGTAGATAGTTGTATGTCATAGCTGCACATCCTTCTAGTTGCTGTATGTGGGACTCGGCCTCAGGATGGAGGGAGAAGTGGTGCCTCGGTGCGCACCCGGGATCCGAACCCGGGCCACCAGCATTGCAGCGCGCGCACTTAACCACCAAGCCACAGGGCCGGCCCTTGTGTGTTTCATTTTGGATAATTTCTATTGCTTTGTCTTCAAGTTCATTGATCATTTCTTCTCTACTGTCTAATCAAGCCCTGATCTCATGCAGTGTATTTTTCATTTCAGACATTTTTGTTTTCATCTTTAGAAGTTTGATTTGGGTCTTTTCTGTACTTCTTTTTATCTGCCTAACTTTTTGAACATATGGAACACTACTAAAATAACTGTTTTAATGTCTTTGCTAATTTATAGAGTGTGCCAGTTTTGGAACATTGCTGTCACTACCAAAAAATCCTTCATGTCTGTTTGCCAGTGTCTTATTCCATTTGGGCTGCTATAACAGAATACCATAGACTGGGTGGCTTATAAACTACAAAAATTATTTCTCACAGTTGTGGATGCTGGAAGTCTGAATCATGGTGCCAGCATGGTCGCGTCCTGGTGAGGGCCCTCTTCTGGGTTGCAGATAGTCCTTTTCTTGTTGTATCCTCACATGGCGGACAGGGTAGAGAGAGCTCTCTGGGGTCCCTTTTATAAAGGCACTAATCCCGTTCATGAGGGCTTCACTCTTGTGACCTCATTACCTCCCTAAAGACCTACCTTCTAATACCATCACATTAGGGATTAGGATTTCAACATGTGAATTTTAAACATTCAGTCCATTCTAGCCGTCAATCCCTGTTCCCCCCTCCAGGCCTGGAGGGCAACCACTAATCTGTTTTCTGTCTCTATAGGTTTGCCTTTTCTGGTCATTTCATTATCAATGGAATCATACAAAATAGAGTCTTTTGTGCCTGGCATCTTTCACTTTGCATAATGCCTTTGAGGTTCGTCGATGTTGTAGAATGTCATCAGTAATTCATTCTTTTTTTATTGTTGAATACTGTTCTGTTTTATGCATGTACCACATTTTGTTTATCCATTCACCAATTGATGGACATTTGGATTGTTTCCAGTTACTGGCTTTTGTGAATAATGTTACTATGAACATTTGCGTACATGTGTTTGTGTGGACCTATGCTTTCATTTCTCTTAGGCAGATTTCTAAAATTGGAATTGCTGAGTTTTATGGTAAGTTTGTTTAATTTTTTAAGGAACTACTGTATTTTTTTCCAAAGTGTCTATACCATTTTACCTTCAGCCAGCAATGTATGAGGGTTCCAGTGTCTACACATCCTCACCAACACTTGTTATTGTCTCTTTCTGATTATGACCACTCTAGTAGGTGTGCAGTGGTATATCTTGTTATGGCTTTAGTTTACATTTCTTAAGTGACTAATGATATTGAGCGTCTTTTCATGTGCTTATTAGTCATTACTATACTTCAATCTGTTCACTCTATTCATATTTTATAGGCATTTTAAAATTGGGTTATCTTATTGTTGAGTCATAGGAGTTTTTTTATATATTATGATACGAGTACTTTATCTAATATATAATATTTTCTCCCAGTCTATGACTTGACTTTTCATTTTTATTATTTTTTATCGATATATAATTGACATATAATATCTTATTAGTTTCAGGTGTGCATTGTAGTGATTCAATATATACATTATGAAATGGTCACCACGATAAGTCTACTTACCATCTGTCACCAAAGTCGTTACAATATTATTGACTATATTCCCTATGCTGTACATCTTTATGACTTATTTTATAACTGGAAGTTTGTACGTCTTAATCCCCTTCACCTGTTTTGCCTGCCCCCCCCCCAACCCCTCCTCCCTCTGGTACTACCACTTTGTTTCCTGTATCGGTGAGGCTGTTTCTGTTTTGTTTGTTCGTTTTTTTTTTTTTCAGATTTTACACATAAGCGAGATCATATAGTATTTGTCTTTCTCTGTCTGACTTATTTCACTTAGCATACTACCCTCTAGGTCCATTTGTGTTGTCGCAAGTGGCAAGATTTCATTCTTTTTTATGGCTAAGTAATATTCCATTGTATATATATATACACCATATCTATACACTTTATCCATTCTTCCATTAATGGACACTTAGATTGCTTTCATATCTTGGCTATTGAAAATAATGCTGCAGTGAACAGAGGGGTGCATATATCTCTTTGAATTGGTGTTTTCATTTTCTTTGGATAAATATCCAGAAGTGGAATTGCTGGATCATATGGTAGTTCTTAAAATTTTTTGAGGAACCTCTATACTGTTTTCCATAGTGGCTGCATCAATTTACATTCCCACCAAAAGTACGTGAGAGTTCCTTTTTCTTTACACCCTCACCAACGCTTGTTATTTTTTCTTTTTCTTTTCTTTTCTTTTTTTTTAATTTTTTTTTTTTTGGTGAGGGAGATCAGCCCTGAGCTAACATCCATGCTATTCCTCCTCTTTTTGCTGAGGAAGACCAGCTCTGAGCTAACATCTATTGCCAATCCTCCTCCTTTTTTCTTCCCCAAAGCCCCAGTAGATAGTTGTATGTCATAGTTGCACATCCTTCTAATTGCTGTATGTGGGACGGGGCCTCAGCATGGCCAGAGAAGCGGTGTGTTGGTGCGCGCCTGGGATCTGAACCTGGACCGCCGGTAGCGGAGCACATGCACTTAACTGGTAAGCCATGGGGCCGGCCCGTATTTTTGTCTTTTTGATAATAGCCATTTTAACAGGTGTGAGGTGCTGTTTTATTGTGGTTTTGATTTGCATTTCCCTAATGATTAGAGATGTTGAGCATCTTTTCATGTGTTTGTTGGCCATCTGTATGTCTTCTTTGGAAAAATGCCTATTCAAGTACCGTGGCCATTTTTTAATCGAGTTGTTTGTTTTTTTGATAGTAAGTTGTGTAAATTCTTTATGTATTTTTGGTATTAACCCTTTATCGGATGTATGGTTTAAAAATATCTTCTCCCATTCAACAGGTTGCCTTTTTGTTGGTGATTTCTTTTGCCATGCAAAAGCTTTTTAGTTTGACTCCCTTGCCTGAGGACACTGGTCCAAAAAAATATTGCTAAGAGCTGACTGCCTGTGTTTCTTCTAGGAGTTTTATGGTTTCAGATCTTGCATTCAAGTTTCAATCCATTCGAGTATTTTTGTATATGGTGTAAGATAGTGGTCCAGTTTTATTCTTTTGCATGTAGCTGTCCAGTTTTCCCAACAACATTTTTTGAAGAGACTGTCTTTTCCCCATTGTATATTCTTGCCTCTTTTCTCATAGATTAATTGACCATATAAGTGTGAGTTTATTTCTTGGCTCTCTGTTCTATTCTGTTGATCTGTGTGTCTGTTTTTGTGCCAGTACCATGCTATTTTGATGACTATAGCTTTGTAGTATAGTCTGCAATCATGGAGTGTGATACTTTCAGCTTTATTCTTTCTCAAGGTTTCTTTGGCTGTTTGAGGCCTTTTGTGGTTCCATACAGATTTTAGGATTCTTTGTTCTAAAAGTGCCATTGGTATTTTGATTGGGATTACATTGAATCTATGGATTGCTTTGGGTAGTATGGAGAATTTAACAATATTAATTCTTCCAATCCATTAATTCTTTCCATTTATCTGTGTCACTTCAATTTTTTTCATCAGTGTCTTATATTTTTCAGAGTACAGGTCTTTCACCTCCCTGGTTAAATTTATTCCTAGGTATTTTATTCTCTTTGATGCCATTGTAAGTAGGATTGTTTTTTATTTTCTCTTTCTGAAGGCTTGTTATTAGTGTATAGAAATGCAACTGATTTCTGTATGTTAAGTTTGTATCCTGCAGCTTTACTGAATTCATTTATTCTAATAGTTTTTAGATGGAGTCTTTAGGGTTTTCTATATATACTGTCATGTCATCTGTAAATAGTGACAGTTTTACTTCTTGCTTTCCAATTTGGATGCCTTTTATTTCTTTTTCTTGCCTGATTGCTGTAGCTAGGACTTTCAGTACTATGTTGAATAAAAGTGGTGAGAGTAGGCATCCCTGTCTTGTTCCTGATCTTAGAGGAAAAGCTGTCAGGTTTTCATTGTTGAGTACGATGTTAGCTGTGGGTTTGTCATACATGGCTTTTATTATGTTGAAGTACGTTTTGTCTATACCTGCTTTGATGAGGGTTTTTATCATAAATGGTTGTTGAATTTTGGCAAATGCTTTTTCTGTCTTTATTGAGATGGTCATGTGATTTTTATTCATTTTGTTAATGTGTTCTATCACATTGATTGATTTGTGGATGTTGAACCATCCTTGCATTCCTGGAATAAATCCCACTTGATCGTGGTGTATGATCCTTTTAATGTATTGTTGAATTCTGTTTTCTGATAGTTTGTTGAGGACTTTTGCATCTATGTTCATCAGGGATATTGGCCTGTAATTTTCTTTTTTTGTGTTGTCTTTGTCTGGTTTTGCTATCAGGGTAATGATGGCCTCATAAAGTGAGTTTGGATGTGTTCCTTCTTCAGTTTTTTGAAATAAATTGAAAAGGAAAAGTATTAACTCTTCTTTAAATCTTCACATAATTTACCTGTGAAGTTATCTGGTCCTAGACTTGAGTATTTTGGGAATTTTTAAATTAATGAGTCAATTTCATTACTTGTAGTTGATCTATTCAGATTTTCTGTCTCTTCATGATTCAGTCTTGGAAGGTTATGGGATTTACCCATTTCTTCTAGGTTGTCCAATTTGTTGGCATATAATTGTTCATAGTAGTCTCTTATGATCCTTTGTATTTCCATGGTGTCAGTTGTGACATCTCCGCTTTCATTTCTGATTTTATTTGGGTCCTCTCTCTTTTTTTCTTGATTAGTCTGGCTAAAGGTTTATTGTTTTTGTTTATCTTTTTAAAGAATCAGCTTTAGTTTCATTGATCTTTTCTATTGTTTTTCTAGTCTGTATTTCATTTATTTCCACTTTGATTTTATTATTTCCTTCTTGCTACTAACTTTGAGCTTTGTTCTTCTTTTTCTAGGTCCTTTAGGTGTAGAGTTAGATTGTTTATTTGAGATTATTCTTGTTTCTTGAGGTAGACATTTATCACTGTGAACTTCCCTCTTAGAGCTGCTTTTGCTGCATTCCATAGATTTTGGAAAGTTGTATTTCCATTTTCATTTGTCTCAAGGTATTTTTTTATTTTCTCTTTGATTTCTTCAGGGACCCATTGGTTGTTTAGACTCCACGTGTTTGTGCTTTTTCCAGTTTTCTTTTTGTAACTGATTTCTAGTTTCATATCATTGTGGTCAGAAAAGATGCTTGATATGATTTCCATCTTCATAAATTTATTGAGACTTGTTTTGTGGCCTAACATGTGATCTGTGCTGGAGAATGTTCTATGTGCACTTGAGAAGAATGTGTATTCTGCAGTTTTTGGATGGAATGTTCTGTATGTATCTGTTAAGTTCATCTTGTGTAATATGTTGTTTAAGGCCAATGTTTCCTTATTGATTTTATGTTTGGATGATCTATCCATGGATGCAAGTGGGGTATTAAAGTCCTCTCCTATTATTGTGTTGCTCCCTATTTCTCCCTTTAGGTCTGTTAATATTTGCTTTACATATTTAGGTGCTCCTGTGTTGGGTGCATAAACGTTTACAAATGTTATATCGTCTTTTTGGATTGACTCCTTTATTATCATGTAATGCCTTTCTTTGTCTTTTGTTAGAGTTTTTGTTTTAAAGTTTATTTGGTCTGATAATGCATATTGCTACTACAGCTTTATTTTCATTTCCATTTGTGTGTAATATCTTTTTCCATCTCTTCACTTTCATCCTGTATGTGTCTTTAGTTGTGAAGGGAGTCTTTTGTAGGGAGCATATGGATGGGTCTTGTTTTTTTTTTTTATCCATTCAACCACCTTGTATCTTTTGATTGGAGCATTTAGTCCATTAACATTTAAAGTAATTGGGGCCGGCCCCGTGGCTTAGCAGTTAAGTGCGCACGCTCTGCTGCTGGTGGCCTGGGTTCGGATCCCGGGCGCGCACTGACGCACCGCTTCTCCGGCCGTGCTGAGGCCTTGTCCCACATACAGCAACTAGAAGGATGTGCAACTATGACATACAACTGTCTACTGGGGCTTTGGGGGGAAAAATAAATAAATAAAAATTATTAAAAAAAATACTTTTAAAGTAATTATTGATAGGTGTGTACTTATTTCCATTTTGTTAGTGTTTTTCTGGTTGTTTTTGTAGCTATTCTCTTTTTGATCTCTTTCCTTGTGGTTTGATGTTTTTCTTTAGTGTTATATTTGTGTTCCTTTCTCTTTATTTTTTGTGTATCTATTGTAGGTGTTTGGTTTTTGGTTACCGTGAGGTTCATATTTATTGACCTATATATATATATAGGTGTATATATAGCAGTCTGTATTAGAGTGATAGTGACTTAAGTTTGAAACCTATCCTAAAAGCACTACATTTTTACTCCTCCCCATGTTTTATGTTTTTGACGTCATAGTTTACATCTTTTTATTTGGTGTATCCCTTAATTGTAGTTATAGTTGATTTTACTACTTTTGTCTTCTAACCTTCACACTAGCTTTTTAAGTGGCTGATCCATTGCTTTACTAAATATTTGCCTTTACTTTTTATTTTTTTTTGCTGAGGAAGATTAGCTGACGTCTGTTGCCAATATTCCTCTTTTTTTTTGCTTGAGGAAGATTAGCCCTAAGCTAACATCTGTGCCAGTCTTCCTCTATTTTATTTGTGGGTCACTGCCATAGCATGGCTGACAAGTGGTGCACGTCCGCACCTGGGTTCCGAACCTGTGAACTTGGGCCGCTGAGGTAGAGTGCACCGAACTTAACCACTAGGCCACAGGGCTGGCCCCATATTTGCCTTTACTAATGAAATTTTTCTTTCATATACAGTTAATGTGTCGCTTACCAACAGGGTATGTTCTGAGAAATGTGTCGTGAGGCAATTTCTTCGTTGTGCAAACATCATAGAGTGTACTTACACAAACCTAGATGTTACAGTCTACTACACACCTAGGCTATATGGTACTAAATTTTTGGTACTGCCATTGTATATGTGGTCTGTCATTGACCGAAATGTCATTATGGGGTGCGTGACTCTATTTTCTTATTTCTGGTTAGGGCCTTTCCTTTTCTGCTTATTGAAGACCCTTTAATATATCTTCTAAGGCCAGTTGAGTGGTGATCAATTCCTTTAGGTTTTGCTTGTCTGGGAAACTCGTTCTCTCTCCTTCAATGCTGAATTATAACCTTGCTGGGTAGAGTATTCTAGGTTGTAAGTTTTTTCCTTTCAGCATTTTGAATATATCATGCCACTCCCTTCTGGACTGCAAAGTTTCAGTTGAAAAATTAGCTGGTAGTCTTATGGGGGTTACCTTGCATGTGACTTGTTTTTCCTTTGCTGCCTTTGAGAGTCTCTCTTTATCTTTAACATTTTAATTATAATATGTCTTGGTGTGGATCTCTTTGGATTCATCTTATTTGGGACTCACTG
This sequence comes from Ceratotherium simum simum, assembly GCF_057802395.1. Classification (NCBI taxonomy): domain Eukaryota; kingdom Metazoa; phylum Chordata; class Mammalia; order Perissodactyla; family Rhinocerotidae; genus Ceratotherium; species Ceratotherium simum. The sequence continues at coordinate 18,175,877 of NC_141900.1, forward strand.
TGCTTCCTGGACCTGGTTGTCTGTTTTCTTTCCCAAGGTAGAGAAGTTTTTAGCCATTATTTCTTCAAATTAGTTTTATGCCCCTTTTTCTCTCTTCTTCTGGGACACCTATATTGCAAATGTTAGTATGTGTGATGTTGTCCCAGAGATCCCTTAAACTATCCTCATTTTTTTAAGTTCTTTTTTCATTTTGCTATTCTAGTGGGTGATTTCCACTGTTTTTGGTTTGGTAGCGCTTGAAGATGCAATCTTCCAGATCGCTGATCTGTTCTTCTTTGTCATCTAATCTGCTGTTTATTCCATCTGGTGTATTTTTTTTTTTTTTTTAAAGATTTTATTTATTTTATTTTTTCCCCCCAAAGCCCCAGTGGATAGCTGTATGTCGTAGCTGCACATCCTTCTAGTTGCTGTATGCGGGACTCGGCCTCAGGATGAACGGAGAAGTGGTGCCTCGATGCGCACCCGGGATCCGAACCCGGGCCACCAGCATCGCAGCGCGCGCACTTAACCACCAAGCCACAGGGCCGGCCCTCATCTGGTGTATTTTTCATTTCAATTATTGTATTCTTCAGCTCTGGTTGGTTCTTTCTTATATTTTCTAACTCTCTGTTGAAGTTCCCTCTCTATTTACCCATTCTTCTCCCGAGTTTGGTGAGCGTCTTTATGACCATTATTTGGCCTCTTTTTTTAATTACTTATCTCCATTTTATTAGAGTTTGTTTTCTGGAATTTTATCCTGTTCTTTCATTTGGAGCATATTCCTTTGTCTCTTCATTTTGTTAGACTTTCTGTTTTTGCTTTTAGAAATTAGGTGAAACAGCTACCTCTCCTGGTCTTCAAGGAGTGGCCTTGTGTAGGAACGTCCCCTGTGTAGAGGGTGTGCTGGGTGACTTTAGCAGGCTGGCTGGAGCTGGAGCATCTGTGGGCCTGGGAAGTCCCAGGACATGCTGCTTCCAGGCTGCCTTGGTGGGATGGCTGGAGCTGGAGCACATGCAGGCCAGGGGGTCCTGGGGCATTCCATGCAGGGGCCGATATGGCAGGACAGCTGGAGCTGGAATATGCACAGACTGGGGAGTCCTGGGGTGGGCTGCACTGGGCCACCTTGGCGGGATGGCTGGAGTGGGCACAGATTGCGGGGTTCTGGAGTGCCCCATGTCAGGGTTGCCTTGTGGGGATGGCTGGAGCTGGTGTTGGACAGGAGTCTGGGGCATGCTGGGGTGGCCTTAGGAGGCTGGCTAGGTGGTCTGGACTGTACTGCCACCCACACTATCAGGGTGCAGGAGAAACGCAAAAAATGGCACTTGCTGGTGCCTCCCACCCTGGAGAGAGTTCCAGCAGTTTCCTGCCCATTTGGCAGACACTCCAGGGTTAGTAAATGGATTTCCTTCCTGAATAATCCAGTTGCCCTTTAAACTGCTGTTTTTTTTGCTATGCTCCATGGCAGGCAATCCTGTGTGCAGCCCCTCAGTGATATCTCTCCCTGCTGCAGGTTGCTACATTATGGGTGGGGTTCCTGTGGATACCATGTTTCCATTTTTGTCTACTTGTCTCTATGTGATCTGTATGTCATTTGTTGTGCACAAGCTATTAAATCAGCCCTCAGTTCTTCTTCAGGAGGACTTGCTCTGTACGTAGGTGTAGATTTGGTATGTTGGCATGAGGAGTTGAGTTCAGGGTCTTCCTATGCCACCATCTTGGATCTCCCTGACTTTTTATTTTTATTTGTTTATTTACTTATTTTTATTTTTTTTTTTTGGTGAGGAAAATTCACCCTGAGCTAACATCTGTTGGCAGTCTTCCTCTTTTTTTTTTTTTTTTTTTTGCTGGAGGAAGATTAGCCCTGAGCTAATATCTGTGCCTGTCTTCCTCTATTTTGTTTGTGGGATGCTGCCACAGCATGGCTTGATGAGTGGTGTGTGGGTCCGCTCCTGGGATCCGAACCTGTGAACTCTGGGCCACCAAAGCGGAGCGCATGAACTTAACCACTACGCCACCAGCCCAGCCACTAGATTCTGCATTTTTGAAACTTGATGTATTAAAGTTTTGCATGGCTAGTTGTATCTTGTTGCTTATCTTGTTGTTATGTAGATTGACTTTGTTAATAAAAACTTAATGTATGTCTTAACATGCCATTATAATTAATAGAGTTGTCTAGAGGAGTTATCATCTGTACAGGAATTATCAAACTTTTTTTGTAAGGGGCCGTGTAGTAAATATTTTAGGTTCTGTGGGCTGTATATCTCTGTTGCAACTATTCAACTATGTTGTAGTATTTGGCTGTGTCTCCATAAATTTTTATTTACAAAAGTAGATGGCAGGTTGGTTTTGGCCTGCTGGTTGCTAACTCCTGTACGATGCAGATCTGTTTTCTTTGGGACATTCAGCTAATTAATCAATTTTGAATGCAGTGTTGGACTCCCTTTTTAATTGTATGTTGTGTATGACTACCAGTGGACTCCTCTTCCTCCTGGTTATTATATGAGACCATTAGAGAGTAGTGTTGGTTGGTACTGGACTCCCAATTTTTCTGGTTATTATGTACAACCACCAAACTAATCAGGCCTTTCTGTTTTGAGTAATACTACTTTTTCTGGAATCATTTGGTTCAACATAATTTTTGTTCATTTTTCTATGCTTAAGTTTTTTTCTTTACGTTTTATAAACCAATATGAACTCAGAAGAAATGAAATACTATTATGTCTGTATTAACGCTTATTAAATCAGTGAAAAATTATGCTTATCTTCTTATAACTATCTTTTGTCTGCTGCAGATTAATGTTTTCTCTTTTGAGAATTAGTTGGACTCGTGGTATTTCACAGATTCAACCTCTTCCAGTTAATTTTAATTACTATACTCCTGTTGATGCTCAAACTGTCAGAATTTGACCAGTTGGAATCCTTTCAAACTGGCTCCTTTGTTTTTCCAATGAGCCTCTCCATTCTTGAAAATATCTGTTTTCTGGGTACAGTGGAATGTTCTAGACACATGCCTGCCTACCTGCTATCCTTCCTTCCTGCACATGGAAGATATCACTCCATTGTGTTCTGGCTTCCAACTTAGTTGTTGAGAATGTGTCATTTTGACCTGGTCTTTTGAAGGTACTCTGTAGTTTTCCATTAGCTTCTTTTAGGATTTTCTTTCTTTTTTTTTTTTTTGGAGAGGAAGATTAGCCCTGAGCTAACACCTATTGCCAATCTTCCGCTTTTTGCTTGAGGAAGACTGGCCCTGAGCTAACATCTGTACTCATCTTCCTCTATTTTGTATGTGGGACACTGCCACAGCATGGTTTGATGAATGGTGTATGTCCGTTTGATCTGAACCCACGAACCCCGGGCCACTGGTAAACAGAGCACACCAAACTTAACCACTGCACCACCTGGCCGGCCCCACGTTTTCTCTTCTTTTTGATGCCTTTCAGATTTAAAATGTGTTTTCTTTTTATTCATCTCATGTGCAATTTGTTTTTCTTTTTCCATCTGTGAGTTTATCTCTTTTATCATTTCTAAGCCATGATTTCTTCAAATATGTATCATTCTCTCTCTCCTTTGTCTTTAGATTCTGATTAAAGGTATACTCAACTTGCTCTCTTTTTCATCTAAGGCATTTATCCTCTTTTCCTTATTTTACATGTTTTTATCTTTCCATGCTGTTCTCTGGAGTTTTTTCTGATTGGTTTTGCATTTCATTAATTCTTTCTTCAGTCACTTATAGCCTGTGGTTAAACTAGTCTATTTATTATTATCTTCTAAATTTTGGTTATTGTATGTTTTATTTTTAGAAGTTCTGTTTCTCTTTTCCTAAAATGCTATATGACATGTCCTATTTCTTGTTCCCTGACTTTTATTTCTTTGAATATATTCTCTCTCTGAGGTGTTCTATTGCCTGACTCTGGTAGGTACATAGTCATAGTCTTTGTGGGTATGTTTATCTTTGTGGTGTTTGCTGGTTCTGTCTAATGGAGTCCAGTTTCCCTGAGTGCCTGGTTATCTTTTGCTGTGTGCTGGACATTTTATTTGTTTAAGCCACCCAGTCTGTGGGTTTTGTTTTTGTTTTTTTCTTTGGTCAGGAAGATTAGCCCTTAGCTAACATCTGATGCTAATCCTCCTCTTTTTGCTGAGGAAGATTGGCCCTGGGCTAACATCCCTGCCCATCTTCCTCTACTTTATGTGGGATGCCACCACAGCATGGCTTGACAAATGGTGCATTGGTATGTGACCGGGATCCGAACCCGTGAACCCCGGGCTGCTGAAGTGGAGCACATGCACTTAACCACTACGCCACTGGGCCGGCCCCTGGACATTTTATTTGAAAAGTTATTTTTTAGAATATTTGAATTCTTCAGAGAGGATTTGTTTTGTTTCTCTGTGATGTCAGAATTCACTACCAGTCCAAGAACATTAAATTAAATTTAATCACTTGAACTCTCCTCCCCCACTCTGCTTCAGAAGCTATCAAAATGTAGGTTCTTGTTTTTCAGGATTAGCAGGTGTTCTCAGATTACAAGTGGATTTGCTGCTTTTCTCTCTGTGTTCTCTTTTGCTTCACTTTTGGCTTGGTATTCCTATTTGTCCTATCATTTCTTTGATGCTTTTGAGATATTTTTACCTTTCATACAACTTTTTAGTTGTTTTCCTTGGTAAGCTAATAACCTAGTCTGCCGTTATTAAAAATAGGAAACTCAATGTCTAATCTTCTTTATGAAACAAACAACAGATTATTTTATACTCCTGATAAAATTATTCAGTAGTTCATTAACAAGAAACAGAATGATGTCTCAAGTCTTTAATATGGCATATAAGCCTCTTCATGATATGGTCTCTGCTTGCCTTTATTAACTTTACCTTTGTTGTTCTAAAAAAATTTATTCTGGGTGCTAATCACATTGAACTACTTACTGTTTCTGAATGTACTAGAAATTCTCTCATTCATTTCCTTCAACGTTTTCTTCTCTAACTTAAAATGTTCTTGTCACTCAACAGATTCTAAGTGATGTGTCAGCCCTTTTGTGGAGTCCTCTTCTGCTCTTCCTCCTGGCAAAGCAGAATATTTCTTTTTCATTTTTTTTGTTCTTTCAGTATGCTGTAGATACTTCCATTATAGTACTGTCTACTTAGCTTTTCCCTTCTTCATACTTTCCTATAAGACTGAGCTCCTTGTGGGCTATGATAATATATTATTAATACTTGAGTGTCTAGCGTTTGAGTAGTGTCACGTACCAGTCACTTAAACTTAGTACGTGTTTAAGAAATGAATAAAATGATTTGTTCCTTGGTCTGTGCTCCAGTTGTAATATTTTTTCTAAATATGTAGCATATGTGACTGAACAAAACATGTATGGTACTAAAATTTTTTTTACTGTTCTTGTACATGTATCCTATAAAAATTTGAGAAATATAGCATGTGAGAAGAGTTTGGATGTCTTAGTCTTTTTCAGATGGAGAAGAGATACTTTCAGATTATTTCAAGGGTAGCCACTTAAGAGTATATGGGGCAATGAGGATGAACAGGAACCTTTCTTAACAGCCAAAGAGGTATCATGGAACAGTGGAACATTGCTTGGCCTGCAGCAGCACCTTAACTATCATCCTTTCCTATTACTTAGTCCTATATCTTTGCATCTCTCTCTGTTACTTTTTCTTGCTGCTGCTATGGATTAACCATCATTCTTCTTTTCACTTGCTCATTGTTTCTTCTGTCTCTTGCTCCTTTTGTCTTAAGGCTTCTGCTTATTGCCACCTCAACTTCTGCCCTTTCCTGCACACCTACTTCTCTGAAGAGAACAGGGACTGTCAGTAACAATTTTGGGCAATTCTTGTGCAAGACGATGTCATAGGCCACTGGTGACAGACTTTGTATGTCTTCCTTTGAGCTAGCATTGTTTCCCTGATCTAATCAGTTATGACTAAGGTCACAAGGTCATATGACCTGAAATACAGTGAACCATACATAAAGACCTGCCGAAGCTACTTTCCTGAAGAAGGAGTGTGGGCACTGCGAGTGCTCAGAGAGTTGTGAAGGTTCTCTCCAGGGAGCTCATGTTTTACTTTTATGTGAAAACATACATTAAAGCAATACTCCCCATAGTTAAGTTGTGATTTAAATATTGGTTTTTAGGATTACTTTCTTATTTTGTGGGATAGCTTTTAGGATAACTTTCTCAAAATCATGGCGTTACGTTTACTGGAATTCTTTTTCTTATGAAAGAATCAACATGTGAAGATGGCATTGTTAACTAAGAAAAGTGACTTTGCTTATATGTTTGCAAACTTGCCCCTAAAAAAATAAAATTTTATAAAATACTGTGGTATTTCAGACATAGATGGAAATTAACTTTGAGTTTAGTAAACTTTAAAATATTTTTATATATGAAGACATAGGAGTGTTTTTATTAGCAGGACTATCCAGGACTATTAGTCTCTATGTGCATTATACAATGGTATTTTGTATAGATTATTGTTTAATTTTAGGCCATGAATTAAAATTTAATTTGTTAAATTAAAAATTTAATTCTAGTTCACTTCTTTGCTTTCAAATCCAGATCTTAAATATGTCAGAATCATGCATTTCCTTTTTTCCCCTTTGTTCAGTATAGTCTTTTGACAGTAAGTTTTAAGAATCTTATTTATATTTGCCACCTAGCTAGGTATTAGTGAAAAAAAAATTTCATGTTTATGCAGGACTTTATAATGTATGGAAAATTTCAAGTATTCTAAATAATACAATTTTTATAATAACTATGTTTAGAAATTACACATCTCATCATTTTATGAGTGAGTAAACCAAGGTTCTGCAAGTTACTTGCTGAAGTTCATGTAGCCAGTATGCAGCAGTATTAAGTCTGTGAAACAGGATTTCTTTCTCTAAATTTAGTATTTTTTGTTTTTGATTCTGTGTAATGTGTAAAAAAGTAGAAACTATAGTTCCTATTTTTCAGAAGCTTGATGTAGGTAAAAAAATAAAAAAAGCAAATCCTCGTTCATAAAGTACAGATGAAGAGCACTGGACTAGGAATTATGAGGCCTGTCTGCTATTCTTCATCCCTCTAGCTGCATGATAATGAACAAACTTTAGTATCTTTTTTTTTTTAAGCTTTATTGAGATATAAATGACATATAACATTGTGTAAGTTTGGGGAATATAGTGTGATGATTTGATACATGTACATGTTGTGAAATGATTACCACAATAAGGTTACTTAACACATCCTATGCCTCACGTAATTACTATTTTTGTTGTGGTGGTGTAGTATCTTTTTACAATGAAAGTTTGGACTAGATCTGTGAATTCTCTCCCAGTTCTAAAATACTATGATACTGTGAAGCTGTGTCTTTTATGAATGTTTTTAATTTTTATGATTACACAAGCAGGAGAAGTTGGGATTGTTTGTCTTTAAGATAAACACCTTTTATTTTTATTAAATATTAGCCATAATTTCCTACACTCTTCTTGTCAAAGATATTACACTATAGGGGCAACTAAGTTGAATAACTTTGGCCAAATTATTAAAGGAAGAAAGAGGAGAAGGGAGAGGAAAGTAAAAGAAATATGCCTAGATACATTTTGGTATCTTTATTTCCAGTATTTAATTTTTCCTGAATCAACTCATATGTGGTCTTATCTTAGAAGTTCACCTTAGAAATTCATTGTCTTTCAAACTGTTTTGAAGTCTAAGGGGTCTTTGGAAGCTTATTTATGTTTTAACTATTTTTATTCTGTTCACTTTGTCTAGCCATTTCCATTTTAAACATTGGGGAAACTTTAATGTTCCTGTTTAATCTTTTTATTCTTTGAGCTGCTCCTAATTCATTTAAATGCGTGTGATGTAAGAAAGCAAGAAAGAAAGAGCTATAAAGTTGTTTTTGCCTTGAATGTAAAATCTCTTTGATTGTACGCTCAATTAGAACAAGGTACGTTTACACTTAATTCTTTTTGCTTTTTATCCCCATTTCACTCTCTTTCCAGAAAGCCTTTTCTTTCTCCAGGTAGAAGCTTCTGACTTCATCTCTATACATGAATACATGAGTTGAATTTAATTATCACTCCAAGAATCATTTCTGTCTTAGCTAAGTTTAGTAACATTGTTTGCTTATGAACTGCCTAGAATTTTTCAGAAAGAAATTTTGAAGAGCTTATTATGGCTTACATAGAATATTTAAAATTTTTTAACTTAAAAAGCTTACTTTCTTATATAATTTTAAACTTTCAAATCTTATAAGTTTTTAACACTTTTAGTCATATAAGTTTTAAAAAATATAACAGCTTTATTGAGATAATTCACATACCTAACATAAACTTTTTATCTTTTTAACTTTAACATTTTGTCATTTCACATTTTAATTTGTCATGCACATGATATTTGTTTTTCAATGAAAAGTTTTTAATTTAATTTTTTTAACTTTATATATAATCATATAAGTACAAAAGCGAGAAAATATTGGAATGAAGAAGGAGGAAATCATTTATAAAACCTTTTTTCTTTTTTATATATTTACATTTTATATGTATATGGTTTTCATCATAATCTTTTGTAGGGTCCTTTTTAGTTTTCAGTTGATATGATATCAAATAATGTTTATACATTGTTGAATAATGACATATTTTTACTGGCTTATAATTATCCACCAAACGAGTGAATGTACCAGGAAGGAAGGAAGAGGGAAGATACCAGCAGCATAAAAGGCCAGTGTCCCCAAACAGTATAAAAACACGTAGAGCAACTAGGATAGCAAAACCAAAGAACCCAGGCTGGTGGAAGTGAGGCTGTGCTAGTTGTGGGCTGAGCCTTGAAGGGGCATAGCAACTTTTGTTTCTGCTCTGGGCAAGCCATTGTCTGTGTAAGAAATCCAAGTACTTTGCTGTGAGGAAGCCCAGGCTAGCCATTTGGAGATGATGGGTAGAGAAGCACTGAGACTCCAGACATGTGAGTGAAGCCTTCTTGTGTCATCCAGACCAGCCTCAATTGTTAGCTGAGCCCAGCCGAGTCAGTATTCCCTGGGATACCACATGGAGCAGTTGAACCCTGCCTAAATTCCTGACCCACAGAATTGTGAGAAATAACAAGTCATTCTAAACCACTAAGTTTTGGGCTGGATTCTTGAGCAGCAATAGATAATTGATACACCAGCCAAACTGATTTTCAAGTATAACGACTACCATTCACATACAAGAGTGCAGGGAATATTGTTCCCATGAACCTTTCCGAAGGAATCTGATAGGCAGTGTACTTGAGACAACCAAAATGACTAGAGAAACATCAAAGTAAAGACTAATGATGAGCACTAAAACTAGGATTAAATGAGGAATATAAATAAGAGTATAGTATGTAATGGCTGTATGTTTTGTTTTGTTTTTTTTTTAACTTTTTTTTTTTATTTTATTTTTTAATTGATGTTTTAATGGTTTTTAACATTGTGAAATTTTGGGTTGTACATTTTTGTTTGTCCATCACCTATATGACTCCCTTCACCCCTTGTCCCCACCCCCCTCCCCCCACCCTCACTGCCCCTGGTAACCACAGTCCAGTTTTCTCTGTCCATGTGTTGGTTTATATTCCACATATGAGTGAGATCATACAGTGTTTGTCTTTCTCTTTCTGGCTTATTTCACTTAACATAATACGCTCCAGGCCCATCCATGTTGTTGCAAATGGGACGATTTTGTCTTTTTTTATGGCTGAGTAGTATTCCATTGTATATATATACCACATTTTCTTAATCCAGTCGTCAGTCGAGGGACACTTAGGTTGCTTCCACTTCTTGGCTATGGTGAATAATGCTGCAATGAACATAGGGGTGCATAGGCCTCTTTGGATTGTTGATTTCAGGTGCGTTGGATAGATTCCCAGTAGTGGGATGGCTGGATCATAGGGCATCTCTATTTTTAATTCTTTGAGGAATCTCCATACCATTTTCCATAGAGGCTGCACCAGTTTGCATTCCCACCAGCTGTGTATGAGGGTTCCTGTTTCTCCACATCCTCTCCAACATTTGTTGTTTTTTGTCTTGGTGATTATAGCCATTCTAACGGGCGTGAGGTGGTATCTTAGTGTTTTTTTTTTTTTTTTTAAAGATTTTATTTTTATTTTTTGCCCCCAAAGCCCCAGTAGATAGTTGTATGTCACAGCTGCACACCCTTCTAGTTGCTGTATGTGGGACTCGGCCTCAGGATGGACAGAGAAGTGGTGCCTCGATGCGCACCCAGGATCCGAACCCGGGCCGCCAGCATCGCAGCGCGCGCACTTAACCACCAAGCCACAGGGCCGGCCCTTAGTGTTGTTTTGATTTGCGTTTCCCTGATGACTAGTGATGTTGAGCATCTTTTCATGTGCCTATTGGCCATCTGTATATCTTCCTTGGAGAAGTGTCTGTTCATTTCCTCTGCCCATTTTTTGATTGGGTTGTTTGTTTTTTTTGTTGTTCAGTTGTGTGAGTTCTTTATATATTATGGAGATCAACCCTTTGTCAGATGTATGCTTTGCAAATATTCTCTCCCAGCTGGTTGGTTGTCTGTTCATCTTGATTCTGGTTTCATTTGTCTTATAAAAGCTCTTTAATCTGATAAAGTCCCACTTGTTTATTTTTTCTTTAGTTTCCCTAGTGTGGGTAGGCATGTCATCCGAAAAGATTCCTTTAAAACCAATGTCAAATAGTGTGTTGCCTATATTTTCTTCTATGAGTTTTATAGTTTCAGGTCTCACCTTCAGGTCTTTGATCCATTTTGAGTTAATTTTTGTGAATGGCGATAGCACATGGTCCACTTTCATTCTTTTGCATGTGGCTGTCCAGTTTTCCCAACACCATTTATTGAAGAGACTTTCCTTTCTCCATTGCATGTTCTTAGCACCTTTGTCAAAAATTAGCTGTCCGTATATGTGTGGTTTTATTTCTGGGCTTTCAATTCTGTTCCATTGATCTGTGTGTCTGTTTTTGTACTAGTACCATGCTGTTTTGATTACTATTGCTTTGTAGTATGTTTTGAAGTCGGATTGTGATGCCTCCTGCTTTGTTCTTTTTTTTTTTGGATTTCTTTAGCTATTCGGGGTCTTTTGTTGCCCCATATAAATTTTAGTATTCTTTTTTCTATTTCTGTGAAGAATGTCATTGGGATTCTGATTGGGATTGCATTGAATCTGTAGATTGCTTTAGGTAATATAGACATTTTAACTATGTTTATTCTTCCAATCCACGTGCATGGGATATCTTTCCATTTCTTTATGTCATCATGGATTTCTTTCAATAATGTCTTGTAGTTCTCATTGTATAGGTCCTTCACCTCCTTGGTAAGATTTATTCCTAGGTATTTTATTCTTTTTGATGCAATTGTAAATGGTATTATCTTTTTGAGCTCTCTTTCTGTTAGTTCATTATTAGCATATAGAAATGCAACTGATTTTTGTAGATTGATTTTGTGCCCTGCAACTTTGCTGTAGTTGTTGATTGTTTCTAATAGTTTTCCAACAGATTCTTTAGAGTTTTCTATATATACAATCATGTCATCTGCAAATAGTGAGAGTTTCACTTCTTTGTTACCTATTTGGATTCCTTTTATTCCTTTTTCTTGCCTAATTGCTCTGGCCAAAACCTCCAGTACTATGTTGAACAGGAGTGGTGAGAGTGGGCAGCCCTGCCTCGTTCCTGTTCTCAGAGGAATGACTTTCAGTCTTTCCCCATTGAGTATGATGTTGGCTGTGGGTTTGTCATATATGGCCTTTATTATGTTGAGGTACTTTCCTTCTATTCCCATTTTATTGAGAGTTTTTATCATAAATGGATGTTGTATCTTGTCAAATGCCTTCGCTGCGTCTATTGAGATGATCATGTGGTTTTTATTCTTTGTTTTGTTGATGTGATGTATCACGTTGATTGATTTGCGGATGTTGAACCATCCCTGCGTCCCTGGTATAAATCCCACTTGATCATGGTGTATGATCTTTTTAATGTATTGTTGTATTCGGTTTGCCAATATTTTGTTGAGGATTTTTGCATCAATGTTCATCAGCGATATTGGCCTGTAATTTTCTTTCTTTGTATTGTCTTTGTCTGGTTTTGGTATCAGGGTGATGTTGGCCTCGTAGAATGATTTAGGAAGTGTTCCATCTTCCTCTATTTTTTGGAATAGTGTGAGAAGGATGGGTATTAAATCTTCTTTGAATGTTTGGTAAAATTCACTGGAGAAGCCATCTGGTCCTGGACTTTTATTTTTTGGGAGGTTTTTGATTACTATTTCAATCTCTTTACTTGTTATTGGTCTATTCAGATTCTCCATTTCTTCTTGGTTCAATTTTGGGAGGTTGTATAAGTCTAAGAATTTATCAATTTCTTCTAGATTGTCCAATTTGTTGGCATATAATTTCTCATAGTATTCTCTTATAATCCTCTGTATTTCCATGGTATCCGTTGTAATTTCTCCTCTTTCATTTCTAATTTTATTTACTTGAACCTTTTCTCTTTTTTTCTTAGTAAGCCTGGCTAAGGGTTTGTTGATTTTGTTTATCTTCTCGAAGAACCAACTCTTTGTTTCATTAATCCTTTCTACTGTTTTTTTGGTCTCAATTTCATTTATTTCTGCTCTGATTTTTATTATTCCTCTCCTTCTGCTGGCTTTGGGCTTTGTTTGTTCTTCTTTTTCTAGTTCTGTTAGGTGTAATTTAAGGTTGCCTATTAGGGCTTTTTCTTGTTTGTTAAGGTGGGCTTGTATCGCTATGAGTTTCCCTCTCAGGACCGCTTTTGCTGCATCCCATATGGTTTGATATGGCATATTATCATTTTCGTTTGTTTCCAGATAGTTTTTGATTTCTCCTTTAATTTCATCAATGATCCATTGGTTGTTCAGTAGTATGTTGTTTAATCTCCACATTTTTGTCACTTTCCCAGATTTTTTTTCATGGTTCATTTCCAGTTTCATAGCCTTATGGTCTGAAAAGATGCTTGTTATGATTTCAATCTTCTTAAATTTATTGAGGCTTGCTTTGTTTCCCAACATATGGTCTATCCTAGAGAATGTTCCATGCATGCTTGAGAAGAATGTGTAGTCAGCTGTTTTTGGATGGAGTGCTCTGTATATGTCTACTAGGTCCATCTCGTCCAGTTTTTCATTTAAGTCTACTATTTCTTTATTGATTTTTTGTCTGGATGATCTATCCATTGCTGTAAGTGGGGTGTTAAGATCCCCTACTATTATTGCATTGTTATTGATTTCTCCTTTTAGGTTTGTTAATAGTTGCTTTATGTACATTGGTGCTCCTATGTTGGGTGCATATATATTTACAAGTGATATGTCTTCTTGATGGAGTGTCCCTTTTATCATTATATATTTCCCTTCTTTGTCTTTCTTAACCTGTTTTATCTTGAAGTCTACTTTGTCTGATATGAGTATGGCAACAACTGCTTTCTTTTGTTTGCCATTAGCTTGGAGTATTGTCTTCCATCCTTTCACTCTGAGCCTGTGCTTGTCTTTAGTGCTGAGATGTGTTTCCTGAAGGCAGCATATTGTTGGGTCTTGCTTTTTAATCCATCCTGCCACTCTGTATCTTTTGATTGGAGGGTTCAATCCATTTACATTTAGGGTAATTATTGATATATGAGGGCTTAATGTTGCTGTTTTGTCACTTGTTTTCTGGTTCTTTTGTATTTCCTTTGTTTCTTGTCCCATTTGTTTTGGACTGCCAATTCAGTTTGGTTGTTCTGTCTTATGACTCTTCTAGTTTTCTCTTTGTTTATCATATGTGGTTTTGTTTTGATTATTTGTTTAGTGGTTACCTTGAGGTTTGGGCAAAAAATCTTGTGTATGAGATAGTCCATTATCTGATGGCCTCCTATTTCCTTCTACTAAGTCAATTCAGTCACTTTCCTCTTCCCCTTCTAAGTCCTTCTTGTTATACCTTATTCTATCTTGTGTTGTGGCTGTGTGTTTACAGTGATGAGGTTAAATTTATTTTTGGTGAATTCTTTCCTTTGATCTTTGATTTTAGTATTTAAGTGGTTGCTAACCTATTCCGGTAAAGATCTACTATTTTTCTGAGTTTATCTACGTACTTTTCTCCTTTCTCCAAGCTTCGTGTTCCCTTTCTCTTCTTTTTTTCAGGCCTGAGGGCCTTCTTGAGTATTTCTTGTAGTGGGGGTCTCCTGGCCATGAACTCCCTTAGCTTTTGTTTATCTGGGAGAGTTACTATTTCTCCATCATATTTGAAGGATATTTTTTCTGGATAGAGTATTCTTGGCTGAAAGTTTTTGTCTTTCAGTATTTTGCATATATCATTCCAGTCTCTCCTAGCCTGTAAAGTTTCTGTTGAGAAATCCGCTGAGAGCCTGATGGGAGTTCCTTTGTACGTTATTTTTTGTTTTTGTCTAGCTGCCCTTAATATGGTTTCTTTGTCGTTGACCCTGGCTAGCCTTACCACTAGGTGTCGTGGTGAAGCCCTTTGTCTGTTAATATATATAGGTGTCCTGTTGGCTTCGCTTACTGGTATTTCCTGCTCCTTCCCCAGATTTGGGAAATTCTCAGCTATTATTTCCTTGAATAGGCTCTCTGTTCCTCTTTCCCTCTCCTCTCCCTCAGGAATACCTATAATTCCTATGTTACATTTTCTAATAGAGTCTGATATTTCTCGGAGTCTTTCTTCATTTCTTTTTAGTCTTAGTTCTCTCTCCTCTTCCATCTGGAGTATATCTGTATTCCTATCCTCTAAGGTGCTAAGTCTTTCCTCCATATTGTCAGCTCTGTTCTTTGGAGATTCCAGATTCTCCTTTATCTCCTCCATTGTGTTCTTCATCTCCATCAGCACTGATTGGTTTTTCTTTATGATTTCAATCTCTTTTGTGAAGAAACTCCTAATCTCATTGAATTGTTTGTGTTGTCTCGTATTTCGTTGTGTTTTTATGATAGCTATTTTGAAATCTCTGTCATTTAGTTTATGGATTTCTGTGTCTCGGGGTTGATTTCTGGGTGCTTGTCATTTTGTTTCTGGTCTGGTGATTTCATGTATTTTTGCATTGTGGTTCCTGTGTTGGTTTTGTTTTTCCTCATCCTGGAAATCTCTGGTTGCAATTTCCACCTGCCGCCACTGTCTGGTGGTAAAGGGCTGTGTAGTCTAAGCCCCCTGCGCTCTGCCCCGGTTTTTCTGCTGCGATCTGCAGTTTTGTTTTTTTTTGTGTTTTTTTTCCCCGCCAGGATCCACAGGTCCAGTCGTTTGATCAGGTCTGCCGCGGATCGCTTTGTCTGGTCTGTCGCGGATTGCTAGGTCTGGTCTGGTCGGTTGAGCTGCAGAGTCCGTTTGCGGGGAGGGGGGAGCTCTCTCTTTTGCCCTCTGGGTCCCTGACGTGGGAGGCTTCTCCTTTGCCCCTCTTTATCTGCTCTCTGTGGTGCTCAGATGTTGATGGTAGCCCTGTGGCTCCTCTGAGTCCTCTGTGCCGGAGTTTCCCACTGGCTGAGAGAGTCTGAAGAGCCACGGTTTCCCCGCTGAGGGCCGCCCCTCCCCCCTCTCTGGGAGCCGCGTGGACCGGGATCGCTGATCTGATGGGGAGGGAGAGGAGTTCTCCTTACCTCTCCCCACTTCCTCGGGTGGCCCAGCACGTTCAGCTCTCAGATGTGCGGCAGTGTGGATCCCTCCGCTCTAGCTTTTCACTGTCTGGGATTCCGTTGTTGGTCTGTGACTGTTCCTTTTGTTGTATCTTGTTGGGGGAAGAGTTCACAGGAAAGCTCACTCCGCCATGATGCTGACGTCACTCCATGGCTGTATGTTTTGACAAATAAAATTCAACAGTAAAAAATGTTGGGAGAGCATGTGCAAAATAATTTTTTTAAACTATCTTCAGCGATCATATTTTTGTGGTGTTGGTTTGGTATTCAGATGTTCTCTGTGTATTGAGCAGCAAAGCAAATAGATAATTTTAAAGTATTCTAATTCTGTTCTCTCTTATGTCTGAGAGCGAGGAG
The DNA here is from genome assembly GCF_057802395.1 of Ceratotherium simum simum. Classification (NCBI taxonomy): domain Eukaryota; kingdom Metazoa; phylum Chordata; class Mammalia; order Perissodactyla; family Rhinocerotidae; genus Ceratotherium; species Ceratotherium simum. Next base: position 18,191,811 of record NC_141900.1, read on the forward strand.
TCTTTATGTGGAAGAAATAATATACAGATGTAAGTTAGAAGATTAAGTAAACACCCTGTGCTCCTGATTTTTAATTGGAAGTATCAGTATGAACTCGAGATATTTTAATTTTATCTTAAAATGGTATATACATTATATATGTATATATTTTTGTACATATGTATATGTATAATGTTAATCTGAGAATGTTTTTTATGTATTGTGGAATAAAGCAAATGAATATTTATGCGATATTTTAATTCTGATATTTCCTAGCTATATCTACTGAAAAGTACCAGAAATGAGCAAACCTACTTCCCAGAATGTGGTGTTGAAATGCTGTTGACTTCTAAAAGAAACCAGGGCTCCTTTGATAAATCTTTGATTGCAGATCTGGGGCATGAAATACATAAAATGATCCTGGAATATTTTTATACCATATACGAAGGAAGCTATCAACAAGTACTAACTAGAGTCACGATAAAAGAATTCAGGAGCCAACTTGAAGAGGCTCTGGGATGACCAACCATCCTAGTTTTAGCACTGGAAGTCCCCTGTCCCAGGAACCCTCTCAGTCTCAGGCAAATCAGTAGAGTTGATCACCCTCAGAGGCTCCCACTGGCCAAAAATGGGACAACGTGAGCATCTATAAGGATAAGAGGTACAGTGGATTGGCATCCTTAATTATGTTTAAATCTATGAGTTTGTAACGATAGCAAAAACAAAAGAAAACCCACTAATTGTTCATCTTTGGTGGCTATTAGGAAAGCAGTCTTTAATTTTGAAAACTGATAAACCAAGAAAGAATCAAGTATTTATTTATTCTTACTCTTCTGAATGAACAGTACCACTGGATACACAAATAGTAGATGAGGTAAAGTTTCTTTTTATAGAGAAATTTTTTATATGCTAGCAAATAAAGACAAAATGATAGAATTGAAGTATCACCATTTTGCAATCACTATGTTTTAATGGATTTTGACATTATCAGTGGCTGCTAACAAGACAAAGAGAGAAAATCATGTGTGTTATAAATACACCACCATGTAATGAGTGTTCTTGCCAAAAATATTAAACCTGAATCTGATGAAGCTTCCTACATCCAACTACTAATGTACAGGAAATATGGAAGACAGAAGAACATGTTAAACGACGCTATGGGAATGCAGTCAACAACCCCAGTCTGTGGGAAACTGTAGGGACAGATGATCTAATATTTTCAATAGATTGCAAAGAAAAAAAGAGATGGTGAAGGAACCTATATAGATTTAAAAAGGGCAAAATTAAACTATAACATTTAGATATATACACTTCAGTAGTAAAACCGTAAATAAAAGTAAGGAAGTGATTACCACAAAAGCCAGAATAGTGGTTTCCCTTGGTTGGCTTGGAGGGGAAGAGGGAGATGGATGGAGGTTGTTGTGATTGGGAGGGAGTACATGAAGGACTTCTGCAGTGGCTGGCATGGTTCTGTCTCCTGATCTGCATGGTGGTTCTAAGTTCATTTAGCTATGATTTCTGTATGTGGTTTACTGTGTTTGTAATATCTGTATCTATCTATATATTTTTAAAGACTTAATTTTTTTAGAGCAGTTTTAGATTCACAGCAAAATTGAGAGGAAGATACATAGATTTCTCCTATATCCCCCACCCTCACACATGCATAGCCTCCTCCTAATCAACATCCCCCACCACAGTGTTACGTTTGTTACAATCGATGAACCCACAAAAACATCATCATCACTTAGTGGCCATAGTTTACATTAGAATTGGTTCTTGGTATACATTCTGTGGATTTGGACAAATGTATGATAACATATATCCATCATTTTGGTATCATACAGAGTATTTTCAGTGCCCTAAAAATCCTCTGTGCTCCGCCTATTCATCCCCCCAACTCCTAATATTTTTACTGTCTCCATAGTTTTGCCTTTTCCAGAAAGTTAAATAATTGGAATCATACAGTATATAGCGTTTTCAGATTGGCTTCTTTCACTAAGTGATGTGCATTTAAGGTTTCTCTATGTCTTTTCATGGCTTGATAGCTTTTTTAGTGCTGAATAATATGTTTGTGTTATATGTGACAATAAAGGTCTAGAAAATAAGGGAGGAAAGGAAATTGATTAGAGTGGAGGCGACTATATTAGGAAATGGTGAGAGTTGATACCTTAGAGATTATCTAAGATTTGTTAACTGAGGATTTCATTAAATGCTATTCTGAGAAGATTCAACATAATCTGTTAGTAGAGAGCCACTGAAGTTTATTTAAAAGGGGGCTAGAGTGCTGAAAACTATGTTTCTAAGAAGATGAAATCTGGCAGGATGGATTTCAGTAAGAGACTGGAAAGCTAGCCAGGAGACCACAGTGTTAAAGTGAAGGTGATAAAGATTTGGATTAGGGTGATGCTTGTAGGAATAGAGGTAAAATAATTGTTGTATTATGCAACAAAAGAATAGTCAGTAAGACTTGGTGACAGATTAAGTATGGTTAAAAATAAAAGCATTAGAAGTAAGCTCGAAGATTGTGTTTGAGGGCATATCCTGTATTGGGCTTGTACTGGGGAATTCTGGAAGGATAATTCTAGGTGATTAGACTAAAGTAAGATCTGGTAGTTCTGCTCATGATGTATTTAGAATCCCAGAGGAATGATTGCTGGAGATTCTACATTCCAAATGGTTCATCTAAAAATGCAATATCTGACAAGCAAGAAACTGCTAACAGTGGTTGTTTTTGGTAAGTGCATAGTTGGGACATAGAGCTATGAGGATAACTTTTTATCTTTTTTGTCTTTTGAATTTTAAATCATGTGCTTATATCAACTAATCAGAAAATAAATAAAATTTAGTTTAAAAGTGCCCAAATCTTCCAGTTTCCAGGGAGAAATGCTCAGTTGGCATTCTTTTATTGTTTTAAGTATTTCAGACTATTAGTTCCTCAGAAAAGCAGTCAGGTGAACATGTTTAAATACTTGGTTGCCTTTGGCTTACATATGTTTGTAAACATTGTATGTTTATGTTTGTGTGAGTGTTTGTGTATGTTGTGTGTGTGCGTGTTGTGGCTTGTGGGTGTGTATGGCTCTGGTGTGTGTGTGTTTCACTCAGAAAAAAATGTTTATAGCTCGAGCCTTAGGGACCTACCTGTCTTTCCAGTGCTTTTAATTCTTGTTGCCACCAGTTAGGATTTTCCTGCTTAAAGAGGAGTTGTTCTTGCTTCTCAGCCAGTTTCAGGGCCATTTAAAGATGGTGGTGATGTAGCTGCGTAGACTCTCTCTCTTTTCTTCAATATCACTACTGAAACTGAAGGTCACTACATGCCTGTTATTCCATCTATCTCCCTCCTCCTCACTCTGCCCCAGGCAGTTGCCCTGGATCCAGCTTCTGTAATAAAGTGTCCTGAAATACATAAGTCTTTATTTCATGTCTTAGTCTTTTGGATAAAGAGCCAGTATTAGATCTGGTAATGAAAAGGGAATGACATAGGAGGTGACATATGTATGACAGCTTTATATGTTTTAATAACTTTTTCTTTTATAATTTTTTGTTAGTGATAAAAAACGGTTAGGAAAATTCAAGTAGAGTATGCTTATTCTTGAAAGTCTAGTGAAATCGGGAGAAGTTTTAGGTCTGTTCCCTTAGGGATCTAGAAAAGAGAAACCAGGATTGGAAACATAGGAGGCAGTAGTAGGAAGTTAAGCAGCCCTAGGACAGTGGTTGTCAACCTTGGCTGCATATTGGCACCCCCTGAGGATGTTAAAAAACTACCGATGCTTAGTTCCCTCTCCTAGAGATTCTGATTTAATTGGTCAGGGCTGTGGTCTGGGCATTGGATCTTTTTGAACCTACCCAGTTGAATTTAATAAGCAGTCAAGACTGAGAACCACTGGCCCAGAGAAGAAAACTGGTCTAGGACCGAGAAGAGTCCCTGGGTTTCATGGCACCTCAATCCTGAATTCTCTCCATTTGGGATAAATTGGAATTTGTTGTAAAACAATGCTTTTTAAGACGTGTGACTACTTAGGTCTCTGATTGGTGGAAAACAAAAACGACGTGAATGAATCTTTAGCATCTGGAAAGAAGGGGCAGATTCACGTAATAATAGTAGTAAAACTTAATGGATTGACTGTACTTTCTTAACCTTGGGATATTTGCACAGGTTGCCTGTGATTTGCTTCGGAGAATAATTCGCATCTTGTATCTCAGTAAGAGACTCCAAGGACAGCTGCAAGGGGGGAGTAGAGAGATAACAAAAGCCGCTCAGAGTCTCAGTGAACTTGGTAAGTCCTTTTTTGATTAAAAATTTAGTAGAGTTTTAACGATTTTTGAGTCACTTGATTTGTTGACTTTTGTTATCACCATTAACAAATATTATTTAGCAAATTTATTTAATAATTGGCCGTATACAACATTGTCAAATTTTTCAAAACAGATAAGTAAAATTAGTTGATTTCTTAGAAATGCTATTTAGTTTTAAATTACAGTATAATAAAAGTGGCCTTTTTTTCGTATACAGGCCTGTGAATTTTAACACATGTATAGATTCATGTAACTGCCAGCACGATCGTGATACAAAATAGTTCCATTATCCCCAAAATTCCCTCATGCTATCCCTTTATAGTGCTGCCCACTCCCCTACCCCTAACCCTGGCAAACGCTGATTGGTTCTCCATCACTGTAGTTTTGTCTTTTGGAGGATGTCACATAAAGGGAATCATGAAGTGTGTTAACTTTTTGAGACTGGCTTCTTGTCATAAAACCTATGTCTTCTCAGCATAAAACCTTTGAGATTTATCTGAGTTTTTGTTTATACCGTAGTTTGTTACTTTGTGTTTGTTGGAGTACCATTGTATGGTTATACCACTGTTTGTTTATTGATTCACTGGTTGAATGAAATTTGTGTTGTTTCCAGTTTTTGGTGATTATGAATAGAGCTACTATAAACATTTGTGTACAGGCTTTTATGTGAACTAAGTTTTCATTTTTCCAGGAGAAATATCTAGGAGAAATGCTGTTTTTTAGGTGACAAATCCCATGTTGACAGTATGCCTAGAAGATTTATTGAATTAATTTCTTCATTCGTTCATTCTTTTCTCAAACATTTAGAGCAGACTCAACATTCAAAGGTTTAACATTCATGGTTTTGAGTATCAACAAGCTGCAAGGTCATGATGAAGGAGTTCATAATTTTTCAGGCAAAATTTTGAATAGCTACTGAGTGTGCATAGAACTACCTAACGCCTGCATTTTAATGAGGCTTTTTGGTTTTCTTCTTTTCATTGGGTACCCAGTAATTTTTCTGAAGTGGATATGTTTAGTGGTATTGTAACTTTGTAGGTTCAGAAGGTCTTTGATTATATCCATCTCAAATATCAAGAGTCTACTTACTCTTGATGGTGTGCTTTGAAAGTAGTTATGCCAAAATAATATCAGAAAGATGTGCATTATATGTTCTCTTTGAATTTTCCTATCTTTGATATTTCAATTACATAGTCATGCTGTGATGCTTATCCCATGTTTTTCACTAAGGAAATGTAATATCCTTCACAAATCGTGCTTCAATAACATTTCAACTTGTAGTACTGAAATATATTGCTTAGGCACGTCATTGGGAATATATCTAACTTGTGATTTAGTATGCTTGGAATATATTCTATAAAAAGTTAATGTTTAAGCAGTAAGTAATGCTTAAGTGTTTTTTTTCCACAGTATGTGCTAAATATAGGAATGTAAAACTCCTAGTATCAGCTGTTATTTTTTGCTTTATCACATTTAATTTCTGTGCTTCAAAAATAATCTGTAGGATAATAGAATCATTAAAAACAGACACAAATTATTCCACGGTTTATTATGTATATTTTTCATCACTAACACTCTTCCGTAATAAAATATTGCTAGATCTTGATTATGATTATCATCTCTTCTAGAAACAGCAGATGCTGTAATGCAAATGGTGATGTCATCTTTTTAAAAAAACAGGCACAATATCAATCATAATGTTCTGAGTTGGTACAATGCAGAGTATAAACCCGTTATCCTTCCAATGAGGCATTGGCTTTACCCCAAGTTTTATAAATACTAAATGATGAGAGCTTGTTGAGAACGTACAGTTCATAGTGGAATTATCTCAAAATGGATTGTATTAATTTAAATATTTAAAGCTTTGCAGATTATGTGCTATTCAGAATTTGCAAAGGCATCATCTTCATCATTCACCACTGTGGTTCATTCACTCTTGGCCAGTCCTGGCATTGATAATAAGGAGAAGCCAAGAGGAAGATAAAGTTTCTACATTTGGAATTAATATTTTTTTAAAAAAGTAATAATTTGGTAATCCTGTTACAATTATACACGTGCATTAAATGATATTTGTATGATTGGAACATCTCTGAAATTATCAATGTCTGTATCAGTATGGTTCTGGTTCTTATTAGAAAGAATAAAATGAGCCAGCTCTGATGGCCTAGTAGTTAAAGTTTGGGGCTCTCATCACTTTCCCAGTCGTGGAACCACACCACTTGTCTGTCAGTAGCCGTGCTGTGGCGGTGGCTCATATAGAAGAACTAGAAGGACTTACAGCTAGAATATACAACTATGCACTGCAGCTTTGGGGAGGAGAAAAAAAAGAGGAAGATTGGCAATAGATGTTAGCTCAGGGCGAATGTTTCCCAGCAGGAAAAAAAAAAAGAATAAAATGATGAAGAGTAGCAGTGTTTACACCACAGGCCCTTGAAATTAATTTAAAACCAATTTTTCAAACTTGAAAGGTCTCGAGGCTTGAATTGCAGTGACCAGATGAAATACAGTGTCACCTAGAAGTTAAGTATATTCTGAGGGACTGGAGGGAGTGTGGAGTAACTGCTGATGGGTAGAGCTTACTCTTTGGGGTGATGAAAATGTTCTGGAATTAAATAGTGGTAATTGTTGCACAACCTTGTCAATATATGAAAAAAGCCACTGAATTATGCACTTTTTTTTTAAAAGGTTGATTTTATGGTATGTGAATTATATATCAATTTAAAAAGTATATTCTGGTAGCTAGTGACAAATATCTTATACTGGTACCTTTTTTAAAAATTGAGGTTTAAGTGACATATAATATACTGCACATATTGAAAATGTATAATTTGGTAAGTTTTGACATGAAACCATCACCAGTGTCAAGATAGTGAACATAACTATCACCTCCAAAAGTTTCCTCGTGCACCTTTTTAATCCGTCTTCAGGTATTTACTAATCTGCTTTCTGTCACTCTGGATTAGTTGGCACTTTAAAGAATTTTATATAAATGGAATCGTACAGTTTATGTGTGTTTTTGTTTGGCTTCTTTCAGTCAGCTTAATCATTTTGAGATTCATCCATGTTGTTATGTGTTATCAATAGCTCATTCCTTTTTATTTCTGAGTAGTATTCCATTGTATGGATATCCCACGGTTGCTTTATTCATTCACCTGTTATGAATATTTGAATGTTCCTACTTTTTGGCTATTACAAATCAAGCTGCTATGAACATTCATGTACAAGTCTTTGTATAGACATATGGTATCATTTCTCTTAGATAAATACGTAGGAGTGTAATGGCTAGACATATAGTAGATGTATATTTAACTTTTGAAGACATTGCCAAGGTGTTTTTCAAAGTAGTTGTAATATTTTGCATTCCTACCAATAGTGTATGAAAATTCCACTTCCTCCATATCCTTGCTAATACTTGTTATAGTCAGTCTTCTTAATTTTAGCCATTCTAATAGGTGTGTAGTGGTAGCTTGTTTTGAGTTTACAAAAAAAGTTACTAGAACTAATAAAGGAGCAGAGCAAGATTTCAGGATACAAGATCAATATACAAAAATTAGGTTTATTTACATATACTCTACTATTAAGCAATTGGAAATTGAAACTCAAAAATACCACTTATAATAGCATCAAAAATATGAAATACTTAAGGTTGAATTTGACAAAAGATACGCAAGACCTGTGCTCTGAAAACTAGAAAATGTTGAAAATGATTAAAGAAGACCTAATTAAATAAATAAACCTTGTCTGTGAATTGGAAGACTTAATATTATTTATTATTATGCCCATTCTCCCTAGAGATTCAACACATAGATTCAATACAATTACAATTTATTTAGAAATTGACAAACTGATCTTAAAATTCATATGGAAATGCAAAGGATCTAGAATAGCCAAAACTTTTAAAAGAAAACAAAGTTGGAGGATTAACCTTACCTGATTTGAAGGCTTATTACAAAGACTTGCAGTAATCAAGACAAAAAAAATAGATAAATAGATCAATGGAACAGAATAGAGAGCCCAGAAATAGACCCACACATACGAACAACTGATTTTTGACACATTTAGTGGAGAAAAGATAGTCTTTCAACAGATGGTACTGGAACAATTGGATATCCATATGCAAAACAGAGAACTTGTATCCATAACTCACTTCATATAAAAAAAATTAACTGAAGATGGATCATAGTCCTAAATGTAAAACCTAAAACGATAGAACTTTTAGAAGGAAACATAGGGGAACCTTTTTCTGACTTTGAAATAGAAAATGATTTCTTAGATATATCACCTAAAGCACAATTCACAAAAAAAGAAAATTGATAAATTAGACTTTATCAAAATTTAAAACTTCTGTTCTTTGATACTTGTTAGAAGGATGAAAAGACAAGCCATAGACAAGGAGAAAATATTTTCAAAGTATATATTTGATAAAGGACTTGTGTCCAGAATATATTATAAACTCCCCAACCTTAGTAAGAACAGAAAGAACCCAATTAAAGAACAGGCAAGGGGCTGGCCCAGTGGCGTAGTGGTTAAGTTCGCATGCTCCACTTCGGTGGCCCGGGGTTTGCAGGTTCAGATCCCAGGCGTGGACCTACGCACGGCTCATCAAGCCATGTTGTGGCAGCATCCCACATACAAAATAGAGGAAGATGTTAGCTCGGGGCAATCTTCCTCACCAAAAAAAAAAAAAAAGAACAGACAAAAGATTTGAACAGACACTTCACCAAGGAAGATACGTGGATGGCAAATAGGCATATATGATGCTCAACGGTATTAAGCGTTATGGAGATACAAATTAAGATTCAAATCATATTAGTGTCTTATTGACAGAGAATAAGCAGAGTTATTTTAGTGCAGACGTATTGTAATTTTTCATGTTGATTATTATGTAATGATTAAAAAATAAAACTAGTATAGATTTCAAGATTAAATTGTATCACATTGATTTATAGCTTTTCTTCAAGAAGAGTTTTGGAACTACATGAAAATTTAGATGAGCCTTACTACAAATTGATAACATTTTTTGAGCATTAGTAAGATAATGTACTTAAAAATATTTTTTTGATAATCTTCAACTACCTTTTGAAATTGTTATTAGCCCTTCTAAGCAGGATCCCTACATAATTCATGTTTGATATTTTTCAGCATTTTTTAAGCAGCTCAGTACGCTGTCATTGGGAACCAGAGGAAGGCAGCTCTTTTTAAATTAAGTTAATGTCTAAAAGCACTTAACAAGATTAGAAATATTGAAAAAGTTCTCGTAGTGTCAATATATCTGGATCAGGTTGAATAACAGGTTTGCCTATTCCATGAAATGCATTCGTGCTTTTTACATGTTGAGTTGAAACTGTAGTGGTGAAACCAGACAGGGCTATATTTCCACAATCAACATTAGCACTTGCTAGTCACCCTTTAGAACATTATCAGGTATTCTACCCATAATATAGACAACTTGACCCACCCCTCATGCAGTCATTGGTGAGGAATCTAGTGTACTCTTTGCTTCAGTGTTATCAAATGGTAGAATTCTGCTGGATACTATTGGATTAGAATATTCAAATGTAGAGAGAGAACATGGAGATGTAAATCTGTACTATTTAGAATTTAGCTAGATGGAGTGACGTCAGCGTCATGGTGGAGTGAGCTTTCCCGTGAACTCTTCCTCCGATAAGATACAACAAAAGGAACAGTCACAGACCAACAACGGAATCCCAGACAGTGAAAAGCTAGATCAGAAAGATCCACATTGCCGCACATCTGAGAGTGGAACGTGCTGGGCCCCAGGAGGAAGTGGGGAGAGGTAAGGAGAACTCCTCTCCCTCCCCATCAGACCAGCGATCCCAGTCCTGGCGGCTGCCAGAGAGGGCGGAGGGGCGGCCCTCTGTGGGGAAACCGGTAGCTCTTCGGGCTCTCTCAGCCAGTGGGAAACTCCCACACAGAGGACTCAGAAGAGCCTCAGGGCTACCATCAACATCTGAGCACCCCAGAGAGCGGATAACGAGGGGTGAAGGAGAAGCCCCCCACGCCAGGGACCCAGAGGGCAAAAGAGAGGCCCCCCAAACCGGACTCTGCAACTCAGCCTACCAGACCAGACCAAGCGATCCGACCCACAGATCGCAGGGAAAAACCACGGCAGAGCTCAGGGGGCTTAGATTACACAGCCCTTTACCACCACACAGTGGTGGCGGGTGGAAATTGCAACCAGGGATTTCCAGGATGAGGAAAAACAAAGCCAACACAGGAATCACAATGCAAAGATACGTGAAGTCACCAGTCCAGAAGGAAAACGACAAGCACCCAGAAACCAACCCTGAAGACACAGAAATCCATAATCTAAATGACAGAGATTTCAAAATAGCTACCATAAAAACACTCAACGAAATACGAGACAACACAAACAATTCAACGAGATTAGGAGTTTCTTCACAAAAGAGATTGAAATCATAAAGAAAAACCAATTAGTGCTGATGGAGATGAAGAACACAATGGAGGAGATAAAGGAGAATCTGGAATCTTTATTTATTTATTTATTTTTCCCCCCAAAGCCCCAGCAGATTTTTGTATGTCATAGCTGCACATCCTTCTAGTTGCTGTATGTGGGACACGGCCTCAGCATGGCCGGAGAAGTGGTGCATCCGTGTGCGCCTGGGATCCGAACCCAGGCCGCCAGCAGCGGAGCATGCGCACTTAGCCGCTGAGCCACAGGGCCGGCCCGAATCTGGAATCTTTAAAGAACAGAGCTGACAATATGGAGGAAAGAATTAGCATTTTAGAGGATAGGAATACAGATATGCTCCAGATGAAAGAGGAGAGAGAACTAAGACTAAAAAGAAATGAAGAAAGTCTCCGAGAAATATCTGACTCTATTAGGAAATGTAACATAAGAATTATAGGTATTCCTGAGGGAGAAGAGAGGGAGAGAGGAACAGAGAGCCTATTCAAGGAAATAATAGCTGAGAATTTCCCAGATCTGGGGAAGGAGCAGGAAATACTAGTAAGCGAAGCCAACAGGTCACCTAAATTTGTCAACAGGCAAAGGCCCTCTCCACGACACCTAGTGGTAAGGCTAGCCAGAGTCAGTGACAAAGAAACCATATTAAGGGCAGCTAGACAAAAACAAAAAATAACGTACAAAGGAACTCCCATCAGGCTCTCAGCGGATTTCTCAACAGAAACTTTACAGGCTAGGAGAGACTGGAATGATATATTCAAAATACTGAAAGACAAAAACTTTCAGCCAAGAATACTCTATCCAGAAAAAATATCCTTCAAATATATTGGAGAAATAGTAACTCTCCCAGATAAACAAAAGCTAAGGGAGTTAATGGCCAGGAGACCCCCACTACAAGAAATACTCAAGAAGGCCCTCAGGCCTGAAAAAAAGAAGAGAAAGGAAATACGAAGCTTGGAGCAAGGAGAAAAATAGGTAGATAACCTCAGAAAGATAGTAGATCTTTACTGGAATAGGTTAGCAACCACTTAAATACTAAAATCAAAGATCAAAGGAAAGAATTCACCAAAAATAAATTTAACCTCATCACTGTAAACACACAGCCACAACACAAGATAGAATAAGGTATAACAAGAAGGACTTAGAAGGGGAAGAGGAAAGTGACTGAATTGACTTAGTAGAAGGAAATAGGAGGCCATCAGATAATGGACTATCTCATACACAAGATTTTTTACACAAACCTCAAGGTAACCACTAAACAAATAATCAAAACAAAACCACATATGATAAAGAGAAAACTAGAAGAGTCATAAGACAGAACAACCAAACTGAATTGGCAGTCCAAAACAAATGGGACAAGAAACAAAGGAAACACAAAAGAACCAGAAAATAAGTGACAAAACGGCAACATTAAGCCCTCATATATCAATAATTGCCTTAAATGTAAATGGATTGAACTCTCCAATCAAAAGATACAGAGTGACAGGATGGATTAAAAAGCAAGACCCAACAATATGCTGCCTCCAGGAAACACATCTCAGTACTAAAGACAAGCACAGGCTCAGAGTGAAAGGATGGAAGACAATACTCCAAGCTAATGGCAAACAAAAGAAAGCAGGTGTTGCCATACTCATATCAGACAAAGTAGACTTCAAGATAAAACAGGTCGGGCCGGCTCCGTGGCTTGGTGGTTGAGTGCGCGCGCTCTGATGCTGGCGGCCCGGGTTCGGATCCCGGGCGCGCCCCGAGGCACCACATCTCCGTCCAACCCGAGGCCGAGTCCCGCGTACAGCAACTAGAAGGATGTGAACCTACGACATACAACTGTCTACTGGGGCTTTGGGGGGGGAAAATGAATTAAAAAAAAAAAAAAAAACTTAAAAAAAAAAAAAAGATAAAACAGGTTAAGAAAGACAAAGAAGGGAAATATATAATGATAAAAGGGACACTCCACCAAGAAGACGTATCACTTATAAATATATATGCACCCAACATAGGAGCACCAATGTACATAAAGCAACTATTAACAAACCTAAAAGGAGACATTAACAACAACGCAATAATAGTAGGGGATCTTAACACCCCACTTACAGCAATGGATAGATCATCCAGACAAAAAGTCAATAAAGAAATAGTAGACTTAAATGAAAAACTGGACGAGATGGACCTAGTAGACATATACAGAGCACTCCATCCAAAAACAGCTGACTACACATTCTTCTCAAGCGCGCCTGGAACATTCTCAAGGATAGACCATATGTTGGGAAACAAAGCAAGCCTCAATAAATTTAAGAAGATTGAAATCATAACAAGCATCTTTTCAGACCATAATGCTATGAAACGAAATGAACCATAAAAAAAAAACTGGGAAAGTGACAAAAATGTGGAGCTTAAACAACATGCTACTGAACAACCAACGGATCATTGATGAAATTAAAGGAGAAATCAAAAACTATCTGGAAACAAACGAAAATGAAAATATGCCATACCAAACCATATGGGATGCAGCAAAAGCGGTCCTGAGAGGGAAACTCATAACGATACAAGCCCACCTTAACAAACAAGAAAAAACCCAAATAAGCAACCTTAAATTACACCTAACAGAACTAGAAAAAGAAGAACAAACAAAGCCCAAAGTCAGCAGAAGGAGAGAAATAATAAAAATCAGAGCAGAAATAAATGAAATTGAGACCAAAAAAACAGTAGAAAGGATTAATGAAACAAAGAGTTGGTTCTTTGAGAAGATAAACAAAATCAGCAAACCCTTAGCCAGGCTTACTAAGAAAAAAAGAGAAAAGGCTCAAGCAGATAAAATTAGAAATGAAAGAGGAGAAATTACAACGGATACCATGGAAATACAGAGGATTATAAGAGAATACTATGAGAAATTATATGCCAACAAATTGGACAATCTGGAAGAAATGGATAAATTCTTAGACTCATACAACCTCCCAAAACTAGAATTTAGCTAGATGGTTCTTTTCTTGTATACTAATTTCCTTGGACTTTTTGAGAAGCTCAGTTTGAATCAAGTTCCTCTCTGCCTGTGATTTCATTTCAGTTCCATTTTATTTCTCTTTATTTATATTAGGCATGACTTGCTTTTGAAAGCATTTTTTTTTAAAAAAAACATGAATCTCTTAATTCTCTTAAAATTTATCTGATGTTTTTGAGAGTTATGACTACCAAGAGACAATATTTACCTTGGTGATTTTATCATAATCCAGAGTCTGTTTCTCACTTTTTCTGGATTAGAAACTTTGTTTTGGTAACAGAAATGAATTAATAATTGTTTATAGATATTTTTATTGCCTGACTTGTTCTATAGAAGGCATTAATTTGACTTACAAGAATAAGAACGTAATAAGAACTAACAATAAAACAGAGACTAGCAATAAGAGTAAAACGGGGATGATCTGTAAGGGGTTCCTATAGCAGCCCAGCTTTTTGTTCAGGTCTTCAGTTGAGGCAATAAAGATTCATGATTCCTCCTCCTCCTCCCATTGACAGGCATTCTTTCCACTGCTTTTAGGGAGAAGAAAAGGAATATGAAATTTGTAAATGGGTAGGGGTGATTGGATCTCTCACAAACTATAATGACAGCTCATCTTTCTGAAATTTTCTCCATTTGGCAAGTCCACATTAATATTTCATCTTTCTCTTCACGTTAACCAAGTTCACAAGATACTGGTTTATTATCCAGAGTACTAATTGATAAATTTGCAATGGTATATGTACTATTCTTTGGACTGAAAGCGTATAATTTTCTGTCTGGATAGATTAAATGGAAAAACAAATTTGTAATCAGAAATTTGTTCGATAAAATTTGAGTTAGATCAAGGGAAGCTGTCTATATGATTCACATGTTTGGCACAAACTGTGATTAGCCTGATGTTTATCACATCTTCACATTAGTAATGTGTCTCTTTTACCTGGAGTGCTCAATACAAGTCTTGGGTCATGGGGAGCCCTCTGTTTGGTAACTGCCAACCTCTTGACTCTAAATTTTTTTCTTTTATACATCATGTTGCTGACTATCCCTATTTAGTTTACACAGTTTTCTCCGATTAGGACACAATAAAATTGATTAGGTTTCTGCTTCCAATTAAAATGATATCTCGGGCCGGCCCCGTGGCTTAGTGGTTAAGTGCTTGCGCTCTGCTACTGGCGGCCCGGGTTCGGATCCCGGGCGCGCACCGAGGCACCCCTTCTCCATCCATGGTGAGGCCACGTCCCACATACAGCAACTAGAAGGATGTGCAACTATGACATACAACTATCTACTGGGGCTTTGGGGAATAAAAGGAGGAGGATTGGCAATAGATGTTAGCTCAGAGCCAGTCTTCCTCAGCAAAAAGAGGAGGATTAGCATGGATGTTAACTCAGGGCTGATCTTCCTCACAAAAAAAAAAAAAATGATATCTCAATGCTGAGTACAGTCATATTCCAGATGTGAATTGGAATTCTGAGTGTTGCCTAAATTTCTGTCATGCACTTAGTCTCTTGAACTTTAGTATGATTTTCTACTAATTCCACTTGCTAAAACAAACGTGTTAGTATTTAGATACTTCAGATTTATAGGTCAATATGATAAACTGTATCTTTTTATAGTATTGATGCTTTCTAAAGAGAAACATAATGTCTCTTCATTTCTTCCAGTCTACTTTTATATTTTTAGAGTTTTTTAGATTTTAAAAATAATACGTAGATCATATATATTGTATCTCATGATAACTTCATTTCTAGGTAGTTTAAAAATTATCTAATTACTTTTTACTTATTCTACAAATAGGGATTGAAGGAGGAAAAATTTTCCGTAAAAAAGTAAGCACACCATACTTTCATGGATACTCTCTAGTCTTTTTATGAAAATCATGATTTATAATTGATTCAATTTATTTATTAAACAATTAGGTTTTAATATACATAGCCCTGTAGCTTGTTAAAAACCTGGTATAAATGAGTGAATAAGATGCAGTTTTTGTGTTTGAGAAGTTTAAGGTATGTTCTTATCTAAAACTAAGCATAAAACTGATGATGATGATAATAATAATAACAATAATAAATAAAAATATCATCATCCATGGGAGAAACCAGTCTCTTCTCCGCCCAGCTTTCTTATTTTGGATTATCTGCGTTTTCCATGAAATAATAATAAGAAAGTTTCAGTCATTCTCTTACCTTAAGACTTAAATAGCTTCATTCATTCATTCAACCAATATTTATTGAATGACTGCTCTGTGTGCCACGTGCCTTTCTAGATATTGAAGATACATCACTGAACAAAAGAGAAACTCCTCTGCCCTTAATAGAACTTATATTCTAGTGGGTCCTGAGGTCACATACCTGTATCTGTAAAAATCTGATTCCATTGCCTGAGCTCTTAACCACTAATGCTCTACTCCTTTCCTTAACCTCTTCACCAGCATTTAATTGCTTCACAAAAGGCGTTGCTGCCGTTGGTAGGTCTCCCAGTGTCCTTTTTTTAAAAAAAGGGTAAAAAATCACATTTAAGATATACCATGTTTATATAGTGAATGTATTTTATGTTGTGATTGTGGGTTGACTTTTGTTTGTGACTTACCATTCTGTATCAAAGCTTTATTGAGTTATTTTAAAGATCATTTTTTTTATAATCAAGCAGTAAATTATAATCAAAAAGTTGGATGTGATGGAAAGTATTTCCTCCATTATTTTTTATTGCTTGTGGTCTGTTTTCTGAGTTTTGTAATTTTGTTGCTAAGCTACAGTATGTTAATACCATGTATCGTGAGAAAATATTCTTAATATCAAATTTATCATAGAAGAATTTTATGAAGTATTTATTGTAGAAGGAAGGGATAGTGTAAGTTTGTTTCATCCACTAATGTTCTTATTGTAACTGTGATATTTTCTCAATCTGATAAAACGGTACTTATAGGCAAACATTTCTGATGTTTGCACAGGTGAGAGAAAGTATGATTTATGTAGTCTTTGCCACATAATAGGTGACTGATAATTACTGAACTAATGAATGTTTTTTGAGATATCTACAAGATGATGTCGTTGGTGAAAATTTTAGGAAGTTTCATTATTTCAAGCTTGTTAAAATTGTTTATTGATAGGAAAATTTGTAAATATTCCATAGTCATATGCCAACTGTTTCCAGTGTTAAGTTAGGTCTGAGTTGACTTCTGAAATGCATTTAATACATGCCTAGGTTTTTTGTGACAACTTCAACATAGACAATTCAATATGCATTTTTAAACCTACAGTGTAATCAACTATGATGATAAACATTCTCAGTAAGTATATTTGATTCAGATGGTCTCTAAATTACTTGCTTATGTAACTGGATTCAGCTGTCACCAGGTGGGGAGATGCTGTGCTCAAATCCAAATGTTCAGAACCATGGGCTTATGCTTAGGTGTGGTTTGCCTGTTGTAGAGATAAGCATATTAAAATTACACATACACAACCTTCTTTTTTTCTCCCCATTTTATTATTATTTTTCTTCTTACCTTTTGACCCTTTTCACCTGTTTTTTAAACTAATTGAATTTAATGTTGTTAAAATTGTATTTAACAGATGAAACCATACGGCATTTATGATCCCATTTTATTGGTTTTATCTTTCATCACACAGTGTCAAAAAACCAGGATAACATCCAGACAAAAACAAGCAGCTTACTTTTTATAAACTTTAGTATATAGTTTTGCATATGTTTCAAGGTTACAGTAGCATTTCTAGGTACATGTTTTATTCCATATGGTCAGTTAATGTTTATGGAAGCTCTATATTTTACCTTACTGTTTGTCACCCCCTGCTGGAACATTTATCAGTGTTTGAGAACAATTTATTTAGTGTAAGGTTCTTCAAACTAGTAGTGTATCAAATTTTTTGATTTCTTGGTTCTAAGGGGTTGTCTTTTTCATTAGGACACGTAACAACTTCTTTTCCATTCCAGTATGTATATCATTAGTAAGGTTAAGTTTTAAAACATTAAAATGTGTCTTAAATGAACATAAACAGTGCCTCAGAAATCCAGGCTTATTAGTTTATTGACTGTTCCTTTTTACTGATTATTTTATTTGCTGTTCCTTAAAAATGGTGTCAGCCTACTTCTTAGTGAATTGCAGCTTTAGTCTAATATTGTATGGGGAGATTAGGTAGGCTGTTCTGCTTTTCATTGCCGTTATACTTCATTACTTTATGTTTAAAAAAGGCAGTAAGTATATGAAACAGTTTTTATCAGTCTTTGGTTTGGTAAATTGAAATTAGTTATAGGCTAAGTTAAAAGGGTTCAATGTAAATTTCTAATTATAGATATACTTATAGAATTGTACTTTTTTTTTTTTTTGTGAGGAAGATCGGCCCTGAGCTAATATCTGCCAATCCTCCTCTTTTTGCTGAAGAAGACTGGCCCTGGGCTAACATCCTTGCCCATCTTCCTCTACTTTATATGGGACGCTGCCTCAGCATGGTTTGCCAAGCAGTCCGTCAGTGCGCGCCTGGGATTTGAACCTGCGAACCCCGGGCCGCCGCAGTGCAGCGCGCACACTTAACCGCTTGCACCACCAGGCCGGCCCTAGAATTGTACATTTTAATACCATGTAAACAACAGGGCAGGTAGGCAGGCATGATCTTCTGAGAGACACCTTCAGTAAAATAGGATGCAGTTTTTTTCATTTGTTTTAATTTCTCTATTGGGGACTTGAAATCCGTTTCAATGAATCAGAAATGTGTTTTTCTACCATATCCAAAGGGAAGATAATGCTGATGATACAGCTGATGAATACAATATATTCAGTGGTTATTGGTGATGATCTATATTATTTCCATATTAATTATATTAAAACTAAAATAATTCCACTTGGGGGAAAAAAATCCTGAAATCATTATATCTGGCAAACCATTCTATAAAATTCACTCAGTTTATACCATATAACTCAAAATGGCCAAGTTAGTTTTCTAGGGATGTGTATTATAGCTAATTTATTCTGGTAGATACATCAAGAAAGCATGATGCTCAGAATGAGATGGTACAGAGAGATTTACAAAGATTTTTCTGTAGCAGTTACAGGGGTTTGGTAACATCTGCTTTGAAAAATCTCCATGTCTAAATTATGTGTCTGCCTCTCTGGAGATACAGTTGTTCGCTTCTCAAGTTTATCCAGAGCTACTTCTTGAGAAAAATGCTGCATTTGTCAGCAACTATTCCTGAAGACTTCCTTCATATGTTCCAGGAAAGAACAATTGGATAGGAGCTTTATTTTTTGAAACAAGATGCCAACTCGTATTTTAATCTGGTTTCCAGAGCATATGGATCTACACTTGGTCAGTGTAACATACATTATTGATTGACTTCCCAATTCCTTTCTCCTCATTCTTCCTTTCTGGCGGAATCCAAGATTTGTTGAGTTTTCATCTTCCTAGTAACTTTGGGATCAGGGAAGGGGCCACTCCTCTGCTCCAGGTCTTAAATCATGATTGGTTGTGATAGTTTCTTTCTTTTCTATAATCATGTAGATATGGACATGTAACCTCATCTGGGCTAAGGAGACTTGAGGAAGTGAGCTGGAAAGTTCCAAACTTTTTGGAAAGGTTTTTTTTGCAGGATACTGAGGGATGACTGTACATACATTTGATGAGTAGTATTCCAGTGGATGCATATGCTACAATATGTTTTATCTGTTTAGCCTTTGATGCATATTTGGGTTGTTTTCATCTTTTGACTATTTTCAATGAAGTTGCTATATACATTTATTTTCAGTGCTCTTGGGTAAATATCTAGGAGTGAAATTGCTGAGTCATCCGGTATGTGTTATGATTACCTTTTTAAGATTTACTACTCTATTTTGCAAAATAGTTGTACCATTTTACTTTCCCTCTAGCAATGCATGAGAGTCCCATTTACTTTACATTCTTCAGTGCTCGGCATTGTGAGTCAGTTTGATTTTAGCCCATTAGTAGATGTATAGTGGTATCTCTTTGTGATTTTAATTTGCGTATACGTGATTACTAATGATGTTGAGCCTGTTTTTTTTTTTTTTTTGGTGAGGAAGATTAGCCCTGAGCTAACATCTGTTGCCAACCCTCCACTTTTTGCTGAGGATGATTGGCCCTGGGTTAACATCTGTGCCCATCTTTCTCTACTTTATATGTGGGACACTTGCCACACCATAGCTTGATAAGTGGTGCGTAGGTCTGTGCCCAGGATCTGAACCTGTGAACCCTGTGCTGCCGAAGTGGAGCGTGAACTTAACCATTATGCCACCAGGCTGGCCCCTTGAGCCTGTTTTTAATGTGTGTATTTCCCATTTCATTTATCTTATTTTGTGAAGTGTCTGTCCAGATCTTTTGCCTTTGTTTTGAATTGAGTGTCTGTCTTATTGAGTTGTAGAGGTCTTTATTTATTCTGCATACAAATCTTTTGTCAGATATATATTTTGTGAATGTATTCTTCCAATATATGGTTTGCCTTTTAATATTCCTAGTGGTGTTATTTGAGCAAAAATTTTTAATTTTGATGAAGCCCAGTGTATCATTTTTTGGGGTGGGGTTTGTTATATAGTTTGTGCTTTTGGAGCCCTAGATAAGATGATCTTTTCCTATCCTATGGTTGCAAAGAGTTTCTTTTACATTTTCTTCTAGCAGTTTTATAGTTTTACTTTTTATGTTAAGGTATGTGATCCATGTCAAGATAATTTTTGTTATAATGTGAGGGAAAGATTGAAGCTTATTTTTTTCCGTAAAAATATCCAGCTGATCCAGTACCATTTGTTGAAAAGACCTTCTTTAATTATCTTGGGACTTTTGTAGAAAATCAGTTGTCTGTATATGTGTCGGTATATTTTTGGACTGTATTCTGTTCCATTCATCTTTGTGTCTGTCCTTATGTCATATATCTTTGTATTTTGATTACTGTAACCATTTTTGAATTTACATTTAAAGTCTGTTTCTCTGTAGACAGAATATTGTTGGGTCTTGCTTTTTTGTTCATTCTCATAATTTCAGTCTCCTTTTGTTTGGAGTGTTTAGTTCATTTATATTTTTACTAATTATTGGTATGGTTGGATTAAGGTTGCCATTTTGCTATTGTATTCTATTTTTATCATGTTTTTGTTGTTGTTGTTCCTGTCTTTTTTTCCTTCTTTCTTTTCTTTTTGTCCTTCTTTTTTTTTGCGCAGAGAGGTTCGCCCTGAGCTAACATCTGTGCCAGTCCTCCTCCACTTTATATGTGGGACACTGCCATAGCATGGCTGGTGAGTGGAGTAAGTCCGTGCCTGGGATCCAAAGGTCTGAACCTGGGCCTCCGAAGCAGAGCATGTGGAACTTCAACCACTTGGCCACGGGGCCTGGCCCTCTTTTTATCCTTTTTTAAAACCATTTTTAAGTGTACAATTCAGTGTCATTAAGTACATTCACAATGTTGTGTTGCCTTCAAAACTATTTCCAGAACCTTTTCATTATATCCCAAACAGAACCTCTGAATAACTCCCTACCCTCTAGTAACCTCTGTTCTATTTTCTGGCTCTATGAATTTGCCTATTCTAGATAATTCATATAAGTGGAATAATACAGTATTTGTCCTTTTGTGTTTGGCTTATTTCACTTAGCATAAGGTTTTCAAAGTTTATGTATGTTGTAGCATGTGTCAGAATTTCATTCCATTTTTATGGCTGAATAATGTTGCATTGTGTGTATATACCACATTTTGTTTATTCATCTGTTGTTGGTCGCTTGAGTTGTTTCCACCTTTTGACTGTTGTAAATAATGCTGCTATGAACATTGGTGTACAAGTATCTATTTGAATCCTTGTTTACAATTCTTTTGGGTATATACCTAGGTGAGGAATTTCTAGGTCATATGGTAATTCTATGTTTAGCATTTTGAGAATCTGCCACACTACATTCCACAGTGGCTGCCCATCTTACATTCCTACCAACAGTGCACTAGGGTTCCAATTTCTCCACATCCTCGTGAATACCTGTTATTTTCCTTTTTTTTTTCTTTTTATAATAGTTATCCTAGTGAGTGTGAAGTAGGTTTTGATTTGCATTTCCTTAAAGACTAATTATGCTGAGCATGTTTTCATGTGCTTATTGGCCATTTGTATATCTTATTTGGAGAAATGCCTTTTCAAGTCCTTTACCCATTTTAAAAATTGGGTTGTTTGTTTTCTGTGGTTGTTGAATTCTCAGTATATTTTGGATACTAATCTCTTACCAGATATGTGATTAACAAATGTTTTTTCCCATTCTGTGGATTGTCTTTCCACTCTCTTGATAGTTGCCTTTGATGCAGAATTTTTTATTTTAATGAAGTCCAACTTATTTATTTTTTCTTTTGTTCCCTGTACTTTTGGTGTAATACTTAAGAAACCATTGCCAAATCTAGGACATGAAGATTTCCCCCTATGTTTTCTTCTAAGAGTTTTGTAGTTTTAGCTCTTCAATTTAGATCTTTGAGCCATTTCGAGTTATTTTTTATATGTGGTGTAAGGTAGGATCTAGCTTCATGCTTTTGCGTGTGGATATCCAGTTTTCCCTGCACTATTTGTTCAAAACACTATCCTTTCCCCATTGAATGGACTTGGCACTGTTGTTGAAATTTAATTGACCATTTATGTGAGGGTTTATTTTTGGGCTCTTGCTTCTATTTAATTAGAGTATGTGTCTGTCATTATGCCAGTCTCATACTGTTTGGATTACTGTAGCTTTGTAGTAAGTTTCATAATTGGGAAGATTGAGTCCTCCAACTTTGTTCTTCTTTTTCAAAATTGTTTTGACTATGCAAGATCCTTTGAAATTCTGTGTGAATTTTAGGATAGGTTTTGCTATTTCAAAAAAAAATGCTATTGGGATTTTGGTAAGGATTGTATTAGATCTTTAGATCACTTTGGGTATTATTGTCATCTTAAAGTATTAAATCTTCCAATTCATGAACACCGATGTCTTTCCTTTTATTTGTATCTTTAATTTCTTTTGGCAGTCTTTTATAGTTTTTAGTGTTCAAAGATTTCAACCTCCTTAGTTATGTTTATTCCTAAATATTTTATTCTTTTTTATACTTTTGTAAATGGAATTTTCTTTTTGAATAGTTCATTGCTAGTATACAGAAATACAACTGATTTTTGTGCGTTGATTTTGTATCCTGCAATTTTACTTTGCTGAATTCTTTTATTAGCTCTGTGTGTGTCTTCTTTAGGGTTTTCTACGTATAAGATCTTGTCATCTGTGAACAAGGGTAATTTTACTTCTTTCTTTCCAAATCAAATGCCTTTTATTTCTTTTTCTTGCTTAATTGTGCAGGCTAGAATTTCCAGTACTGTGTTGAATAGAAGTGGTGAAAGCAGACATCCTTTTTTTGTTCTTCATCTAGGGGAAAAGCATTCAGTCTTTAATCATTGAGTATGATGTTAGCTGTGGGTTTTTCGTGTATCACTTTTGTTATACTGAGGAAATTCTCTTCTAATTTATTAAGTATTTTTTATCACAAAAAGATGTTGAATTTTGTTAAATGCTTTTTCTGCATCAGTTGAGATGATCATGTGGATTTTTTTCCCTTCATTCTATTAATGTGGTATGTTACATTGATTTTCATATGTTGAACCATCTTTGCATTCCAGGGATAAATCCCATTTGGTCATGGTGTGTAATCCTTTTAATATGCTGCTGAATTCAGTTGGCTAGTATATTGTTGAGGATTTTTGCATCTATATTTATAAGGGATATTGGCCTGTAGTTTTCTTTTCTTGTAGTGTCTCTGTCTGGCTTTGGTATCAGGGTAATGCTGACCTAATAGATTGTGTTTGGAAATGTTCCCTCCTCTTCAGTTTTTTGGAAGAGTTTGAGAAGTTTTGGTATTAATTCCTCTTTAAATGCTTGTTAGACTTCACCAGTGAAGCCGTCTGGTCCGGGACTTTTCTTTGTTGGAATTTCCTACTTTCTTGTGTGTTAATCAAATACTTTTGTGTATTCCGTTTTATTTTGTCTGTGGGCTTTTTAGCTGTATGCCTGCATTATTTTTGTAGATTCCTCTAGGGATTACAACATGCATCTTTAATTTAGCACAATCTATTTAGTGTTTGTGTTGAGTTACTTCAAGTGAAACATTAGCTGCTTTGAAGTCGTTGTCTGCTAAATCTCTCATATGAGCCCACTCAAATAGTCAATTTCTAGTGACTGCCTTTTTTTTTTTTTTTTTTGTGAGTATGGGTCATATACTCCTATTTTTGGCATGTGGAGTAATTTTTGATTGAAAACTGGATATTGTGGATAATATATTTTAATTATTCTAGATTCTATCTGAGAATTGAGTTTTTGTTGTTGTTCTAGCTGACAGTTAACTTGACTGGTCTCAAACTACACATTCTTTCGCCTGTACTGTGTTGTCTTCATCTCTGCTTAGTCCTTTTGGCTTACAGCTATTGCTTTTGTAACCTGGTGCCTGATGTATCTCCCCTGTGCCCCTGTAGTTAGTTGTCACCAAGAATTTTGGCAGAGTTGATACTAAGATTATGGGCTCTCTGAGTATTTTTTTTTGTCTTTCAGTTTCCTCTCTAAATTTCTAGCTGCTCTCTCAGCCATGAGCTCTGTGCTCTGACACCTCAAGTTAGTAAGTCCCCATCTTTCTACTGCTTGATCTGTGCAGTTTTGGGGAATACCATCAGTCTAAAAAAGCAGTGAACTGACATATCTTACTAGTCTTTGAAGAGTAGACTCCCCTCTGATTTTTGCTTGCTTTTCTCTGAATCCCCTCATGCCTCTCCTGCACCCATGTGTATTTTAATGCTAAGACAGGGATTTGGGTCTTGCTACTACTGCAGCTCTGTTGCTTTTGGGATTTCTCCCCCCTAAATTTATAGCTACTCTGTCTGCACTGATTCCTATTTTCTGCTGTCTCCAGACTAGAAACCTGTATTTTTCTGCAGTAAGAGCTGCGGGCATTGGAATGGGAGTGTTGGTGGGAGTGATGGTGGTGAGGGCCCTCAGGCAAAAAAAGCCCAAACTTGCGATTCTTACCCATTGCATTTTCTGTACTTCAGAGGTAACCTTTCTTTTGGTACGTGCTTGCCTTTGGTCACTTTCCACTGCCTTCAAATAGTATTTTTTAAAAAAACAGTTTATCTAGATTTGGAAATTATCTCCAGGAAACTACACCTGACCAATTTACTCTGCTATTAGTGGAAACTAGACCGATATACTCTGCTATTAGTGGAAACTAGACCAGTTTACTCAGCTATTAGTGGAAACTAGACTAATTTGTATTTGCCTGTTGCTCACATGCACTCAAAGTCCATAAAATTGAATGAGCATTATAAATTTGAATCACTTTGGTAAAAATCTGTGTAGGCTGAGAATTCATGCATTACTTTTAGTTTTTAAATACACTTAGAGGTAATGCTAAATGCAGACTTAAATTTTGTGTATATAAAAATCTTTGTATTCCTGAAGAATGAATGGATACAAGAATGTTTCCTAGAGTCTAAGTAACATACAAACTTAGAACAATAAAATTGCCAAGTCATTTTTATCATTACTTTGCCTTTTGGAGTCTACTACTATTAAATGTTATTACTTTCTTTTGAAAAGATGACATGTTTTATGGAAATTTTTACTTATA
This sequence comes from Ceratotherium simum simum, assembly GCF_057802395.1. NCBI lineage: Eukaryota > Metazoa > Chordata > Mammalia > Perissodactyla > Rhinocerotidae > Ceratotherium > Ceratotherium simum. The sequence continues at coordinate 18,217,139 of NC_141900.1, forward strand.
AAGTCTGAAGTCAGTTTCATAGAATCATTTTCCTAGCATTTTACCATCTGTTTTCTAAGGCAAGTCTTTCCTTAGAAGAGCAACAGGGAAACTATACCTATAAAATTTATTCTTTCTCTTTGGCAAAACGAGTTTAAAGCAGCAGCACCCTTTATTTAGTCTTCAGATATATTTATTATGGGGATTCTAAGATTCTGGATGTTGTGTCTTGCACTCTTGGGTCTTATTACCATTGTAATAAATTTGTTTTTGTTTCTGTGATATAAAACATGTTTTGCTTTACAGATCTCATCTAAGCCTGTGTGTCTTCCAGTGTGTCTTTAACTTTGTGGGAAGATTTATTTCAGATAAAGATTTCTGGAACATCAAAGAAGTGAACAGAGAGACGAGAGCCTAATGGTAGAAACCAGTGCTGTTTTACAGTGAGAAATTTAGCTTCCTCAGCCTTGAGTAAATTTTGTTCAGATATTTAAGTGTTCTTCCATTTTAAAAGAAGTAAGGATTTAGTGACAATGCCTATTTAAATTGATGGATTCTCTAATAGTGGTAGTATTTAATGAAGATTGCACAGCACTTTGAACTCTGTGTTTGATCCTAGCACCTTTTCTAGCTTAGCCAAAGAGTAGTGACATGCTCTGTTTTGTTACTGACTTCAAATCAGTATAGCTCAACAAGTATGGCTTGGTAGGCACATAATGCCCTCCCCGCCAACCCCAAGATATTCTCATCCTAGTCCCTGGAACCTATGAATATGTTACCTTACATGGCAAAAAGGACTTTATAAATGTAATTAAGGTTAGGGACCTTGAGATGGGAGATTATTCTGGATTATCCAGATAAGTCCATTCTAAATACATGAGTTCTTAAAAGTGGAGGAGGAAGGCAGAAGAGTGAGTCAGAGAGATGCAATAATGGAAGAAGAGGCAGGAGAGATTTGAAACATGAAAGTACTTAACCTGCCATTGATGGCTTTTTAGGTGAAGAAAGGGGGCTGTGAGCCAAGCATGTAGATGTCCTCTAGAAGCTGGGAACTGTCCTCAGCTGACAGCCGGCAAGGAAATGGGGACTTTAGTCCCGTAACCTCAAGGAACTAAATTCTGCTGACAAACTGAATGAGCAAGGAAGTGGATTGTGCCCTAGAACTAAAAGGAAATGCAACTGTGCCAAAACCTTGATTTTTAGCTCATTGGGACTCATTTTGGATTTCTGATCTCCAGAACTGTAGGATAATAAATTTGTAGTTTTCAAGCCTCTAAATTGGTGGTAATTTGTTATGGCAGCAAATGAGGAACTAATACATATAGCATCCGACCGTATCAGCTACCTAGAAGGAGGAGTATTCATTTTGCAGGAAAGAGAATGACTGATCTTTAAAGGTCTGCCCTAGGAAGACATTAGAGTCAAAATAAAATATATATGCACAGTGTTTTAATGTGTCCTGCCTCTCCTCACGGAAGAAGAAATTGCCAGAGTTATGATTTTTTATTGGCAGGAAACAGATACCTTTTTTATACACAGATATGAAATGTTAACTGATGATTTTAAAGTAAACAACTGTAATGGGATACTGCTTATAAAGTATCCTGTATACTCTTCTGATATCATGGCTAATGAAACATTTTTTTTCCCTGTTGCTCTTAAGAAAGAAATAATGGCTTCAGGCTACATTAAAGATTTTTACAGGTGAATAATTTAGGAGTTAAAGAACACTACCTTTTATTAAAAAAGAAAAAAAAAAGAAAACTACCTTTTATTCTAACCAGATTTACATATTCAGTTCTATGCTGATAGATATGCTTTAAAATCCTACTATGTGCTTGTCTATAAGACTGTTTTACAGTTATGCAGATTAATAAAGTCCTTGGTCTTCGGGACACTTATAGGATATTGTTCCAGATCTGGTTATAGGCACGTGGTGGAGTCTGGTTAAGAGTCCTAATTACTTAATTTCTAACAGAAATAATAATATTTAGTTAGGATCTCAGTACAGTGAACAGGAAATTTCCCATAGAATTTCCTATTAGGTTAGCAGTTTAAAATCATGTTTGTTTCAAACTGTTCTAAAGACTCCTGGTTATTTGGATGAAGGGAATGTTGAGCTACTTAACTCTGGTCCCCTAATTGTACTTCATTGAGAGTAATTTGCTTTTTTCTTGTTTATAAATTTGGGTTTTGTAAAACAATTTGTTTGAAAAAGAAAAAGTTATATTGCTAAAAGAAGTTTGAAAATGGAAATCATATTATTTCTTGGGAGATTTAGTAGATCATTGATAAGGCAGCTCCAGGATCTGAGCCCTCACTTGGAAAGAGACTTGAGGAAGAATTACATCTTGGGATAGAGTGGAGAGCATGAATGGTTAAAATATGTATCAACAGTCTAAAATAGAGTAAGAGTATTAGTGAGATAAAATAGTGTTTTATTAGGATGTGCTATATGGTCACCTAGATCTTCCAGGTTGATCAGTTACTCTTTGGGGATAGAAAGCTACCCAAGGTGATGATCTCCTCTTCAGAAGGTAAAGGAGAAAAGTAACCTCTGCTTCGTCTTCTCTATAAATACTGAGCTGTGGTAATTTCTAGACAGAGGAGTGGAGGATAGAGAGAAGGTATTTTGTTTGTTTGTTTTTTCTTGTAAGGTTGGACAGTACTTAAGAATAGTCACCTAACTGGTGTAGAGACTTTCCACGTGAAACTAAGTAATGAAATTGATATTTTTAGAGTGAGTTAAACTGTAGCAATGACAATAAAAACTGAAAAGGAGTAGTTGGAAACACTTCTACCTGAAGGTAAATGATTTATGAATAAATCTTGTTGAATGGGCACATGGAGGCTAGTTATTTTAATGTAATAACCAGATCAGCACAGTATTCATAAACTTTTCTTTCATCAAAGTAATGTTCACTTTACTAACACTTCAGAGACTTCGAAACATACAATTATACCATAAAATAACATAATTGTTCCTGCTGTGTAATTTGTAATTAAGAGACAAGACAGCATAGGCTTTGAAACCTTCTAGACCTTGATTTAAATCTCGTTTCCATCCCTCTTGCTAACTGCGTGAATTTCCACAAGGTAGCTTCTCTCTGTGGTCATCTAGTGGTTAAGATTTGGTGCTCTCACCGCTGTGGCCAGGGTTCATTTCCTGGTCAGGGAAACACACCACCCGTCTGTCAGTTGTTATCCTGTGGTGGCTGCATGTTGCTGTGATGCTGAAAGCCGTGCCACGAGTATTTCAGATATCAGCAGAGTCACCCATGGTGGACAGGTTTCAGTGGAGCTTCCAGACTAGACAGAGTAGGAAGAGGGACCTGGCCATCGACTTCTGAAAAAATTGGCTATGAAAACCCTCTAAATAGCAGCAGTGCATTGTCTGGTATAGCACCGGAAGGTGAGAGAATGAAGCAAAAAGAGTGGACAGGGCTCCGCTGTGCTGTACCCAGGGTCACTACGTGTCGGGATCGACTCCAGGGCGCTAACAACAATAAAACTTGTCTCTCAGGTTTCAAAGGACTGTTGGGTAGATTTAATGAGATAAAGTTTACAGATTGGCTTCAACCTTGACTACCATATAGTAGATCGCCAAATATTGTTTTCCTCTAATCTTTTTTTCTTTAGAAATAGAACTAAAGAATGAATTTATATGATGTTTTGAAGGTCCAATTGGGTATATACATCATCATCTGTGGTTGTGTGTTCTACTTTTGTGTGTGCAAAAATGCCATCTTTTTCTTTAAAAATCACGTGGTATGTACATTTCTCGTGCATTTTTTCTGGTAACAAAATATCAAAGTATTACTATCAAGATTTTTAAGTTAAAGATGGATACTGGAGAAGAATAAAAATCATTTAGTGAAAATCAAGTCTCAAATTCCTACTGAGACAAAGAGTTGTAACTTTTTGAGGAACTAGGGTAATCCATAAGGATCCCATTTTTGTAACTACATCACAGAATTGAATGGAAAATACATTTGTTCTTTTTTTTAACAATAAAATTTCAGAAAAATGATAAAAGCTGATTTTGGTTGCTTTGTGGCAAGTACTGTGCTAACCATTGTATGTGTTTTATCTCATTGAAGCTTCGCAACAGCCGTCGAGGTAGATGTTATCATTTTACAGAAGGGGAAACAGTCTGGATGAGATTAAGTAACATTCCCAGGATCACACAGTTAGTAAGAAGAGGACCTCTACTTGTACTTATTATTTATTTTCTCCACTTGTACTCTGGTGGAAGTGCCCATGAGAACCAAAGTGCTATGGGACAAAAGTATTGTGTGAATTTGGGACTTTTGTAAATTTTGAGTAGGGGCTATAACAGTATTATTTGTCATTAGAAGTTGAATGACCTGTACTGTATAACTTAAAAACTATTAAAAACATTAATGTAATGGTGCCTCCTCTCCTGCACTGATACTGCCTGCATTTTTGTTTTGAGATTGGTCTGGGATGTAAATGTGTTTGTTTTGAGTATTCCAAGAAAATAAAAATACATCTTAGTCAAGGGTTTGTATTTTGCTTCTGGTTATTTAAATGTATGCTAGGGAACATTTAAGGACGTTAAACAGGCATCCTTTAAATCGTCTCTGTAGTTTTATTTTTAACATTTTGTTAAAGTATAAAAAATGTGCACAAACTATAAGTGTCCAGCTTAATGAATTTTTGCCCCAGTAGTTTTGATAGCCTTTTGATAGTAAAAATACAAGATAGTAGAGGACAACTTATTCAAGGAATATACCAAAGGCTGGGGAAATCATAATTAATATACTGTGTTTATGGAGTTGCCTAGGATTTTTTAAATGAAAAATGTTGTGTTTCATATATTTAACATTTTAACTTTGGGGAAATATCTGGTTTTGAATGCAGGAGAAAGAAATTAGAAAAATGCTATCTATGACTCTTGTGTTTAAAATAAACCAAAAAATTAGATATCCGTGGTATATTTTCATCTTTTTTAATCTCCGTAAAAAATGGCAAAGGAGTGAGTATATTATGAAGTATGCTTGTAAATAAAAGATAACGTAAAACTAAAGAGAAACAGCGAGACCTGGATATTGATGAAGTAGTCTCAATCTGGACAGTATCTTTGTGAGTAAAATGTCTATTTTAAATATTATATCCAAGTGACCAATTAATTTGACTTTCAAAGGCTCAATTTTACTTGTATAAGTTTCATTTAATAATATGATATTATGCTTATGCTTGGTGACTATTAAAGTCCCAAATGTAGTTGAGGAAGGAATTGCCATGTGCTGTATCTTTTTATTTTTTCAGAATAATCAGCTCAAGTCTGTGTTATTTTAAAAAGTAAAAACTACTGTCATACTACTATCAATGGTTTAATAAAATAATGTTTTTTATTTTGTAAAATTATACTAATAATATATGTTCGTTGTGAAAACTAGAAAATTCAGGTATATATTAATTGCTGAAAACTAGAAAATGTCAGTAGGTATCACCCAGGGATTTATTTTGGGAAACTAACCTCCCAACTGTTTTCCTGTCCATTACTATGTCTATTATACATATTATTTTGTACTTAACATTACATTATGGACATCCTTCCATGTTAATAAACATAAATCTATATCTTTTTAATTGTTTGATATTCAGATGAAAATTTTCTAATAATTTATGTACACAGTCTACTATTGGTAACTATTTTGGTCATTTATATTTTTTTACTAGTATAATTATTCTTTGATGACTATGCTTAAACATATATTTTTGCACAATTATTCAGTTGTTTCCTTAGGAATAATTGAATTTCTTAGTCAAAGGTTATGTTTAAAATTTTGCTTAATATTTCAAAATGAAATTTATTCCCAGTACTAATGTGAAAGAGCATGCCTGCAACTTGTAATTAGTAGACTTTAGCATTTAAAAAATTATTTGCCAATCACATATGTGAAAAATGGTATATTAATTTGTTTTTTAAACTTATTCTAATTTGCATTTGTTTCTGCTGACTGTGGTTGAGCAGTTTTGTATTTGTCATTTGTTTTTCATTGATGAGTTACCTGTTTGTCTTCTTGGCCCAGTTTCCTATTGCTGTGTTGGTTTGTAAGTATTCTTTACGTAATAGAAGTATATTTGCTTTACTATATAGGCTGTAAGTATGTTTCCCAGTTTGTTTTATTTTATTCTTTCATTTTTTATGTATAATTTCTAAAGGTTCATAGTTACACTTGTTAATCTTTTACTTAATGAATTACTTTGTTTCCTCACCACAATATTACAAACATATTCACTCCATACTTTCCTGATATTGTATGTTTTTATTTTTATCCATCTGCAGTTTATTTTGGTATAATTTACACACGTAACCACCACATCTCACAACTCCAGGCAGTACGACATTCACTGTCACGTGAAATATTATGTGACCTCTGCTTCCTGGAATTGTGCAACTCTCTGACCTTGGGAATAGATAAGAGTTTAACTTTATTTTTCCAATGTTTAGTTATTTACCCAATACCATTTAATGAATCGTCACTTCACCACACATTTGAATTATCCCATTATTTCATAACACATTCTTTTATTTTATCAGTGTCTGTTTATTCTTGTTTTCTCTTTTTTAATCTTGGGGTTAAGTTTTTTTGGTTACATTTTTAGTTAATTTTTACTTTTTGCAGCTAGATTTTTCCAGTGTTTCCTTTTTTTAATAGTTTTTAATAAGAAAGTAGAATTGGACATACGCATTTTCCACTGACGTTTTTTTTTGAGACTATGTCTTTGTGTAACGTGGGATATCTCTAACTCAGCATTTGAAAACTATTGAGATGTTACTACTACTAATATTTGGATTTGAATTATTTTCTATTAAATATTATGTTGTATTTTAAGTCTCAATGAAGGGTATCTGATGGAAGGTCTGCTGTGATCAGGAGATGAAAATGAACATAATCATACTTTAGGAAGTGGAAAATGGAAGTTGTGAGAGCTTGAGGTAGAAAGACCAGGTCAGAGGCTAACACAGTGGTCTAGGTATTGAGGGTCTACACTGTGATGATAGAAATAGAAAGTGTAAGTGTATATGTTTTAGATGCCTCGCATACTGTCAAATCTAGACTTTCTCTGGGCTTCGGGTTTTAATTAAAAAGTTTTATTGCCTGACAAAACCTGATTGCAACCTATTTTTCAGCTTTATGTCTCTCTGCTTCCATACCGTAATCTGTGTACCAGCCAAATTTAATTGTTCCCTGATCTGGAGACTTCATTTTCTTGCTTCTGTGTAATTGCTCATCTTGTGTGTCTGCCTGATATGCTGTTGTTGCCCAGATGCCATCAGCCAATCTCATCCCTCAGTCAAAGTGCATTTCAATTGCCATTTCCTCTCTGCAGCTTTTCCAGGTACACATACTCCTTTTCCTTTGAGCCTCATTGCTCTCTGTTTGTACTTTTATTGAAGTTATATTTTGCCTTTTGACATTGGTGTTGACATATCTGTCTTATCACCACTGCTTTTGTAAGTGCATACAACCCAAACCTTTTATGAAATGTTCAAATTTGGGCAAGTGAGGGCTAAGTGCTGTTATAATGGGCCATTTAAAAGAGCTTTTATGATTTTTTTTTAAGTGCTTATGAGATAACAGACTTGTTTATGATAGTAACTAGGATTTTATGGTTATTGCTGCTTGACAATTTAAGGCTGGGTGTTTTGTGAATCTGTCTGCTAGATCCTGTGACATTTATTCATTAAGTTTTTAGAAGCATTTATGTAGTTTGAGAAGGTAGTTGGGTTGTAGAACCAGTAAGCATATTCGTTATTTATATTATTATTGGTACTGATAGAAGAATACTACATTTAAAAGGAAAAGCTTCTCATATCTTATTTCTTGTTATTTAAAAACAGTGATAAAATATTTATATAGTGTCTTTCATCATGTAGTTGAAAACACAGTTCTCTTTTAGCTCTTATTGTATCTGTTCCAATTGTGTCTTTGAATCACCCGTAGAAAGAACATGTTTTAATGAGGATCAGAAATTTCAAGCAAAGTAGATTTATTTTAAAATTAGTTGAAGAAAATTCAGTTCTTTAACTTGTCATTTCAGAATTTGCTAACAGCCATCTCTGTGCAGGGGTGGAGTGTCCTTCTCTGGATGTTAGTCTTTCTCTCAGCTCAGGTGGCTATTCAAGTTTATGGTTTTGCGCTTAACTGTTTCTCTGCCGATTATTTTTTCCAGGATTTTGTTGCAAGAGAATATTCATGGCAAATTTTTCTGAAGGCTAATCAGTCCATCCATTTCTCTTTATTAGTGAATCTTGAAGGTTGCGGGTTGGGGAGAGAAGAGGCATAAGTACATCAGACTTTTACCTAAGGGCCTTTTTTTTTTTAAATTTTAAGAACACTTGTCTTCTTTTCAGTTGGAAGTGCCACTGTCTCTCTTCCACCCAGTCTGATTGACCCCTTAGATGTGTATGAAATGGTTGCGATCCACTGCTTTAATGTTCTAGAATCTGTCCTTAGATTAAATCAGAATTATAGAGAGTTTTATACCTGGACAACATTATATTATTCATTTCCATGTAATTCTTTTTACTGGATTTCCCTTTTGTTTGATGCCATTTTTGTATGTTGAGGAAAATTATAATCATCAGCAACTTCTTGTGGCCTTTTCTGTAAGGTTGTTGTGGCCATTTTTGTTTGTTGAGGGACATAAGAAACAAGCATATGAGACTTTGTCTTTAAAGTTGTAGACAATATCATTTACACATTATATACTTTCTGAGAAGATCTGTGAAAGGCAGTACTCTCTGGTCTCAGTATCAAGAATAGTTTGTACTTCTACTGAAGAGCTAGAGGATTTTTTTTTATTCGAGGCTGACTCATGTACTCAACCCCTTTTCTCTTGTTCCATGACCTAATAGAAAACATAGGGAACAATTTTTGACTCTCCTCTTGCCAGAATGCAGGACTTAATGATAAGCATTTTGAGTTTACATTTCATACCAGAGTTAATTTTATTTTATTTTAATTTTTTTGCTGAGGAAAATTAGCCCTGAGCTAACATGTGTTGCCGTTCCTCCCCGTTTTTTGCTTGAGGAAGATTAGCCCTGAGATAACATCTGTGCCAGTCTTCCTCTACTTTATATTTGGGTCGCTGCCACAGCGTTGCTGACGAGTGGTGTAGGTCTGCGCTGGAGATCCGAACATCCAAACCCAGCCCAGAAGCAGAACGTGCCGAACTTAACCACTAGGCCACAGGGCTGGCCCCCAGGGTTAATTTTAAGTTTTTCCATTCTTTTTATTCTTTTTGTTCTGATTTTATTACTTATTTTATCATTTAATTTAATTGTATCTAAAAGGGTATGATTTTTAAAGACTTTTTAAAGTCATATTCTTCTTAGAGTAAGGCAGGTGTTAAGCTACAAAAACAGAGACCAGTTTAAGAGGCAGTGTTTATTTGGGATGAAAAAATTGCAATTCAGGGAGCATAGATTCAGGTAGAAATCCAAATAGTGTCCCCCTAGGGAGTAAAAGTCAGGGGATTTTAAGGGCAAAGAAGGGAGGTTTCATTACAAAGAATTTTCATTGGAGTTGGCGGCAGAGAGCTAGTCTTGGCTAAACATTGATTGACTATTGATTCTATCTTCAGAAAGTCCACAGTCCTGTCTTTGTGATCAGGATGTCCATTCTGCTGCTGACTTCTCAAACAATTGTCGTTTTGGCCCAGTCCAGGGTTCAAGACAACAAAGCAGTTTCTCTGGAAAGGCAGCTCCAACTCCATTTTAAAACGGCTCCACTGTAGTCAATTTTGACATTTTCCCCTTTTGATTGCAATCTTTCTTTGAAAGCATCATTGATCAACCGTTTGAAAGCATTGCTGATCGACTATTGGAAAGCATTGCTGACGAGCCATCAAAGCAACATTGCTCCTTCATCTCCAGGAAGGCTCATTCCTGCTATGTCATGTCCCACAGAGTAGGGAAAGTGGTTTCCTTAGGAGCCTTAGGCCACATTTGAGCAAAAAGAGTGCCAGAGCAAAGAAAAGCCTTACTGTCAACTTCCTTTAAGGTCAAACATTGTGTGTAGTTCCTGGAAATTTCTCAGTTGAAGGCTCATAAGTCTTAGCAATCATTTTAAAGCGCTGAATGACCGTTATCCGAGTAGTGTTTTAAAACATTGAGCCATGCAGAGGAGACAAAGTTTTACAACCGCGAGAATTCCTGTAATAATAAACAAAATGTTAAGTCCAAATTGGAGAATAGATCTGAACCAGGAGGCCATTTCTGAGGGTAGCCAGCTAAAGAGATCAAAGAACTATGGGGTGTCACTGGTCACAGCATTTAACCATTTGGCCTGTGCTCAGATTTTGTCTAGTTGTTTTTACTTTGCCAGAGGTATTTACCCAAGTACAACAATAGATGTTTATCACAGAACAAACCCCACCTTGTTCAGCTAGAGGTAATCAAGAGCAATTCTATTATCTAAGCAACTCATGTGAGGGAATCCGAGGACTTTTCTTGGACAGCTGTTGCTTTAGTGGCAGATTTAGCAATATTTCTCAGGGTTTTAGATAAATTTCCGGTCGTATATTTATTCACGGCAGTGCCTACCCAAGGAAGAAGATTTTTCCAAATCTGGTAGCTTCTCTGGAGTTAATACTGCCAGGCATTGAACACTCTTGACTATGCGTGCAATGAGTTTCACATTTTAGTCTGTGAGGTAGATTCGAGGGTCACGCCCAATGCTGAGTTTCTGATTGATCATGTAACAAAATAGGTGTAACCAATAATCCACTTGAATAGTGATCTCTAGTTTGATAGAGACTTAAACAGTGTGTTCCCCATAGGTCTTTCTGCCAAGTACAAGTGAAAATATGCCCTAAGGAAGCACAAATTATGGAGTCATTATAATGAAATCAACGAAACCAAGGATTTGATTGACAAAGGCAAGGAGTTCTAGACACACAGCACAAGGAATTAGAGAGGAATGGCAGAGAGATTGACAATTAAATATACTAAAGGATCTCTAGATTCATGTACAGAATAAGGCTTCGGATAAACCCAACAGTCAGAAAGATTTTCCCCTTTCGTAAGAGATTGGGAGGTGTGGATAACAGTATTATGTTTCCAAGAAAGAGAGGGAAAAAATAAGGTAAGAAGCAGTAGCTAGTAAAAGGTATTCAGGCCTGGTCCAGCCATCTGGGGAAAGCTGGCTACCTCATATGTTGGTTACTTCTCTTCCTAGTTAATTTGATTTGGAGGCTTCCAGCGTTTGTACAGGACCAGATGTCAGGTGGAGCCTTCTTTAGCTGTGAGATATATCTTCAAGGTTAAATGCCTTCTAGGTCTGCAGCTGTGTCAGTGGTTAGAAGCACTTGGTAAGGTCCTTTCCAATGGGGCTTGAGGACTGTCTTCCTCTGATGATGCTTCCAGAATACCCAGTCACCAGGCTCTAGACTGTGACCAACAAGATCCTTTAAATTGGAATTGGGAAAGCTTCTTTAACCTATTGTTAATAGGCTTGAATATAAGTCATTAGAGACTTACAGTAGCTGGTCATACTAGCATAAAACAACAAGGAATCAGCAGAAGGTTGTATACCAATAGACATTGATCTGCTGGTGACTGTCTCATGTGGACTGAGTTTATGCTTTCCAGAGGGTACTGTGAACAGTTGCTGAGACCAAAGGCAGTTCCTTAGGGCAGGAGAGTCCAGTCTACAGGCATATAACAAAATCTGAAAGACAATTCACAGATGTGGTTGTGAAGCCATCAGTTTCTCTGTTAGACTTCTGCAAATTTCTCACCCAGTTCAGTTCATCAGAAACCTGTATTCTAGAGTGTCCGTTGTTCCCATGAGTCCCTCTGAAGATGAAACATATTTGCAAAAGCATCAGAGTAGAACAATATCTGTAAATGACAAAAGACTTAAAATGGCATGCTTAAAGATTTGATTACAATGCAATTGACAAGGAAATTTGGTTATTTCTGTGACATATTTTAAGATAGTGACCAGAATTATGACTGATAATATTATATCAAAACATAGCAGAATTTTAAGAATTTTATATAATTTTTAGAACACTTATATTAATAACATTTATCCACTCAATACAATGTAAGAAGGTTTACCATGTATTTGACAATGTTTCTCATGCAATTTAACATACCAAGTATGCCTAATTAGGTTAATATCTCCCTTTTTATAGGAAGAGAGAACAAATTCTTTGAGAAGTCCTAGGGGCCCTCTGGAAATTCTCAAAGTTACTTTCAGGTCCAAAAAAGAAAAAAAAGGCTTTATTTAGGATTTGAATTTTGGGAAGTTTGTCAAAAATATCAGAAGGTTTTAAAACACTTGGTCAAATAGGATCATGAGGATCATAGGTCACTGTGACTTTCAGGCAAATACAGAGAGTTAAACAGTTGAGGGGTAAAAAAAACCCTTGGCTCTCTTAATAGAGAGGCCTCAGCTTTTTGACCTTAGGAAATTATTTCAACAAAACATAGAATCCCTATTTTCCAGGCAGACCACTGTAAAATAAAAAACCTTTTACATTCTCTTATTGAGAGCAGACCATCAATCCAAGAAAAATGTCTTTTTAAGAGAGAGAAAATCAAGTTCTAATTGTGCACCAGCTTACTTTTGATATTAAAACTCATTTACTTAGTTAAATTCATTTCAATCTTAGCTAGCTTGACCGTGCACAAAACTCTTTTTTCGGTATTCCTCTTCCAGAAACCTTCTATAACTTTCTTTTTCACATTCAGAATATGTCCTTTCTTCTTTCCCATCACCAGTTTTACTTTAGGACAAATTTAGTTTCTTAACAAAAATATCTCCATTTTTTTATACCTTCTTTTACTGAAAACATACATTTTTTCATAGCATAAATTTTTTAATGTGGTACAAGACATGTTTACTAATAGACCCAAGCATCTCTTAGTTTTTCTGTAATAAGGAACTGTAAGTAGATAAACCTATGTTTAGTAATTAATGTCTAATATTTTATGTTATTTGGAAATGATCTAGATACTCAATAAATTTCTATCATTTAACTTAATTTAGCAAAACTATGTTTTAAGTTACCAAAAGATTTTGAAGTTATTTTTGAGTACATATACAATAACACACAATTATTAAAAAATTCACCTAAAAACTTTTTATCTTAGTTACATCTATTTAGTTTACTTGTTCCCAATAATTATGTTTAGATTACCTACAGAAACTTCATGAGACATTAGAAGTTGTCTCATGGCACCATCAGTTTTTTGCTGCCAACTTTTGTAACAAAATGAGTTTGTTTTATTTCGTAAACATAGGTGTAATGAAAGTTTTATTTTTAATGCTGATAACTCTAAAGACAACAAACTTAAATTAGCTTTAATATTGAATATTCTCCTAGATCATGTGATCCTGAAATTCATTTGGATTAGTTTCTGTTCTATTTTTGAGATTATACTCAATATCTATAGCACTTGTTTGTTTTTAAGCCAATTAAATAGAGCTCTCTTATGAACTAGTGTTGATAATACCATTTGGAGGTAGAAAAATATCACATATTTATAACAAACATACATAGACACACACATAAACACATAGACAGATGCAAATAGACATCTTATAGCTTGTGTTTTAAAATTTTCCACAGATTTTTTTGGGCAAGGATACTTCCATAGCAGTCTGCATCTCCAAAAGCTTCTTTCCCCTTTTGTTCCTTCAGTCTTAGGAATCAGGGATGGTCTAGATAACAGTTGCTGGAGAAGTTACAAGCTTTTTGAGATAAACAGGGGAGGTTAGTTGCTTATCAAGGACTGACATACCCATCCAATTACATTATCCTTAATTTGTTTCTTTCCCTCTGGGTACATAGTTTTATTTTAGCTTAGTGGGAAAGCCTAAAATAAATCCCTACCAGGCTTTGAATATCAGCTTCCAATTTGTCCACATTTCTGATGATAAGTTACTAAATCCTTTCAAATATCTTATCAGGTTTCAGCTGAGAAAAACAGTTTAGTTATTTCTGGCAGTATTAAACAATTCAATTAATTTTTAATTTTAGTTTCCCCTTGACTGTTGAAGGGAATAATGTAGCAGTTTGCCAGAAAATCTCTCAGAGTCTCATTAACTCTGGGAGGGGCCCATACAGGGCCCTCCTTCAAAGGTAGATATGGGGGTGTCTGTAAAGCCATTAACATAACAGACATTTGTATAATCTTTTCATTTAGGTACCTCTTACGTCTTAATTTTTAGCTTTTTGCAACAGAACTTTCGATAAGGTATTTTGGAATTTTGAAGCCTTTTGCTTTTAAGTGCACCTTTTAAATGATTTTTTCTAATTGGAACATTCCTTCTAATGGTCAGTGTAATTCCACTGAGGGCTCGGAGCAGTTTGGTAGAGCCCTAGCCACAAATGAAGGTCAACCCTTATTTCTGCCTAGTGATATCTGGTCGCAAATGGGGTTCAATCCACATTTCTGTTTGACCATATTTTGGTCCCTCAAACTGATGGTTACTAAGCCAAGCTCTCAGGACACCAAACAAGCTTAGTAAGATTTTGCAGGTCTTGGTAAATATTTACAGCTTCCAGAACCATAGTTTTTAAGCAGATGTGCTGGAACGTGGCACGCTTGATTCTTTAGAAATTAAAGATTGCATTCAGTTTGTCTGGTTTGCAGTTCTCAAATCTAGTGCATGGAAAGATAGGTTTTGGAAGCTCAAAGGAGCCCCAAAGTGGCCACTGTAATTTTAAATCATATTTTGTTTTATTGGTTCACAGGGATAAAAATTTACAAGAGTAAGGACCATAGTTCTTAAATATAAACCCAGCTGAAGTTCCCAAGTGAGAAACTTCTCAAGGACTTTTAGAAGATGAAATTCATGTTAAATCACGGCCAAAGAGTGAAGGAGACAAAGAGACACTGGCTGCAAGCCCCAGGTTGTTACCTGTGCTTCTGACCCACTGGCTACAGCTGTTTGAATAAGCAACACAAACAGAATTTGAGTACTCACCAGATAGGGAATAAACCCTTACAGATAGCAGTAGCTGTGAGCTGCCGTGAGCCAATTCAAAGAGAGAAAGCCTTCTAGAGCCAATAGCTGCAAGCTGCCTAAGGTGGCCCAGACAGGGAAACTTCCAGATGGCAGTAGCTGTGAGCTGGCTTGGAAACAATTGTCTCTTGGTTGATTGGCCCCAGATTAGGCTGTTGTCCCAGAATCTTAGAGAAAGGCAATGACCCCAAGCAAAGGGACGGAGATCAGAACCTGAGAGGACTAATGATTGGAGGAGCTGGCAGTCCATGGAAGTGGTGAGCACATAAGGGGACTTGTTATTGGTACTGAATCCATTTCCAGGGGATGCCAGTCCTGAAATGTGAGAGCGCTTCAGATCCCACTTGTGACACCAGATATGTTAACCTACAAAAACAGAGACCAGTTTAAGAGGCAAAGCATTTGAGACCAAAGAATTGCAATTTGGGGAGCACAGATGCAGATAGAAATCCAAATAGTGTTCTGCTAGGGAGTAAAAGGGGCCTTTAAAGGCAAAGAAGGGAGGTTGTATTACAAAGAATTTTAATTGGAGTTGGAGGCAGAGAGCTGGTCTTGACTAAACATTGATTGACTACTGATTCTATCTTCAGAAAGTCCATAATCCTCAGTCTTTATGATCAGGATGTCCATTGTCCTGCTGACTTGTCAAACAATTGCTTGTCAAACAGTTGCCATTTTGGCCCAGTCCCAAGTTTGGCCCAGTTCAAGGTTCAAGATGGCAAAGCAGTTTCTCTGGAAAGGCAGCTCCAACTCTAATTTACAATGGCTCCACTATAGTCAATTTTGACACAGAATATAAGTAAATTATATATAACATTTACCAATTTTGCTTCCCTACTTTCTTCCTAACACTGAGAATAGTTTTTCTTTTAGTTTTGGGTTACATGCTCTTTTAAGGATCTTATAACAGAAGATAGCATTAGTGTTGTTGGAAAGAATTCTTAGTGAAAGCATTAATAAGACATGTTCCCAGAGTAGTGTTTCCACAGTATGATTTGAAGTACTTACTGAGTGTTACTTGTACTGTTATGAAACAGAATGGGAAATTAAAATTGTCATAAAGTATCAAAGAATAGCTGAATATTTCCTGAATTGTGTTGATGGCACAAACAAAGGAAATTACAGTGACAGAGGAAAAATGTTTGACTCAAATCATCCACCTAACTTGAGTGATATCTATTCAAAAGATACACAAAATGTAGTTTTTTAGTGTTTTCACTGCAAAGATACAGAAAATATAGTTTTTTAGTGTTTTCACTGCCAATTTATTTTAGAACTAATTCTTATCCTCTATGTACAGTATTATGATTTAATAAAAGTTTTGTATTGAAATGAGCAAAAATGTGCAAGTGTAGTACTTACTTTCTGGTCAGAATAAGATAACATGACAAAGAGTACTTGTGTAATTTTATAATTATCTGAGTATTTTGGTTGAGTGAAGTAAAAGTAAATAACACTTTATGGTATCATGTTTCATGTTTGGTACTATTTTATCTTCTAAGTGTGTATAATTTTTAAAAGAGACTTTTGCCCACATGACTTCTTTTAAAAAAATAACTACATCAACTAAAAAGCTTCTGCACAGCAAAGGAAACCATCAACAAAACAAAAAGACAACCTAACAATTGGGAGAAGACATTTGCAAACTATACATCTGATAAGGGCTTAATCTCCAAAATATACAAAGAACTGATGCATCTCAACAACAAAAAAACTAACAACCCAATCAAAAAATGGGCAAAAGACCTGAACAGATATTTCTCCAAAGAAGATATACAGATGGCCAACAGACACATGAAAAGATGTTCAAAATCATTAACTATCAGGGAAATGCAAATCAAAACTACAATGAGATATCACCTCACGCCCGTCAGAATGGCTATAATTAACAAGACAGGAAACAACATATGTTGGAGAGGATGTGGAGAGAAGGGAACTCTCATACACTGCTGCTGGGAGTGCAAACTGGTACAGCCACTATGGAAAACAGTATGGAGATTCCTCAAAAAATCAAGGATAGAACTACCATATGATCCAGCTATTCCACTGCTGGGTATTTATCCAAAGAACTTGAAAACACCAATGCGTAAAGATACATGCACCCCTGTGTTCATTGCAGCGTTATTCACAATAGCCAAGACTTGGAACCAACCTAAGTGCCCATCAAGGGACGAATGGATAAAGAAGATGTGGTATATATACACAATGGAATACTACTCAGCCATAAGAAACGATGAAATCCAACCATTTGTAACAACATGGATGGACATTGAGGGTATTATGCAAAGTGAAATAAGTCAGAGGGAGAAGGTCAAATACCGTATGATCTCCCTCATTAAGTAGTAGATAACAGCAACAATAAACAAACACATAGAGACAGAGATTGGATTGGTGGTTACCAGAGGGGAAGGGGGGAGGGAGGAGGGCAAAAGGGATAATTCGGCATATTTGTGTGGTGATGGGTTGTAGTTAGTATTTGGGTGGTGAACATGATGTAATCTATGCAGAAATAGAAGTATAATGATGTACACCTGAAATTTATACAATGTTATAAACCAATGTTACTGCAATAAACAAAAAATTAAAAAATTAAATCTATGAAATGTGGAAATTATTAAAATAATATTTTTATATTATTTTAGAAATTGGGAAAATGAATGCTATGTTCCTGAGTGGGAAAAAAAATAAAAAATAAAATTAAAAAATAAATAAATAAATAAAATTTTAGTCCTTAGGAATCAAATGTCCTGCTGGATTGTAGTATATATAGTCCAACTAAAATTTTATTAAAATGAAGGTTAAAAATTTTCTCTTTAAGAAGGCACTATGGCCTGAATTGAGTTCAGAGGTGTAGACTTTTGTGTCTTTTCATTGATTACTTAAATGTTTGTGGCTTTGATACATAGCCTGTCTTCCAGTATATAAAGTAGTGATTCTTAAGCTTTAGCACACAAATCACCTGAGAGTATTTGTTAAAACATGTTATTCAGAGCTGCAACCACAGAGATTCTGATTTGTTAAGTCTAAGGCGGGGCCCACAAATTGGCATTTCAAGCATCATAGAGGATTCTGATTTAGGTGGGGTACATTTTGAGAAACACTCTCCTAAACAAGATACAGTAGAGTCAGAAGTTTAAAAACGGTTCATTTTCAATTTCAGTAATATTTACTGATCAGTTAGTATGTATCGTACGTTTTTGGAGCATCATCAAAGTTTATATTAGTATTACAGACTATTATTGAATTGTGTGGATTAAAGACAGTTTTATAAATTTCAGTAGCTACAGGTTGCTAGCATTTTGTTGCTTGTAAGAAGTGGTAGTTGGAAAAAATTCAGTAGCAAAAGAAAGACTACAGTTTTTTAAGAAATGGGAAGAAAACTGTTAAAGTGTAGACTGTAAATTTGAGTTTTTACATTTCAGCCTAAGGCATTAACAGTATTAAAGTGAAATGTATTTCTTCTCTATCCAGTCAATATACAGTGTACCCAATATACAGTATATGACATGGGATTATGTGTAATATTAATGGCTGATATACACATATGATATATGTATGTGTATTACAATACACATACATATATATGTATACATATGTGATATGTATATATGAGTCCCATGTATTTTTCACTTGTACTGTCTACATCTAGTATGGCCAGAACTCTCGTTTGTTAGCATTAACAGTTAAAAATTTTTATGTTAAATTAAAATTTTTTCATTTTGCATCTATTATTAATATTGTATATCCATAGCTGTCTGAGTAGAAAGCGATTTCCCATAACCTTATTATCTAGACTTGCTTCTTTTTCTTTTCAATCTGAAAAATTTTTGGATGTGCTTTGGTAGGCTGCCTTGCTTGATGTCTCTCAGAAATCTATGACATATTGCTTTCATGGTAGCAGGGTGAGGAAAATGACCTCATTTCCAGATAGACTCAGCTCTCTTCCTTTATCTTACTTGATGTTTCAGGGTGTGATAGTGGTAGAGAGTTGATATTGGTGGCAGTGACAGGAATGACAGCACTTTTTACCACTTGCTGGTGGAAGTAGAAAGCTGTCATGTTGGTGGTTACCAGAGGGGAAGGGGAGAGGGAGGAGGGCGAAAGGGATAATTCAGCACATGTGTGTGGTGATGGGTTGTAATTGGTATTTGAGTGGTGAACATGATGTAATCTATGCAGAAATAGAAGTATAATGATGTACACCTGAAATTTATACAATGTTATAAACCAATGTTACTGCAATAAACAAAAAATTAAAAAAATAAATAAAAAAAAGAAACCCATCTAATATATAAAAGCCAGGGGGAAAAAAAAGAAAAAAAGAAAGCTGTCATGCTTGAAAGCCGTGGATACAGTTTATAGAGGTCTGTAAAAATTGTGTGAATAGAAGGGTAGAGATACTTAGGATTATTTTTGCATGTTATTTTATCATGAGCAATGAGAGAAATATTATTGTGTTTAAGTTTGCTCATCTCTTTCTCCTGCAAAAATGAATATTCTTTTAAAGGATAATAGCTTTCATATTAGTATTGAGCACAATTTCCCATGTATTTCTATATCTGTATATCACTCTGTTCCAAACTTTTGTGAATTATTGTAATATTCTAATATTTATTCTACGTCTTATGTTGCAGTATATATTATATTATTAATCTGTCCAGTCTATCAACTGGAGTTTCTTTTTAGAAAAATTCTTTTCATTGTTTTGAATGCTTTTTAGAAAAAGTCTTCAAATTACTTTCCTTCTGTGAGCCCTAACCCTACAATTCTGTGTTCTCTTGGTATTTCTGTAAGAGCTGAGCATCTCTGAGTATTTTAGATTTTTTTCCTGCCTTACCTAGGTTTAATTATCTCCTTATTTTTCTCTTTTATAATATTATCTAAAATCCTTTTTTCCCTACCATTTATTACTAGTCATCTCATGTTTAGCTTTGAGTTCACTGCAGTCCCATAGGAGGCTTACATTCAGAAGGAGTACGTACAAGTGTCCACTTCTGAGATGTGAAGTACAAGTGTCCACCTCTGAGATGTGAAGAAAACAGGTTCCAAAAGTTTCCTTTAGTTATTTTATTTCTCATATTATTTAATGGAAAGAAAGAAAAGAAATATATTATTTTTGGGTTTTCCCTTGCTTCTTCCCTCCATTTAGAAAAATAACCTGCTTCAAAGTTTGCCAAGTTACCTTTCTTACCTTTTTCAATGATCTTTAAGTGTACCTTGAAGCTATTTATAATAGAAAAAGGTTTAAGTATTTGATATTTTATCAATATTATTTTTTAGAAATATTGCTATGTTTTTTAATTTTTAAAAACTTTTTATGCAGCCATTAACAAAGAATGAAGGAGATATATATATAATGAGTTGGATGGATATTCATAATGAATTATTAGGGAGAAAAAGCAAAGGATGATATTTATGTTTTTTACTTTCTATACCTTGGCATTTTTCCATTAAGTGTTTATAATTTTTTATAAGTAAAAAAAGTACTGAAGAAGAAAATATGTATTCATTGGAAAAAGTGAATAAACCAATATGCAAAATATAAAGTACATAATTTAAAGTATTAGTTTGAAATTTTCCTCTAGAATAGTTTTTAACAACTAGAACATTCTTGAATCATGTTATTTATTTTACTTAATTGAATTTTCTGCTTTGCCAGAAATTCTTTTTGCCGTTGGTAGCCATGTACTTTATACAAAGCATAATTAAAAAGTTCTTAGATCATTGAGGATAATCTAGTTTCTTATGGTCTTCCTTTTTAATTCTTCAACCTCATACACCAGTTGTCTTTCTAGTCAGTTGGCTTACCCTGTTGATTCTGCCTTCACATTGCCTGTCACGTCTATAAACTGCTTTGCAGAGCTACTGCCAGCACTTTTTGCCAAGCCTTTTATTACCTATCAAGGTGATGGCAACAGCTTCCCATTTCTGTGTCTTACCCAATCAACAGTTTGGTTTCTCAGCTTCCCATCTTCTGTGTCTTACCCAATCAACTCTTTCTACATACTGCTGTTTTATTATTATTTTTTTTGTAGCTCATTTCTCATTGTATTATTCCCCTGCTCAGATTTCTCTGCTGGCATTTAAGGCCTTCTGTCTTTTGGCCCCAATTTTTACTTATCAGATGAACTTCTCACTACTGTAATACTTTTCTTCTAAAGAGAACAATTTACTTTGCAGAATATGCTTCAGTAACTTCCTCAACAATGCTTTTGTTTATATTGTTCTTAAATCCAACATAATTACTTTCTTCTTAAGTCTGTTAAGAACTTTTTACTTTTTTTTTTATAGCACTTACCACATTCTGCCTTTTTTTCTAGAGATTGCCATACTTTTTAATACCTTGATTCCAGATTTTAAGCTCTGAGGGTAATGACTCTATTCCATGTGAATATCTGCCATATGAGTTATCTGCCATAATGCTTTCTACATTGTAAGAATTCAAATGTTAATTGAATTCCAAAGCTTACTTAAATGTACAGTCATAGTCTTGAAATTACCATGTTGAATAAAGACCTACTAAGCACCTGTTTTCTTATACTTTTAGATTTTCACCTTTAAATGTAATCTCAGTTAATTGAGGAGTTTGATATTTAATGCCCAGAGAACTGAGATTTTGCTGTAATTTTATTTGGGGGATTAAAAAATAGACACATACCTAAAAATTGACTTACTATGGCTGAGAAATACAGAATCATTATGAAGAGCATTTTTTAAAAGCATAATGGTAAATAATTTAATTTTTGTAATAGGTTGAACATCTGTTGGGTACAAGTTGGTAGAATAATAACTTCCTTAAATTAGCAAACAAAACAAAAGATAAAATAACAGTTCCATAACTTGAGTTCATCTTTGATTAGTTTTTAAAATAATAGTTCTTATTTCTATAGTTTTGAAGGATTAACCCAGTTAACTATATAGAAATTGATATCTATGTCTGTGATTTGTGGCATATGGGTAGAAACATATAATTTTAAGAAGGATTTCATATTGAGCTTACCTTTGCATTTAAAATTTTCATTCTAACATGAAAAATTAGCATTAATCCTATTTTTGTAAAATTATTTGAAATAAAGTGAAAAATTTACATGTTATGGTGAAGGTCATCATGAGGAAAAAAAAATTCACCTTTTCATAGAACAAACATTTAATTTAAAAAACTGGTCTAAGCTTTTCATTCTCTCATTTAAGCTGAGGTCAGTAATTGCAAACGTTTGTGACTTGTTTTTAAAAGCTAAACTTACATATTACGTACTATTTAACTTATTAAAAAGCTATTAGAAGTTCTCTGGTAAGAATGAATTTTCTTTATTATAAATCAGTTGGTACATTTTATATGAAAGATCATTACAGATAAGCAAAAGTGTTTGTTAATTGTTCCCATTTCAACTGTAGAAATAATAACAGTTTATAGGGCAATATTATAATATTTGCCATTTAGTTCTTGTTTTGTTAGATTTCTTATTACAGAGAACAAGAGATCATGAAAGCAGTTTAGGTAAATATATTAGAAAAACGTTTTTTAACTGAGTTCTTTGGCATGCTTTATAGACTTGAAGATTAAAAATATTTAAAACACAAAGGGTTTTCTCTTAATATGAAAACTCTAAAAATAGTCTAATTTTTATTAGCTTATAAAACTAAATATTAAAATTTTAATTTATGCTCAGAAGGCCAAGTATAAAATTAGTTTAAAATAATTTTTAATATGTTAGGAGATATTTTGTGCCAAATATATTTATTGAATGAAAAGTTTTTTAATATCTTTATCTATGAAGTCTTAATTTCTCTTCAGGGTTTCAAAAAATGTCTTGCTTATGGTACATTTTGTCAAAGGGAAGCATTTCTTTAATTCCATAAAGGAGTGGAAAGTAAGTCAGAAGGAAACGGTGCCTTTGCCAAGATTTGACATTATGTTAATATTGTTGTCAGAAATAAACCACTATTAAATTTGCCATGTAAACTCAGTGAATTCAAGCTATTGCATGGTGCTCATTTCCCCAAGGATTAGGGTATTCAGTAAACTAGATTGGATGAATCTCATTTATTTACATAAAACTGTTATATTATTGAATTGTTTGACACAAAAAGTTTTTTATTTAAAAATGAGTTGCTACTTGATTTAGTGAATATGGTGTTAAAAAAAAAGAATAAAAATTGTCCAGTTAACCCAGTTATAGGGTAGTATTTGCCTACTTTAACTTATTGCTATTGTTCTGATACAGTGATAATTAGCACTCATTGGTAGATTATTAGATCATAACAATTGGAAAATATTTGATTAATATGAGATTCCCAAAGCTGATATCTATAGTTAGGATTACTAAATTCATAGTTTTTAAACATGAATTGAGGATTGGAGACAAAATGCTTAAAGTTAAGTGATGTAGAGTAAAAAAAATTGATAAGATTTATTGCCGCTTTAATGATTTTCAAGGTGGAAATAGAACTACTGTATTTTGAAACATTTGCGAGCAATGATAGTGTAGAAACATTGTGTAAATTCAGTTTTTCTAAAGTTGCTACGTCTCTAAAATACATAGCAGTAGTTGGCTTTGTTAAGCTTTTCTACAATGATATAAGGTCTTTTTTCTTCCTTGTATTCAGATTTTAATAGTTAACTTCTATTATACAAAAAAGCCAGTTTGAAAAATGTTAGCAAGTCAGTTTATTTTAATGCACTGGTTTGTACCACTATACAGTATTAGTCCAGAGCATTAGGCTTAGACTCAAGCAAAGTGGGGAAGGAAGAAAGAGGCTGGTGCTTTAGTTTTCTTCCTTCCTTTTATTGTCAGTTCATTTGTATATTATAGGCATAGTGCCCTTGATAGTAGAAAATCAATCTCTTTTTCATAACAGACTTGAATTTCAAAGTTTTCCTATCTTGGTGTGCATATACGGAGTTGTTTGTTTTTTTGGTTCTTGAATTTTAAAATCCTGGTTAATCCTACAATTTTCTACATTCAAAAAAGGATAAAGTTTCATACATAGTTCATTATTTTTGATGCATTAAATATTATAGCAAGTAGACTATGCCAGAAAACATGACATAATTGTACAGAAAATCCTGAATTATTTGGATTGTTTGTAGCCCATAATTTTAGTTCTTATGTCAAAATGCTATTCCGGTTGTCATCATATAAATATATCTATCTATAATTTGTGGCTTAGAAACAATACACTTTATAAAAAAAAAAACAGCAAGGATTCCTGTGTCAGTTACATTTTAAAGTTGTACACTGTTTTAAGGCTATGTATTTATTCTTTAGAAAACATGACTTACATGAGTATCTTCTGATGGACATAATATTGACAAAATATACATATGATGTTACTTTAACAAACTGCCATGCAACAAATACATTAAGTAATGAAGAAAGAGAATATATATGACCTAATCTAATCTTGACATTTACATTGAAAATTTACAACATAACCAATACTTAAAATGTTTTTTCTTATATTTGGCAGTAATTTTATTTTTTACAGTTTAAATTTAAAACTTCTGAATGTGAGTTTGGTGAAACTTAGACATTCTCCTAGTCTGTGACAACCTGAGGTACTAAACATTTTTCTCTTATTTCACTATCTTCAAAGGTAATTTTTTTATTTCTCTTAGGATCTATCCAAGAGTTGTGTATTACGGCATTATTAGGCATGGGGTCAGCTTCCACTATGGAAACAACTCGCTTTTTCATTTTACTTTTCAAGACCTTTTGAAATTTTTGTCTAGTGAATGCATATAATAGAGGGTGGAATATAGTTGTTCCATAAGCCATGACTAGAAAACACAACCTTAATTTTACTAAAAGGTCACTTGGGCCTAAACATAAAATGGTGGTATTTAAAACAGAAATTGGTGTCCAGCAGAGAAGAAATGTAGAAATAATCAATAAAGACATTCTGAAGACTCTTTTTTGCCTTTCTCGTCGTTCACGGTGTCGTTTCACAGCTCGCCGGAGGGCAATTATTACAGAGACTGAAGTTCTTACACCAAAGACTACATTTCTCCCACCACTGCTTTGTGACATGTCTGTAGTCTCATGTTGCGTGGTTAGAGAAATTGTCTTTTTCTTTCTTGCTTTCTTCTTCTGCCCTGTTGAAAATCTTGTGCCTATTCGAATATTAAGAGCCTGAAGTATTTTGGTGTATGTGATTAACATTACTATGACAGTGAAAAAGAATATTGGGATCTGTACTAGCAGATGATAATACATTCCCAGTTCAGTGTAGTATTCATTTGTACTGACACACAAAAGTGTCTTGTTCTCCCATGTATTTCCACTTTGAAGACTGAAAAAATTTACCTCAATAAAGGGAATCAGGAAAGAGAAAAATGAAAAAATCCAAATGGATATCATTAGCATTACAGCTCTGCCCATTGTCAGAATTCGGTTTGCAGGTTTTACAGAGATGTCATATCTGTCCAAAGTGATAGCAAAGACGTTGATTGCTGTTGAGACACTTGCAAAAGATACACAGGCCTCATGGAAACAGCAGATGAGAGCAGTGTTACTCTCCAGTGAAAGCAGAAGGATAACTATAGTTAGAGGAATACATCCCACACAAATTATTACATCAAGTACGTGAAGATTCATTGTAATAATGTTACTGACAGAGTTGATTAAGTTGGATTTCATGCAGTAAAGTACCAACACGGTGAGGTTGCTGCCAAGTCCCAACACAATTTCTAACATAAGAAATCCGGTGAGAGACACTTGAAAGCTTAATGGATATGATAGTGGTTGGTACATATTGGTGTTGATGTCATCAATGTCATCTTGCACTGTAATGTTAGATTCAGACTGCATGTTGATTTCCAGAATGAGAGAAAAACACATTCTTTTGGAGCAGTTGGCTTTTTCCCTAGAAAGTGAAATAGAATAAACTATTTGATATTTGGCAATTTAAATGATGTATAAAACGTATTCTTTGTAAAAAATCTTTTTATTGTGTACTTCGTTAATTTTTAAGTTTGTAAACTGTTAATGGAAAATGTAGAATTAGGAAACGTCAAGCTTGCATTGTTTTGATGTAAAAGGAAATTAGGCTCTCCCGTTGAAGAAATAACTATATAGGCATTACTCCTATATAGTTCAAAATTATTTGAAGGGCTAAAAAAGGTTTTCCTTATCTGTTTTCAAGCTTATTGACATTCAGTATATTTTTTGTATAATAAAACTACCAAGTATGCAAAACTAATTTTTATTTTAAGATTTCATTTT
Organism: Ceratotherium simum simum; assembly: GCF_057802395.1. Lineage (NCBI taxonomy): Eukaryota > Metazoa > Chordata > Mammalia > Perissodactyla > Rhinocerotidae > Ceratotherium > Ceratotherium simum. Next base: position 18,243,363 of record NC_141900.1, read on the forward strand.
AAAATGTTGTGAATAGGTGGGAAATAAATGCTATTTTAATTTGTTGTAGCATAATTAGTGTAGGTGTAATTATTCCCCTGAGATTTCAAATGAACAGGACAAGTGTTCATTTAAAATGATAAATAGCACAGAGTGTTAGTTTGTTTTAAACCATTTTGTACATGTTCTTGGTGAAATTTGTATTTAGAAGTCAGCAGTGTGCTTGGGGATATTTGGAGTTATTTCCCACAGAAGTAGAGAAATGATAAATATTTCATATTTTGCAGTGAAAATGCTCAGTGAACTTTATAATGAGCAAACTTATGTTATAAAAACTGGAAGAAAAAGGACATCATGTTAAAGTAACAAAGTTTGGTAAAAGAGCACTGATCACTCCTATGAATGATTTATTTTGTGACCACACCCTCTCTTATCTTGTGGAAGGAGAAAATTGAAATTTAGTATCATATTAAATAGCCATTTTTGAAGTGGTTTAAAATAATATATCAGTTGATTTTATTTGTTTAAATAATTTTTAGTAAAAAATGTAATTTTAGGGAAAAGGAGTATCTGAAGCCTATTTTCTGAGGAATATTTTAAAGTTATACATTCCTTGTGAAACCTTTTGTATAAATCACCCACTGTATATAATTTTGAGGAAAATTAAAAAAAAACCAAACTCTTGCTAATTCATGCAAATCTGTATTTTAATATAGAGAGGTTTAGAGTAATTTATAAAAATAATGTCTGATTTTCTGGGCTAAAATGTCAGTAATCAGTGTACTCAGTTAAAATATAAAATCATACAACCAACTATATTTCACATTTCAAGTACAGCATTTTGACTGCAAAGTAGTAATCAAACATAAATTGTAAAAGCTACTAATTTTCAAAGTTCATATTAACCTTTCACATGATGTAACCTTTGACAAGTTTTAGAATATAATTTTATTTATGCATATTGTTTTAAGAGTAATATTTCAGAAACAAATGATAACATTATTAATTTCTTTCGAACTTGGCATAGAGTATTACTACAGGCATATATTCGAGTAAGTGAAGATCTTCGCTAACATTGAAATCCTATAAATTGGAAAATTTTAAGTGTGCCAGATTTTCTGAACTGACAGATTAAACATCAGGTCTTTTTCACATCAGTTAGATTTATAATTAAATAAAGCAGAAATGTCAAGTTAGACGATAATTAAGAAAAATGCATCTCCTCTAGAGCAAGCTTGTTTTCTTTTGTAAATGTTAAACAGTGTGGTGGGGTGCATGCATCTTCTGACCTACCTGTTTGCTGTTGCCTTATGAGCCTTTTGGCTCGCTATAGTTTTTCACAAATTGATACATGATGTCATTGACAGATTTGGACATGAATTTTTACCTGACAACAGTGAAGTAGCTGTGTTTTATTTCATGTCTTGTAGGAATTCTTTCAGTTTCTCTCCAATACTTCAACTGCATGAATTGTAAGATTTAGTTGGCTGATGGATTTCTAAAGACCAGTACGAAATATTTGTGTTTGTTTTGTCTTAAAAAGTCACGACCAACAGAAACTTCCTCAAATGATAAGAATTATATTTCCCTTTGAGGGCTTGTATGATGGTGTCTCTTTATTTTCCAGAACATAATGATAACAAAAGAGGAAACATAAGGTTTCTAGCTTCCAAAATATATTTAGACATCCTTTTGTTACAAATCTGTCTGTTTCTATAGCAGTCCTCATTAGTTTGAAATGATTTCTTGATCACATAACTTGCTTTATATTATAAATCCGGTCCACGTTCTTTTGATAAAAGCCATCTGGTATTTAATCTGGTTTGTTCTCATTAGAACAGGATACATAATTGGTCATAAAACTCAGATGGAAAAATCCTTTAATAATATCAATTGATACGAATATCTGAATATTTAGTGCAGAAAATACTTGCTAAAGCTCCGTTTAGCTTGCTGGTAATGTATAGCATTCTCCTTTTGGCAATCCTTGTTTCATTGTTTCTTCAAGAATCAGTGGCTCCACGATTCTGGGATGTTAAAGTATAAACTCCTCCTTTAAAAATGCTCACCATTTTGTTTTCAGGCTTTTACAGTTATATTGTTTTTCTTTTTTTGTGGCTATTTCATATAGCATCTTCTTAGGATGATTACTGTCGATGTGTTATATCCCAGCAGTAATTTAGACCTATATTCTCTGGTTTTAACTCCTTAATGTCTTAAAATCATGTGTTACAAAAATATCCTGCAGTTTGTGGTTCAGACAGCTAGGGAGATGCTCAGTCAGATGCATTCTTCATATTTTCAGTTGTAAATACTGAATTAGTTGCTGTGGGCCCTTGTGAAAAAGAAAAAAAAAAATGGTTAAGAAATAGGGTTCCTAATAATTTCCAATTAATTGAAAGTTACTTTGGTTTTGTTTATTTTAACACCATGCACAGTAAGCAAACTGCATTATTAAAGCCAGAGCTTATATATAAATTTAAGGGTTTCTTTAAATAAAATATTCTCTTTTCTGAGCAAAAATTGTAAATATTATGTTATTTAATACCAGAGTTAACATTACAAACATAATCATGAAAGAAAAGCTGCATTTATAAAACTAATTTCTGCTCTCATTTTAGGAGCTAACCTGTATTTTCAGAGATTATGAGCAATTAGCATACACTAAACATACTGTCATTCCCTCTTTATGATAAATTTAACAATATTTCCTTCTGTAAAATACTGTAGCTTGCTTATTAGCACATGGTTTGAATTTTAACTGATTAAAACAGATTCCATGATAAGATATAAATTTTCATAGATATTCATGTAGTTAAAATGTACAAGGTAATGCAAAATGTAACTGCAAATTAAATAATTTTCAGTGAACATGCCCAGTAATAAACTTAACCTGAAATTGAGTAATAAATAATAGCTAAATTATAAACCTGATTCTTTTAAGAAATACAAGCATTATTTGAACACTTGAGAAAAACTGTACTGATGACATTAAGAATATTTAGTATGTCTGAAGTGACTTAAAAGCTGATGTCTTCATAGTGAATCAACAAAGAATATTCTTTGTATTTAACGTTACATCCCAAAATATTACATTTAAAATATATCATGTCTTAAAAGAAATAGATCTAAAAATACATGTTTAGCAATAGTAGAATTAAGCAAATAAACTCTTAAAATTTAGGCTGAAATTTTTCAAAGTAATTTTACCCCACTATGCAGGTTCACAAGCAGCTGGATACTATAATAAGGAACACATCTTACCTCCACTAAAGATTTGATAAATTCTTGATGTAGTTGAAGCGTTTCCAGTTTTGATGGATTCATTTTGTTCACTTGTTAGTAGAGGACGGGGGGAAGAGGGTCATAAACATCTCTTCGAAAAAGACCTTAATGAAAATATGTGTCTGTACTGTGCCATTGTTTCAGCAGTACTGCTAATGTATGGAACATGTAGTGCTGCTTAGAGCCTGCTGCAGTCTCTCACTCTTCCTACTGTGGAATCAATAAGAATCTGAAAATACGTAATGAAAGTAATTTAACATACTGAAGGCTTCTTGTCTCCAGAGACAACATTTAGATTCAGTCTTTCTAAAAAGGAACGGCACTGCTTTTCAGAGCAAAGTCTGTTCTGGGCAGCTTTTGCAGAATGACAGCCTACCTTGTCGCTTCGTTCCACTGCAGAGAGATGCAGTGCATTCACTAATTTTGATTGGTCAGTTGTATTGGGCTTAAACTGTGCTTCATATGTACAGCAGGGATTTTTTTCCCCTCACTGTTTTATATAAGGGTGCTTTTTAAAAATGCTATATTTATAAGTGGTTGTATGTTGCTCTTAAATAGAATATGAGTAAATTACTCTTTTAAGAATGTATATTGTATTCTGGTTTGCTGTTCACTTATGCTAAACATTAAAAAATGCAGGGAGGTGGAGGGGATCAAGAAAAAATTACATATTCTTTTTAAAGCCTGGATAATTGCACTTGAGAATATTTTCGTGGTATATATGTTTTTGGTTGAGAGTCTTTGTTCTACAGATAGAAAGCCACTGCATCTTTACTGTGAACCACATTGAATTTCAACTAGTTTGTTTGTATTCAAGTCATCTTCTCTGTGTATTTCAAATTGTTGTGAACAACTCAAGGTGTTAAACGCTGTTCTGAGTGCAATATTCATTCATTCACATATTCATTCATTCGAAATATTAATCAGATTTATCTAAGGTGATTATACCCTAAAATGTTTTTTAAAAATTTCGTTGCTATTAGCATAGTCTCAGTGTATAAAGATTTAATCATGTGCATTACGAGGTTACTACTCAGTCTTCACCTTTGGTAAACCTTTTATTCAGTAGATATATACTGACCGTTTGTCATAATGTTTTATTTGAACTGGCTATTTCTATTTTTAACCTGGGCATTTTTAGTGGATTGCCATTCCTTAAATATTATATGTAACTATGTGCTAATGTTATTGGGTAAATATATTGGTAAAGGAAAAAGGAAGTTACATGTCTTCGTAAGTTATAAAACTAAATAATGTTAAGATAGATATGCTGTTGAAAGAATGAAAGTAATGGTATAAGTAATTAACTTAAAATATTGCTTTAAAATTAAATTTCTAGTAACTTTGGTTACCTAGATAATTTTCTGTTCTCAATATTGAGGAGAATGTTTCTAGACTTGAGCATATGAAGTGGCTGGATTCTATATCTGTTGACAAAATAGAAGACGTATTGCAATGACTGTTACTAGAATATTGATCATCACCTATTTCTATTATTTTAGGAATATTAGTGATCTTCACTTTTTAAAATGTATGCTAAGTTCTTAATTTGTAATTGGAATTATTCTTTTATAATTTTGAAA